>NW_006443138.1:12382704-12396562 GCF_000325575.1 Pteropus alecto
CATATAGTGCTCTAGATATATCACATTTTATATATATTTCTCTGTAACAAAAATAAGTAAGTAAATTAGAATTTATTGTCCCTACGATGGGCATTCCATAGATTTCTATACTCCAAACAGTGTACCTGAGTAACCTCCAATTGTATAGGAGGTAAACTCTTCTTTTTTAATGGGCAGAAGGGCTTAGAGAAAGGGAAGATGGAAACAGAGTACTATAACAGCACAGCACAACCTGATAGTTATACCAGCATAACAGCTGGCCAGAGATTACCAAGGCTATCAAGTTTATCACTTTTAGTAATTACTAAGGTTATTGGTTTTAGAAATTAATACAAATGTAATTTGAAGATACATGGAAAGTTGGTTCCCTTAAAGTTATTTGAATATATGTCTATCCCTTGAAATTTCTTTGCATACCCTAGGTTGAAATCACTGGTTTACCCCTGAAGTCAGTCTACGATGAAACTTTTCATAACTCTGATGCCAAATTGGGCTGTGGTAGTGGTAGCTAAGGGAATATTGTTAAGTTTTCAATGTGTTGAATTTACTGAGTCTAAATAACTCTTTTATTTTTCTATAATGTCTTCTGCATTGAAAAAAAATGGTGCTAGGAGATGTTAATAGTACTTTGAAAGCCCATGCTGAGTTGGTTCTTTATTTATTATGCTTTTTAAATTGTGTCAGTTAGGACAGCCTAAATTAGGCTAAAGTAGTAAACAATCCCAGATCTCTGTGTTAAGCAATCTGAGAACAATTTTATTTCTGCTCATGCCACATGTCCATTGCAGGTTAGCTACATCTCTGCTCCTTGCTTAACACAGTGACAGAGCAGCCTCTCTCTGGGACATCTGGTTTCTAAGCAGAGGAAAAAACAGACATAGAAAGCCATGAGCAGTCTCTTAAAACTTCTGTTTCGAAGGGACATGCATCACTTCCGTCTACAACTGGATGGAAAAAGTGAGTTCATGGCCTTTGCTGAGTTCAACATGTGAGGATGTTCAAACTTCCTCCAGGAAGAGGCAGCAGATATTCTAACCGATATTACAACTTCCTATACTGATGAAAATCCCAAATGCAGGAACCATTGGTTTATTGTAAACTGAAGGTAATCATTTTCTAAGAGTATTATATTAAAAATATTTATTTTAATTTTAAAATTACAAAAAAATTCCAACATAGAGAATAGTACAGAGATTAATATAACAAAGACACGAGTACAACATCCCAGAATTGCTAACTCTTAATTTAACATCTGCCACATTGACTTCAGTCCCTTTGTTAAAAAACATTAATAAAACATTATAGTTGCAGCTGAAGCACCCCAACAATCCCATCTCATTCCCTTTTTAAACATCTACCTTTCTAGAAGTAACCTATTCTGATGCTAGTATGTATTCTTTGTATATTTATTATAAAAGTGCTTTAAAATATATATATATATATTTATGAAGTAAAGTGTACATCTTTTGATAGTATTTCTCATTCAATATTGTAAATGTTGGACATATCCATGTTGAGGCATATAGATCTAGTTATTTCATTTAAAGTAGTCAATAGTAGTATGTTATGAATAGATCACAGTTTATCCACATTGTTGGTACTTTAGTTTGTTTATAGCTTTTCACTGTTACAAAAATAGAACAAAAAACACCTTTATATGTTTGTCTGTGTGTAAGACAAGAGTTATTCTAAGGTTTATGCCCTCAAAATAACCGAAACACTGCCAGAGTGGCCTTTTCAGGGTTGAAAAAGCTAATTGCTTTCACACATCAAGTTGAAACTTTACAAATGGTGGCTCCAAAGGAGCAGACTTAACAGGAAATAAGACTGGGGCCAGTCATGTTACTGACCAAAGTCAGTGGACCCTTGTGTCAGGTACAGAGAAACCAGATTCTGAGGCAACCAGATTTACGCAGAGAAAAGCAGTTTTTATCCATACGGCAGTCTAACAAGGACAGGGGGAGAAAGCACAAATCCATCTCTCTGAATAAAGATTTGAAGCAAACTTAAAGAATGGGGTGAGGAGGGGCTGTGCATATTCATTAATTCTAATTCAGAGGCTCTGGTTGGATAGTCTGTGAACTAGTCCATCTAAGGTAAGGAATATAAAAGAGCACAGGGCGGGTTGGAGGGATGGGGAGTGGCAACAAAGTAATTTCAATCTTGGTTTGATTGGTCAATTCTACATGTGTCCATATTTGGTCTAAGGCACTAGATCTTCCTTATTGATGGAACTCTAGCTTTTTAAAGGGCCTCGAATGGCTACAGTGGCACCTCTATTACCTGAGTTCCATAAATCTTGATTCTGCTATGCTCTTGCGGTCAGTTTAGGGTCATTTGGCTGCTAACTGCACCTACTCAAGCCTATGAGACTGGTTTGATCTGACTGGGTCTGGTGGTCTCTAAAGCACTAGAGGAGGCTTGGTGTTATCTTCTGAAAGACACTAAAAAAAATAACTAGAGATTAAAAAAGACAACAACTACTATGATCTGGTTTCAGTGGTAGGGCCCAGTTTCAGTCTTACCTGAAACTACCTTGGCAAAGAGAATCAGAGACAGCCTCACAAGACTTTCTTGGGCCCCTGCATTGTGTGAAAATCAGTTGAAAGATCATCGTCCTAGAAAACAAGCATTTTTTCTTGGGGCTGCATGTGGTATGGTGAAGGTGGGACTCAGAACCAGCAGAGTCAGAGATACTCCTTATGGTTGGATGAGGAAGGCCTAGCAGGGCATGCCAGGGAGGTGGACTTGGTGTCCAAGAAACTCACAGTGGTTGTCAAAGGGATAATAAGGACCAAAGAGCAGAAGGAAAAATGTACATCTCAGTTGACGTTAATTTGAACACATTAGAGCTGAGACCCAGCTTGCCCTTCCCCTGCCCTGATGCCATGTGACTGCAAGGAGAGGGTATAGGACTGTAGTGAAATTGCTGTTGCTAGATAGTATCTATTACTTGCTTTTGCCATCCTGACAGAAGCCCAATTTTTGGGGGGTGTCAACCCCTCCCCTACAGAGCCCATGTGCTTCAGTTCCAGGGGAAGGCCTAAAGGGAATAAAGGTAGCCCTATATCTTTTGCCAGCAGTTGGTCTAGAAATGGACATATAACACAGTTTGGGCCAGTAAGAACTGAGGTGAGATTTTCTGGGAGTACTCTGAGAAAGTTCTTTCCTACTCCTCTGGAAGAACTTTCAAAGAGTTATTTTTTTTTCTTCCTTTGTTCTTCGCTTCTGTGGAGCTGTAATTGCTGAAACCTGTGGATATAACTGACACATAGAGTAAAGCAGAACAAAAAGATTAAAGTAAAAATGAGCTGGAGTCATTGTCCTACCTCTGTACTTCTGGTTATGTAAGCCAACAAGACCTCTTATTTTTTAAGCTGTTTTGAATTATGTTTTTAAATACTTGCCACTAAAAGTACTGCTTCTAGAGAGTGGCAGAAAGTTGTGTGTGGAGGGGGAATTAGGGGGTCTGAGTTGACTGATATTATTCTGAATTGACTGAAATTAATTTATGCCACAAGGTAGAATGGAGGGCTTAAAATAGAAATTTAAAAAAGTAAAATAAAAAATTAGTAATTAATTTCAATCATAGAATATGTACAAATAGTCCTTGCTTTGTATGGTTCTGATATGCATGCATGTCAGTTACCATGGTTTAGTTAAATAACACCAGGCCCAAATAACATGGTTCATATTTCAGTCACTATGAGATGATATATTAACTGCTAGGAATATCGTAAAAGTAGAAACTTCGCCGCTTCAGTCCACAAATCCCTATACAAAAAACAGGTGCCAATCACAACCAATGGCCAATCACATCACTCCTTTCAAAGTTTGTTGGTGGTGCACAAAGTCTGTTAATGCAGACAGCAAAGCACATGGTCGTGTTGCCTCTGTGTTTCCCAATAATGGAACACATGGTATTTTAATAAAGTGAATACTGTATTTTCGATCTGTGGTCAGGTAGCCGCATATGCAGAGGCTGACTTAAATTAAACTTAAGTTATACTCAGATTTTTAGCTGTGCGGGTGGTCGGCACTCTTACCTCCCATGTTGTTCCAGGGCCAACTGTATTTGAAAGAGAGAATTAGCCAACAAAGATGAAAGTGAAGTAAAAAAACAAAAAGTGGTAATGCTGGAGGTGAAATTTGACTCGAACATATATAATTAGGAAGAAATAGTTGATAGTAGGGATATAGATGCTGTCACCATCTGAGAGACTCTAGATATGCAGAGGAACTTAATGACGGTTAATTTATCAACATAAGTGAGGAAAATGGTTTTGATGAATAGGATGAAAATGCCCAGAAGAAGTGATGCCTGCGAAAACTTCACATTAAACAAACTTCTGGAGATATTTCACAGAATTGAAAGGATAAAATTTGGAAGCTGACTGAAACTTAGAAGAGAGTATCACAATTTATCCACAACATAGAAAAAATGATCAGTACTTATCTAATTTGTACAATGAGAAGATAAGCACTATTCAAACTATTCTTGATTTTTCCAAAAAAAAATAAAGATCTTTAATTATCGATTTTTCTAATGTTTTAAATAACATGCTAAATAAATATCACTTTCACTATTTTTTCATTTCCCAAATATTTATAGTCAACAGTAAGAGTTTTTAATATCTTGATAAAAATTTTTAAAGATCATAGAACGATTGCAATTATATATGCATGCCTTTGCACCAGCCTAAAATGCCTTCCTCCCACTCCTATATTTTGTGCTCTACCTGGCAATCCCATATGCATTTTCCCGAACTAGTTCAAATGTTAAGATGACTTTACATAATTTCCACTGGCTGTGCAAAGAGAGGACTGCCTGTGTTAATAAGGTCACACCTTTGGGCACAACCAGGTGTGTATGTATGTATAAAATTCATACATCCCGAAAATTGGATAGGTTTGTGTGGATGACTCCATCGACATTTAAAAAAAAGATTTTGCCTTAGCTTGATAAGTGGCATGGCTTAGGGCCAGCGTGCTGGACTGGCATGTCAGAAGCCTTGATTTCTGGTCTCAGCTTTGTGGTTAAGTAGCTCTGTGACCCAGGGTGAGTGACTTAACCCCCTTGCTTTGGTTCACATCTGTAAAATAGGTGAGTGAAAAGGATAATTTCAAGATTTCTTTGGTCACTTCATTTTTTTAATTCTCTACCATTATAAAAGAGAAAGGGTGGAATGCCCCTCCCCCCACTACTTTTGTCTGCTTTGTAACGGTAAATGTTTAGTGAGTGAATAAATGATTAGCATGATTTTGGTGGAATGGAGCTATGCATGATTTGATTCTGGTGAGAATAAATGTTTACTTTTGGTGAGAATCTGCTGTTTATTTTACTTTCTAGTTACCATTGCATATTAATACTACAGCTACCCTGATAACTTGGGGTACACTATTATGTATCCTTCAGCTTGGCTGACCATTTATTCACATACTCACTGAGCACAGTGCTAGGCCTTAGATGAAAAAAGCTTAATTTCTGCCTTGGAAGATCTCACAGTGTGGTGGGGAAACCAACTTCTTCTTCCTGAGGGCGGGACATTCAAACTAGATTTTGGAAGATGCATATGAGATAGCTTGATAGAGGAAGAGAAATGGGGTGAGAGGAGGGCACTAAAGGGAAAGGGGGTGACAAAGGCATGAAAGCATAAAGAATGTGAAGAATACGAGCACTGAGAGTGGAATAATTGACAGATGATGGGGGGAGGAGAATAAGGAAAGAGTAGAGATAAGACTCTGGATTGTGTAGAAATTAGAAAATATTAGGTATTTCTAGCAGGAAGGTTTTAATATAGGGAATAAGGTGCTTATAAAATTGCTGGAAGGGAGGGGAAGTGGAAGTCAGGGGACTGTTGTGAAGTATTTAGATCATGCCACTACGGCTGCTACCCAAAGGTTGGCAGGGTGCTGTTTCTTCCTGATGGTCGGGAACAGTGTAAAACAGTTGCCAACGTCACAGCTGGTATATAGTCTTAGACTAGACAGCAACATAAAGTATGGCTGCTGCAAAAACACAGTCTGCTACAATCTGTGCATGGCTTGCTCCTAGTGTAAGAGGAAGAAAGTCTCAGTTTCCTTTTTCTCTACCAAATGCTGCATGAGCATATCTTACTGACAGAATCACGTCTAGATCCTGGTAGCAAGAAGATCTGGGAAATGTAGTTCCCAGGTTTCCAGGCCCTGTGATAAAAGGAATTTAAAAGAAGAATGGAAATAACTGCTGAAGTTCTGTGGACAATATCTAACATAGCTGGGAAGGCAACTGGGAACCAGATTGTGAAGAGACTAGAAAGGCATGCTACAGAGTTAGGAAAATGCTGCATGGGATGCCACTGAAAGTTTAAAAGTAGGATTGTTACAATGAAATTTGTTTTATAAGCATTGGTAACACTGTGGAGGCCATTCTTCTAAACTAAAAAAAACAAAAACAAAAAACTCTATCACAATTATTTATTAAATGACTATTATGCACCTAGAACCATACAATGAAAAAAGCACTCTAAGGTTTTTAAAAATTATTTGTAGTAACTCATTCATGCAATATTTTCCCCACTTTTTTATTGTGTACACATTTTGTGGCAGGTATTGTGATACAGATATAAATCGTCATGGTCTCTGATCGTAAGAAGTTAATATTGATCTTTTTTCGGTGAAGACTAAAATTTTCAGAGGGTAGTTTGGTGAATTAATTCATTGCTTCTGAAAGTACCTTCTGCTAAACCCTAGTCTTGTAAGATGCTCTAATAAAAAAAAAAAAATGGTCCCACTGTCAAACCAGTTAAAAACTTTTGGGTATATATATTTTCTTTTGCAAATTTATGTCTCTAATAAATCCTGTATTAAAACAAAATTAATTTTGTTATACCAGGATTACCTACTTCTATTTGACTCTTAATATCTATTAACAGCTGAGTTTTTCAGGATGCAGTTGGGGAAAGACTGGATGCTGGTATAGAAGAGCCAATCAAATTGAGGACTACCATTGGGCTATTTCCAAAAGAGGATTTAGATATAAGAGAATAAAAAAAAACTATTTTAGTTTTAGGTATAATTTCTTAATTTCAGAAGCATTTTCAGATCAGAAAGAACATTGTCAAACTTCTCTTAACACTAAAACCAAATTAATAGCCATCAAAACTTAATTTCTGCTCTGTGACCAAACTTAGCAATAGAAATCTAAGAACAAATTCCTTTTGTATTCGGTACCTAATTTTTAATGTGTCTTTGTGAACAATCAAAAACTTTACTTTTATAAGGATGAGATATTAAGTACTATAACAATCATCTAGAAAAATGCAAATCTTGGACAATGGAAGTTTATAATTATTTTGATAGGATGTTAGCGAGCTTGGCTGTAGCACCAAATTATAGTAAATGCTGCATTCCAAAAATTAATAAAGGGAGTTTTGCAAAGCTATTAGCACAACTATTGAATCCCTTCACCCTCAAGGCTTTGAAAGGTTTGAGCAAATGGAAAAATGGATTTTGTAGATTTCTTTGAAGTTATGCTGTGGTTCCTGATCTGTCTCCTCAGAGTCGCTAGGGGGAGGTGAGGGGGTGTTGCTTGCCTCTGACCTCTCCTGAAGTTGGAAGTGTGTCCTGGTGTCTGACTTGCCTGGGAGATCTAAGGGATGTGGGTGGCCAGCATTTTGGCAGTGGAGGAAGGAAGAGGCGGCTGTGAGATTGGCTGGGACTCGTCTCCAAGAATCAGGACAAAGGGCACTGATATGGGATATGGCAGAGCCTGACTGGAGCTGTTCTAAATCTGCCCGTGAGTCCTAGACCTTGCCGGGGGAAGATATCTAGGCAAACCTGTGAAGGAGAGTGCTCAGCATAGAAAAAGACTATGTCCTCTTCTCTTGTTAAGTGAGACCAGTTGCAGAAGTTTTAAATACTCATTCCACGTAACTGACACTGTCTTTGTAACTTAAAATGACTATAGAACTTCTATTACAGTAACCAGATAAGTCACACAGCACCTAACCTAATGCTCATACGAGAGCGAGTGGGCTACTCTCATTGACCAGGCTTAAAGGGACACTGGGAGATGAGTCAAAGTTGCTTTCATGATTACATCAAGTCCCTGTTTAATGTGCACTTTACACTGTTAAAGGCAACCAAAACAGGGCGTGTGAGAAGATAGTGGCAAATGCCTGCAATACAGTAAGATCCCGTTATAATGTAATGCCACTAAATATTTGCTAGTAAAATCCTAATCCCGGTGTGTGTGTAGAACAAATGGATCCTGGGTTACTTTATATGTCTTATGAAGCTAGAGACTAGGGCAAGAAGCGATGTGTTGGAAGAGGTCACAGGAAAATAGGGAGGCACAAGCTGAATCTAACTGAATGCTGGCAAAGGAGGAAGCCCTATTTTGGAGTCCTATAGTTCCCCTGTTCACCATTTTGGGAGCTTCTACTAGGTAATAAGCACTGTGCTTGATATTGGGGTTTCAAAGCTGTTTTCCCTAGCACCTCACAATTTAGCAGGGGAGACTGATAAACAGTGCAACATAATTGACTCTGGAGATAAAATGAACTAGCAGAAATCCAATTGAATCTGCTCAGAGGTTCATTTAAAAGTGAGGGGGTAACAATAAAATTTGGCTTTGAACTAAAGGTGGGCATTTGCTAGACTGAGAAGCACTTAACCTTGCAGATATCATGAGAAGATGGGGAGGTGGTCTTCATTCACCTGTAAGTCTTAAATTGGATAAGCATCAGAATCATCTGGAATCTCCAAACCTCTAGAGATCCTGACACAGACAAAATTCAAAAACTCAATAGCATAGTCCCTCAACCCTTCTAAGCTCCCATGTCATTCTGACGCCTTAAGTTTTGGTGTTTGAGAACCACTGGAAAGTCTCAGCAAAAAGTTCTGACTTGGGTTTATGAGGGTCTGTTGAGTGTTGACTATGTGTCAGCTGTTTATGGTTATCCTGAAAATAGCACACACAAAAATCTACCGATAAACACGACAGCTCTTATTTAATGAATTAATTTTTATTGTTATTTTATAAAGCTTAATATTTTCCTAAAAAAAATCAGTTTACATGTAACAAAGTTACAGGTAGATAGCTACAGATAATAAAGCCATTAGAAAAAAGAGAACTAAATATGAAAACAAAAGTGGTAAGCAGCAATAAAATTAATACCTACATAGTTTAAAACTAACAGTGCAATAAGAAAAGCAGAAAGCAGCTTTACACTGGGGGGAAAAAGTTTTTTAAACACAGAAATAGCACCTTACAAAAAGAAATTGAGAAATGTAAACTTGATAAGTAGATTCAAGTATAAAAGTTATACCCCCAACTCTTGTACCAGAATGCAAGGGTTTCACAAACCCTGGACAGTGTAGGGCAAACACCTTCCTCAGTGCCAACTCAAAGCTGCATTTCTTCAGGAGGATCACCGCCAACGATCTTTTTCTTTTACTAAATTATACAATGATAGACTCAGGATTGCCATTGCTGCGTCACTGCCCCACACATCCAGTCTAGCTCAGCAGCTCCAATGCCATCAGTTGCTCTGTAAGAAACAGATTCACTGTCCTGACAGAAACAACCACTGCATTATTTTATTTTTACATATCACACAACCATATTAAGAAATGGGTACTGAATACGAAAGGAGTTTTTTTCCTAGTTTTCTATTGCTAAGTATGATCAGAATCAGAATATTCTCATTTATGGGGTTGCTTCCTAATACCCCTCAAGAACTGTGGATTTTCTGAGGTTTATGGTCATATCATGAATAGAATTTTTTAAAAAAAGGATAGCAAAGAAGTTAAAGTGAAAGGCATCTAAGGATAGTGAGGAAAAAATCAGTTCGTGTTTTCATCTAAATGTAGACCTCTCGAGCGAAAATATATTATGAAAGATCTTAAGCATGGCACATTTAAAATGCATGTACCCTCTGCAGGTTTATATCTGTGTGTCCTGTAATTTACCTGAAAAGGGCATATTTTTGTTTGTTTCCACAAGGAATCCATCATATTACTTCAAAGTAATCAGTACTGTGCACTTGTTAATGACTGAACCACACTTTTATCTGTTTAACTCTAGAGAAGATTGTGAAAAAGGGAAAAAACATCATCTTGTAAACTTTTAAAGTTTAGTGTTGCTAAAAAATTTTATATAGTAGCAAATTTATTTAACCTGGCTACCTACCTCAAGGTTTAAAAGATCTTGTAGGGGTAATAAGGCTAATATTATTCTGTAGTTAATATAAAGCTACTTTACTCAGACTCCCAGAGTCTCTTAAATTAATATTTTTATTTTTCCATGTAACATTTTATTGGGTCAAAAAATAAAGATAAAATAAAACCCTATACCAAGATTCCAGATCTAAGAGAAAGTTTTAGAAAAAGAAAGGAATAAAGAAAGGAAGGAAGGAAGGACAGGAGAAAGCCGCTTATTCTGAAGAGACAAAAGGTAAATATCAACAAATCTAGGAATACGAAGGTCTAGTGTGGCTATTTACTGAAACCCTAAAGAAATATGGTTTAACAAAGGAGTATTGCATAACAGTTTCCAGAACTGTATTCATGCTAGAACAATAAATCTTTGTCTTCACCATTCTTATTTTTGAGAAGTACTCTGAAAAATAACTCCGGTTTGAATACTGCTGAATACTGAACGTAATGCGTCCATTTTCCGTTACCTTTCCAAATGCAAAGAGAAAAGGTAAAAGAAAAAATAATCACCGATTTTGCTATCGCAATTTCTACAATAACTCTTCAGAATTCTACCTAAAGGTCCCATCCAGGTTCCAATTTTCCACATAATTCCTTTCTAAAATCCTGATTTAGTCAATAAACAGTAATTATTAGAAGGCATCATCTATACCTGATACTCTACCGTTAACATTTAAATAAAAAAACCCACAGGGGCATGTAGTGAAGAAAACTGAACATCGTAGGATTTTTTTTTGTCCACAGTTATTTGAGAAGCACCTACTAGGCTGCTAGAGTTCATGTTAGTTCTCATGCCCTGATAGGGTTAGCACAGTTCATTGTAGCAAGGTGTGTTATTCACAGTTATTTTGGTCTTGACATTCTGTCATGTATATACATTTACCCACATTATTACTAGGTTGTAAAGTAAGTGCAGGGCAAATTACAGGAAAAAGTACAAACATTCAAGTCGTCATACCCTGAAAAACATGTTTTGCTATAGTTGTAAACTTTTTGCACTAAATCCCATTTCAGGAACAAAATAAATAATACCATAGGATTCACAACTGAAGCTGGCTTCCTGACGAAGCCTAAGGAAGCAGCAGTTTTTTTAAGCTACAGAAAGGAAGTTTCTCTCTCCGCAAATCTACTCAGGGCGAGTGGAAATACATGTCAAGAACGCTCACCCCAGTTAAGTGCTAGACGGGCCCCGCCTTTAGAAAAACCACAAGGCACCAGTAGCCTGTTCAGATCTACTTCCAGCAATGATTCTTGAAGCAAAACCACAAGTCAGTCGGTGCTTTCACTGTGACACCAGGCAGAGTCTGGACTCTAACTGGTATTAAATGCACAATTAATAACAATTACTTTCAGGAAAATAGATGATGATTCATGATGATGGGAAGTTTACATTAGAACGAGTGGATGAAAGAGAGGAAGGATGTGAGCTGAAGAACCAACCGATGGTTTGCATTCTGCTTTCCGCTTAGCATTTGGACATGACCTGTAACACAGGGAAATTCAAGTGGTCTGATGCCACCCCCATCTGGCAAAGTGTCAGGTCACTCAGCCCCACTGCTGGGTATTTCGAGTCTTCTCTGTGCTGAGCTGGTGTTTCGAGACTGTTTGCTTTCTCTTCTCCTAAGGACAGGGTCTCCGAGGCTGCCAGGTGTCTTGAAGAATGTCTCACGATGTGTGCGTTGAATGCTTGTGGGTGTCACTGGAGCTGGTGACTACAAAAGAAAAAAAGAGTAAATGAAAACAGAAGGGAAGTCAAATTGTTTTCAGTCTCTGAACTGGAAGCCCAAAGCTGTGTCATAATCCCTAGGCAGGTGTACCCTCCTCCTTGCTTTTCTATCATACAAATCATCTGATTTATCTTCTCAACACTTACATCACAATTGGAAATCAACTTATTTTGTGTACAGAAAGGCAGCCTAGCAAAGAGGTTACAAGCGTGGCACCTGGAGTCAGGGTCCGGGCTCTGCTATAACTAGCTGTGTGACCTTGGCAAACCACTTAACCAGTCTGTCTCTCAGTTTCTTCATCCGTGCAATGGGGATGATAAAAGTACTGACTTCACAGAATTGTAAAAATTAAACAAGAAAATATTTATAAAATACTTTACAGCATGCTAGAAATGGTAAGTATATGTGTGTTGTTGGCTCTTTTTGTTTACTTGCTAATATTTATCCCCTTAATGTGACCTAAAAGGGCAGGGACCATTATCCTGTTTACTGTTATATTCTCACTGCCTAGATCAGTGTGTTGCACCTATCTGACGATCAAAAACATATGTTATCTTGTAACTGCCTTATTGTAAAACTAACATGTTCATTTCAATGTCTGAATAACTTTCTAAAATACTTTTGGCCACAACATAATTCTTTCTTTGGGAGAGAAAGTAATCACTCTGAACGATGCCTAATGCATGACAGCAATTCAATAAATAGTTATTGACTAAAGTACAAATGGAATTTTTTAGGGGGAAATAGAATACTGATTAATTGATATTGATTATATATCTATGTATATGCACATTTGCATACATTTTGTGTGTGTGTGTATAAATATATCTATTTCCTCTTAAACATTGCATTTTAAGAAATGATAGATGCTAAAAACCTTTGCATCAGTATCAAGACTTCTATTTCTCTTGATCGTTTCTACAGCTATACAATTAAAATTCAGGGTGGTCTTCTTTATTGACCTAATGAAACGAAAGCTTGGAGAATCTGAGCATTCAGGATTCATCAAAAATTCCTTCTAATTTTAAGAAACAGATTGACAACTAAAAAATATACTTGTCTTTAAAGCCTAGGATCTCTGGCTTAAGCCTCCATGCTGTATAAAAAAGCAGGTAACTCTGGGTCTACGTGGAAGCTGGGTAGAACCCAACTTAGAGCCTCTGTCCTACAGTCATCTGACTAAAATTGAAGCTAATTAAATGCAAGCATTCCTGTTACAGAGTGATGAGCCTTCTTGCGCCAAAATGAAATCAAACTTTAGGATTCACCTGTTGTTTCACCACAGAGACTGGATGTCCTCTGTAAACGGGCGATTCCGGCTGGATGACATTGTGTGATTCTGACACCATTGGACTCAGGCTAAGTGAGCGAGAACCCTGAAGCTGAGGGTCTGTGGAAGGGAGTGTCGATGATTTTGGATTAACCATAGCTGCAGGGCTGATAAGAAGATGAGCTGCTGATCCAAGGCCAGGCAGGCCAAAATTCACAGATCCCGTGTTTGGGAGAATGCCAGGAGCAGAGGAAGCTGGCTGGGCCATTGTGGGAGAGTAGAGAACAGGAAACGGGCCCAGCGTTGGAGACGGTAGGACAATGCAGGGGACACTGAGGGATGGCAGCTGACCTGAAGATGGTGCCACAGCACTGGGGGTCTGACTGCCAGATAAGAGCACACTGAAACCATTTAATCCTGAAACAGAAGCAGAACAAGATGACAGTCAACATGAAGATACCGTTCAAGCTTCCATCCCTCATTACCCTTTCAAATGGGAGCCCATAATATAACAACCCTGCCTGATCTCTCCCAGATCAATGTGCTCTCCCAGCCCACATCGCTTTTTCACAGCAGTGACTGTGAATGAAATCCCACATTCCCCTGTATGAGAACTGGTGGATGCCCATGTCTCCTTAGAAGGGTTTTAAACGTGAGCGCT
>NW_006443138.1:12396706-12404109 GCF_000325575.1 Pteropus alecto
TATCTTTATTTCTATGAACTTCTAGTTGAAATTTTTATTTTCCTCAGTTAAGATCATAGGCGACAAATCCCAACAGTATTAACAGTACCTGACTTTGTCATTAGTAAAAAGAACAGATATATTTATAAAATATTACAGCTATGGGAAGTTTCTTAATAGACAGTTAAGCTCATCAAAACTTTGAAATTATGAGAGTACAGGATTTGCTGTCAGATGTTTATATTACAATAATTTAAAAGTTTGTAAACTGTATTTCAGTATAATTGGCTTCTTTCACAATTCTGTGTTCTATACTGAGGAGGAATCCATGGGCAGCACCACAGGGGCAAAGGATCCACGACTCAGAAAAGGCTAATAATTCCTGTCCGGGCTGCCATTTTCATTCAGTAGGGGCAATTCTGTTTTCTGTTCATCAAGTATCTACAACATTGAATATCATGCTTAGATTAAACCATTAAAAATATTTGCTAAAGGAATGGAGAATGTTTTCTAGATGAGTAATAACCAATATCTCCTTAACCTGTGACGTGAACAAGGACTTGAGGAAAATCAATTTAAGTCTCTTTGCAGCAAGAGCTTCATGCAGAGCATGCATTTCTTAAAAGTTAGGTATTATAGTTCAGCTTTACTTCAAAATAGTAACAGCATTTATTGAGTCTTCCTAAGTGTCAGATACTATTGTTCTAAGTGCTTTAGATATATTATCTTATTAAATCTAATTCATAGCAACTCGCCCCCCGCCATGAACCAGGTGCCATTATTATTGCTGTTTTACCAATGAGGATGGCTGAATACTCATCTCAAGCTCACACAGATAATAAGTGGTTTTAATGTCCAGCGCTTACTCCAGCCCTGACACTGGCACTCGGCCACAATCGCATGCTCAGTACTTCTGGTTATTCAAGAGATCAGCATGCTAGCTGCACACAGTGGCCAATCGGTTCATATTGTTATACTGAACCAATGCCAGACTCAGCTGAATTACAAAAATAGAATCATCTTGTGACTCTGTTGTGCTTTTTTAGCAAATAAAATTTAAGGCATTTTAAAAATGAATCCCTTGCCCTAATTATTTTCCCATTATCCCTGAGGTTAGTGAAAGTGAAAGCACCTTCTCCCTTTGTTTCATCAATGGAGGAAACAAGAGGGCTAATGACTCAGGCTGTAGATGGCAGCTCATCAATGAACCACTTTGGTCAGGGGACACGAACGAAGATTTAAAAATCCAATTTATGGTCTGACTACCCCAAGGGATGATACTCTAAGACAGGATAACATCTCTTACCAGCTGGTGACTGCATGTAAAGATATTGCAGCAAAGAAGGCTCTTTGGTGCCTTCATTTTCTTTTGAAGGCTTTTCATCCTCTGTATTTCTTGGAGTATTTCCCCGCTCGGAAGAAACAAAGTTGTTTGCCATATCCTTTCCTGAAACTTCCTTTTCAGCAGGGAGTTGGCTATTCAAGTGCATGTCTTCAAGGGGCACACATCCCCTGTTACCCACGGTCTTGGAAGAGGCAATGTCTGTGGACTCTGAGGGTTTCTAGACACAACCAAACCAGAAACGCAGGTCAAAATCCCAGTAGCGAATTTTAATAACAGCTTTCTCAGAACAGCTAACACATGAACAAAAAGGTCAGACGTAACTGTGTGCCACATTGATTTGCCTATGTTGGTTGTTTCAGTCATATTTATAGAAATGGTCTGAAAATCAATGTCACACTTCAAGTGTAGAAACGATGGAGTTTTTTTTTTTAATTTTAATTTTTCAACTAGAGTTGACATTCAGTATTATTTTATATGATGGAAATTTTCATAATGGAAAACCGGCCATGGTGTTTGGATTGTGAAATAAATTTCTGGGCTGCAAACACAGAAAAGGTGTCAATACCACAGTCTTGTAGGGGCCTGATAAGAACTGCAGGGAGACCCAAAGCCATCTTGGTTATCTAAGGCGTATACCAGTCAGTCATTCACTTCTGTTCTGTAACCTAGGCTATATATAAAATTTGAATTCACTCTGGCAAGAGAAAGAAATAGAGGCGAAATGGTCTTAATTAGTGGACCGATTTCAATGAAGTATGCCTAGCTGACTCACTACAAACTGCTGTAATGACGGTGCTTCTGCTTTCTGAGTTTCACTGGTCACATCTCATTAACTTCTGAATGGCTACTAAGCTGGAGATGTGGACAGCTCATATTTCTGTTCTTTTCATTTTGTGGCTAGGGAAATAAGATCTCTAAGCAGAGATGAGAACTGACCACACACAGACACTAAAAGCCATATAGCACCCATAGTCCTGACTCTGGAACTCAGCTGCATCCTGGATTAAGATGATTATTTCACTGATCTCAACTTATTTAAAAAAGAAAGTATAGCAAAAAGACTGGGAGGAAATATACAAACATGTTAAGAGTGATTGTCTTTACGTGGTGGCATAATGGGTAGGTTTTTTTCCTTTATACGTTTTAGCATTTTATACGAAATATGACTTTTTAAAAAATCACTTACTTTTCTTACAGTACTTATTTATGGCAAGATGTTTTTTTTGAGAGATAGTCCAGGGCTTAATTATACAAGTGACACACGAAATACTTCATATTCCAGACTCAGTAGCTTATTAATGTTTGCGTGTCCTTATTAGGAAGAGGCTCTGCGTTAACAGGACGTCACTAAATGTGTCCACCTGAACTCCCTTACCTTGGGCACAACAAGGAATAGAGGGCCATCTTCATAGTCCCTACTTTGTCTTTTAGTGGCTGGCTCCTCCTCCCCCTGAAGCTTCCTTTCCTCACCCAGGCGCTTCTGAACTGAGGGTGTGGATGACAGCTCTGCAGCTGCTGAGACTTCTGAGCTTCTGCTGTCCTCTGACCCTGACCCTGAGGGTGGTCCCTCCTGCAGGCTCCCGTACAGCATGAACAGCGAGGTGGAGGGCACGTACAACAAGGGCTGGCCGGACAACAGGGCTGGCTTCAGGCTCTCCACGTCTGAGGCTGTGGAAGCGAGTGAGCCACCTACTTGTCCATTCAGACCATTCTGTACGAAGAAGGACTGCAAGTCCGTTTGAGGCCCAGAAAATACTTGGTGAGCTAAGGGATTAATACAATATTCTGAGTCAACAGAGTGGACAGGGAAAGGAGCAGCAGGGTCCAGGCTGCTTGCTGGAGGCATCACTCTGTTTCTCTCAAAGGCTTTCTCCCTGTAATAAAAAGAAACATAGTGGGTTCTATTGAGTTACCACATTCTACCAACTCCTGACTGCTTTCCTGGAGAGAGACATACCAAAGTAGGAGTGAGATCATGCTTCTCAGGCTGATATTAAAGTGTACTCCCTGAGTCCATTATTAGCTCCCCTAACCCCAGAGGGAGATGACCAGATATAACCAGGATGGATGGTTAGGGATGGGGTCGGGGAACTGATGTGGGAGGAGCTCTTGGAGGATTTCAGGTTAGAGCTAATATTGGCTCCTCCCCAGCCTCACCCACATCTAAGTTATCAGTTACCCAGCATGTACCCTTTACCAGGCACATAGATGCTATAGTGATTAGCATAATATTATAATACTTTTACAAAATTATAATATTGATAGCTATTCTCATCGTCCCCTCAGTTACTAGAGAGGAAAACTGAAGCTCAGAGGCTAAGCAACCTGCTGAAGGTCACCCAGCTGGGCCCCACACGCAGTCACTGTGAGGGATCCTGGGTACGTAACAGAAACTGGACAAGACTTTGATTTAAAGGAATTATCTATTTTGTCTCAAATCTGCTGTGAGATAAATTAAGTTGGCAGTGAGTGAGGAAATAAACTTATCTACAAAATTATTATTTTCTGTCATTCTTGTCACATTCTGCTCAGTATAATTTCAGAATTTTTAGGCAGTACACATTCAAAATTAAGGTTCATCAATATGTGAGATTATGAACAATGTCTGCACCTTTTATACAGAAAAATTCCCAAATATTAAAAAAATCATGTGTATCTATTTAGTATATTTTTGGAAACTGATGGGGCAAATCTTTTTCCGACTAGTAAACAGAGGGCAGGGAATTCTCGCAACCTTTCTGTTGGAACTGTTGAGGCCTATATTGCCCACAATCTCGTTGTCCACTGTGTTGTGGGAATAAAATGGAATGCGCCAGGCTGCGGAGATGAGTAAATCTCTCAACCCCAGCCCCTTCTGAATGGATAATCACTATTACTCAGCTCTGTGAAACTCAATGGGTCCACACTGAGTATATCACCCATCGTCCTACATCCAGCCATCCACCTTCGACCTCCCTATCTCTACCACTATCACCATCATCTGAGACCCAGGTGTCCTTTGTGATGCCTCTTTCTCATTGAGTAGGTCTTGCTGACTCACTGTCTTACACTGATTTCCATCTCCAGCTGACCCAGCCAAGGCCTTGACCACAGTAGCCTGCAAACGCTCTTCGCAGTGCTCTGTTCACAGGGAGCCAGCCCTTCTCTACTTCCAGTTTCACCTGCGTCAAGCAACCAGAATGGTCTTCTCCAGCGAATCTATAATAGTTCTTCACCGTCTGTCTCATAAATCTAAACTCTTCTACTTGGCTTTCAAAGCTTTTGACAACCTAACCTACCTCAAACTGCCCAAGCTATTCTGAATGATATTTCCTTTTACTATCCTATTAGGACAAATCATTAGAGCTAGTCAGGCTATTGTCCCCCCACTCCCTGACGCTGCCTCAGAATGTGTTTCTTCTCATATCTGTCATTAAAAATCTCTTTTGTTCCCTCTTTTGCATTTCCTCTACTTTCTCTGATAACATGTGATTTCCTTCAAAATCTGATCCCAAATTTGAGTCAGATGATCTTGGTTTGAATATCAGCTCTGTCACTTATTAGCACTGTGACCTTGCTTGGGCAAGTTACTTAACCGCTCTGCATCTCGGTTTCCTCTCTGTTTAATGAGGGTTAACAGTACCAATCTCAAAATGTTGTTGTTATGATTAGATGAGTTAATAAACATAAAACTTTTGGAATAGTACCTGGTAGTTCATGTTACAACAAAGGATTCATGAGACTGTGATGCATCATTTCTCAGCAACACATTAGCAGTGATTTGTCTTTTTCAGTGTATTTGTTTTTTTATTTTTTCTCCTATAATTTATCCCTTAGGGGATAAATTTTTCACACTTTTGTGTCTCTGATGCTACATCTTGCACAATATTGGCACAAAGAGAAAACTTACAAAATTCTTAATAAACGAATGGCTGCCTTATAAGCAATTTTGCTAAAATTTACATTTTGATGGGTAGCATTTCAATTTAGTCAAAGTTAACATTCAGAAATAGAAAAGAATGCGTTTGGAGTTTTTAAAGACTACTTACTTTGAATCGTCTTCTATTTTCTGTCGGTAAATTGCTGCCAGACTTCCAATTTCTAAGAAACTACCTGATCCGGAAAAGGAAAATGAAGGTCTCACAAATATAGCAAGAAACATACAAACCAATTATATACAGCAGGATTCACTATTCACAGCTCAGGAATTATAAGACAATCTCAAATCTGTTCTGGTTTGGATTCAAAAAGAAAAATTTCCAGAAGCTAGCTGTTAATGGTGAATTCAGGTCTCATCAAGAATTAGTAAGAAAACAAAAAATAAAACAAGTTTTGATTTGTGAGTCAGATGAATTTTTGAGATGTATCAAACAGGGCATCCGTGGCAAGCTAATTGATCTTTAAGGCTGACTGGGATCAATTTCAGGCATGGCCCATGTTCATACCCTGTGAAGTCACCAACTCATTTATTCTCAATAACGGTTTCACTTCAGGTAAGTACAAAAACAGGTAGGGCCTACAGAGTCAGCTCATTTCAAAGTGCCAGTGGATAGGTAAGGCTACAATTACATGGGGACTGATGAATTCCATAGAGTAGGTAAAGGCAGATACCTCGTTTTACTCTGAATGGGCTGCTGGGTTCCGAGTTCCCTTTCCTCTGAATCCTCTCAGATGTCTGAACTGTGTTAAAAGAACCATGTCGAGCCAGCTTCTGTTTTGCACAGACTTGAATCTCACTATATGTTTCTCTTTTCAATTCTGGTAAGACAGATGCAGAAATATCTGCTAGTTCTTCATCTAAATAAATGAGAGATTTGGTACTGTTGTTATACATGGCTATAATGCAACATAATTTTAGCCTTTTTAAGATATGTCTTTGAGAGCCTATAATTATAACGGAGCTACCCTATCCATTAAAAACTAAGACAATCAAAGAAATTTTATGAGCCTTGTCTCAAACCCCAATTTCTTTTGATGTGCTAACTTTTTTAAAGTTAGTGGATGACTATAAAGTGAGACTGAATCCATATATATTCTAAAATTATCTAAACTTCAACAAAAGTAGAGCAAGATGTTCTTCAACCCAAATTAGAATGGACTTTACATTTCAAATACTTTCTTTGGGCTGAGAGTATCAAAGAAAAAACCCAACCATGCTCAGCCCAACATGCATATTTTGAGATTTTAACATTAATTGAGACCTCTTATGGCCACAGCTCCAAGGCAATGAGTATAAGAATTTCCATTTTCTACTATGTTTTATTTTTTCTTTCTTACACAGTAGGAGGCTTAGTTACTAAGTGACCAAAGGAAGAGGTCAGCAGAAACCTCATGGATGAAATGCTGCAGAACAGTGATGATAATAAAAGGCTGGGCCTTGGAAGCCCATTCTGTGCTTAAAGGAGCCTGTGTGAAGTCACGACAGAATTTTCTATATAGAACCAGGCCTATATTTCTAAATATAAATAGTCCCTGTTGCTTAGTTATTCCTACACTGTTTATCTCTGCTATTTTTTTCTAACCTCAAGGCATGCACATTTAAATAAGATGTTTAATAAACTGAAAGGCCCAGCTACGCTTACATTCTATAAAATGCACAAAAATTAAAAAGAATCAGGTTTATGGTTTTCTATTTCTTCTCACAAAAACCCAATATATGTTATTTTTAGAAAATCAGAAATTACAGGATGAAAAAGAAAATAGATCAAGACAGTAACAAGAATCATAGTTCCCCTCCTTCCTGAAACAATACATTGGGCAAAATATATAAGACAATGGCTCTCAAGACATTGAACATCAGGGCATGAAGAATGCTGACCCTTAGAAACAAGAATCAAGAGGGGTGAGCTCTCTGATTGCCCAAGGCTTACTGTCTGGAGAATGTTTCCAGATTGGGGTGAGAGAGGGAGCCCTAGACAGAGCCTGGAAGCCTTTCCAAGTTGAGGATGGAGCTGGGAGGCCAGGAAAGCCAAAGCAGCTAGAGTTTGTAGGGCAAAATACTAAAGAGGAGAGCTGTACAGAAAGAGAATGCTGGAGATCTGCAGAGGGTACCTCTTGAGTATTTAGCAGAGTACTCACACACGTGAGAAAACTAAACTAG
>NW_006443138.1:12404125-12443270 GCF_000325575.1 Pteropus alecto
GGAAAGAGCCACTCGAAAGGAGCAGAAGAAATAGTGTTTGCTGCTCGTTCAGGACTGGGAATAGTGCTTGTTGCCAATATCCAGAATGGGAAAATCTCATGATTCATGGATCATTGGTTAGAATATTAAAAAGGGTGTTGTCTCAGTAGTGAGGACATTGCTCTTAAGACCAAATGCTGATAAGGTCCTGTGTACCAAAGCTTAAAAGCAAGACCTGAAAGGACCACTGTTTCTAAGTAACTTCGCTGCATCCCAGAACAAAATTCAAGAACGTTTTTAGGAATATAGAAATATCTAGCACCTAACAATATGTAGTTCTCAGTGTCAGGAATATAATTAAAAATTATTACGTGCACAAAGAAGTGGGGAAATAAAACCCACAGTGAGGAGAACAATCAATTGCAATGGACTCAAAAGTGAAACAGATAATAGAATTAGTAGACAAGTACATTAAAACAGTTATTTTAATTGTATTCCATGAATTCAAGAAATCGGAATACTGAACATGTTGAGTAGAGACATTTAAAATACGAAAGCTCAAGTCAAATGTCTAATGATAAAAATGACAATGTTGGAGATGAAAATAACAGTAAGTGGGATTAATGGAAGATTAGATATTACAGAAAAAAATAGTGTACTTGAAGACATAGCAATAGAAACCATCCAAAATGAAGCAGAGAGAGGAGACTGAAAGAAATAGACGTCACTGAACTGTGGGACAACTTTAAGGGATAACTGGAGACTCCAAAACACAGAGGAGGAAGGACTAGAAAAAATATTTGAAAAAATAATGGCCGAGAGTTTGTCAAATTTGATGAAAACTTTAAATCCATAGATCCAAGAGGCTAAACAAACCCAAGTATAACAGACATGAATAAAAGTACACTAAAGCACACAAAATCAAATTGCTTAAAATCAGTTATGAAGAAAATCTTCGACCAGAGAAAAGACACATTACATACGGAGAAAATGGATGACAGATTTTTTGTCAGAAACAAGGCAAACTAGAAGACAGAAAGAAAAAAAATCCTTAAACCTAGAATCCTTTACGCAGTGAAAATATCTTTCAGAAACAAAGGTGAATTAAGGCATTTTTAGACATTTAACAACTGGAAGAACTCATCATTGGCAGACACGCACCACAAGAAATGTTTAAAAAAGTCCATCAAGCCAATAAAAATGATATCAGATGGAAACTTGCATCTATAAAAGAAAAGATAAACACCAGAAATGGTAACTACTTTGATATTTATCAATTTTTTCCCCTTATTAAAATCTCTTTAAAAGACAATCAACTGTTTAAAGCAAACACAGTAACAATGCATTATAGGGTTTATAAAATATACAGCAGTACAATGTTTGGCAATAATAGTACAGAGACCAGGCAGGGAGAAATGAAAGTAAGCTATTGTAAGGTCCTTATACAATATAAGTAGTATATTATTTGAAGATAGTCTGTGGTAAATTAAGATGCATACTCTAAACCCTAGAACCCTAAAGTAGCCATTAAAATAACACAATGAAGAATTATAACTAATGAGCCAATAAAGGAAGTAAAGTGGAACCATTAAAAAATAATAAAGCCAAAGGAAGAGGGAAAAAGAGTAAAAAAATCCCAATGAATAGATAGGACAAATTGAAAACAAATAGCAAGATGATCCACTAATATGCAAATATATCAATAATCACATTAAATGTAAAGTCTAAATGACCCAATTAAAAAGCATAAATTGTCAGATTAGATTAAAAAATCCTCAACTCTACACTGCGTACCAGGAACTCACTTTAAATGTAGGTACCAATAGTTTAAAAGTAAAAGGATTAACAATATACACTATGCTAACCAATCAAAAGAAAGCTGAAGTAACTATATTACTATTAAATAAAGTAGACAGGAGCAAAGAGTATCATCAGGCATAAAGAGGGGTCATTTCATAAAGATAAAAGGGTCAATTCATCAAGAAGACATAGTAATTGATCCTAAATATTTATGCAACTGACGACAGCTTTGAATAAATGAAACAATACTCGATAGAACTCCAGGAAGAAACAGACAAATCTGCAATTATAATCAGATTTCAACACTCCTCTATCAATATTTAACAGAACAAGTAAACATAAAATCAATAAGGATATAGAAACAGACGACACTATCAACCAGCTTGACCCAGTAGTTCTTTATAGATCTTCCACTGAACAAAGCAGAATACACATTCCTTTTAAGTGCACATGGAATATTTACCAAAATAGATCGTATCTGCACTATAAAACAAGCCTCAGAAAATTTAAAAGGATTTCAGTTATACAGAGTATGTTCTCTGCCCACATGGAGTGAAATTAGAGATCAATAAGAAAAAAAATCTGGAAAATACCAGAATATTTGGAAACTATATAACATACATCTAAACAACTTATGGATCAAAGAAGAAATCAAAAGGGAAATTGCAAAGTATTTTGAATTGGAAGATGATGGAAACACACATCAAAATTTGTGTTATATGTACATATATAACAAAAAAGTGTAACATGTTTTTTTGTTTCTGTTTGCTATCTTTGATTATATTATTATACTCTGCTATTACTGAAAGATGTTACCTATAATCCGAGTTCAGACAAATTGAAAATTTTATGTTCTTTTATATTTATTAATTCTGTGATTCTTGTTGATATTTGTAAAATTAGTGATATTAAATTGTCTGGATTAGTAGCAAAAAAAAATTGTGTTAATAAAGAAGTACTTAGAAGGAAATTTATAGTACTAAATACCTATTAGAAAAGAAAATAGGTTTCAGTGACCTCCACTTCTACCTTAAGAAACTAGAAAAAGAGCAAATGGAACTCAAAGTAGAAAAAAGGAACTGATAAAGAGAAAACCTGAGTAGCCCTATAGCCATTAAAAAATTGAATCTATTGTTAAAAACCTTCTCATATTAGAAACTGCAGGCCCACATGGTTTCACTGGCAAAATCTACAATATAAAGACATATATGTGAATATTCACTGCAGCTTCATTTGTAATAGCTAAAAAGTGAAAATAATTCAAATGTCCAGCAACAAGTGAACGAATAAAGAATAAAATATCTGTACAAGAGAATACTCCTTGGCAATAAAAAGGAATAAACTACTGATACATGCTACAACATGATTAATCTCAAAATAATTATGCTGAATGAAAGAAGCCTAATAAGAAGAGCATACACAATACAGTCTATTCTTGTTATTTACGGTTATACTCTATAGTCACCATGAACGCTGAATTAGCAAAAACTGAACAATTGCTCCAAGGGAAAATACAGGGTTTGTTTCTCATGAGCCTCTGGTTACAACATTTTTGTCAACTGACCAATACATAACCCTGTTTTCTGTGTTTCTGTTTAAAGAAATAATTGATATGGTCACAGGGATAGGGAGCACAGCATAGGGAATGCAGTCAGCATTAATGTAATGGCTAGGTGAAGAGCCAGAGGAGAGAAAGAACAAGCGGGTGATCGTTTCATAAACTATATAAATGTCTAACCAATGTACCGTATACTCGAAACTAATAATAAATTAAATGATGTAAACTTACAGTTAAATAGATTATATTAAAAACTAAGGTAATAAATACTCAAAATTCGTCTTTCTAAGTATGTTATGAAGGGTAGCAGAATATGCACCTCAAAATATGCCCCTTTGGCATATCGATTATTTTGAACTTGGCACTTGAAAAAAAGCAAAGCAAGGAGAGGCTTTCTCTGAATTCCCCTTACCTGCTTAAAGACAGATTCTCCAAAACAAACTCAGTTGTCATAAATTCCCTCCCAGGGAGTTTCATCCACCACGGAGGAGTGACTCTTGTCACCTGAGAGGAGACCAGAAGTGGACAGCACACCTAAACTTTGTCACGAACTATCATACCTCCCATCTATCCTTTTAAAGGGGCCCATTCATCTTTCCTAAAAATCATTTTCTTTTCCTTAAGAGACCTATATCCCCCACTCCCCTCTCTCTACTAAGATGGCATCTAATCCTGAATTCTAAGCTACTTTGGAGAGTTAGTCATTTTTCCCTGAGTATCACCCATGTATACATGAGGTATTCATGTTAATAAACCTCTTTGTTTTTCTCTTGTTAAAAAAATAAAGACACCTTATTTAATATATATTGTTGATCCATTAGCACTGAACTCACAGCCAACAGCACTAGAACTCATTCCTGAATGAAGCTCCTCTAACATATGTATTTTCTGTGACACATCACAGCCTTCTTGCCCTGTGTAGAAACACTAGATAGCACTTCTGTGCAACGACAATTTAAACAGCGAACTCACCAACAGAAAGCACATAAATGTGAAAATCTAGAGTGAAAGAAAGATCAGTGGTTGCCCTGGGGGCAGGGGAAAAGGAATTTTGAAGGGACAGGAGGATACCCTAGAGGATACCTTGATTGTGGTGATTATTTATTTCACAGGTGCAGATAGTGAAAAAACTTTCAAATAGTGACTTTAACTCCGTGCTATTTACGATAGGTCATCGTACCTCAATATAGCTGTTAAAAGAAAGGAAAGGCCATGATGGTGGGAAGAGAGGAGGAAAGAGATATCGTGAGGAACTGCTAACCAAGGAGTGAAGGAGGGCGAATTAAGGAATCAAAAATAAATTAACATTCCAAAATTGACAGCTGTGTTGATGATGATGGTGTTGTCAGTAGGAATTAGAAAATATAGAAAGAGGATCAGTTTTCTGAAAAATAGAGGGAGTAAGTTCATTTTGAGGTTCCTGACTTGGTTCCAAGCCCTTTCTCCCCATCAGATCAGAGCTCTCCCAGTTGTTATCTCATTGGTTATGCAAATACATAAACTCAGTTTCTCAACACCAGCTCATTTTCCCAGCTATCTTATTTTCTCCAATGACACCACCACCTTTAAGACCCTCCTCTCTTTTAATCTATCTAAATACTCCTTGTCACTTACATCTAGTCTATTACATCTAGTGCAAATTTCTCAGCTAAATTTTAGAGGCCCTCCAAAATGTCCCAATTGATCACATTTCATTTCATTATTCTCTATCCCATGCCTTCCACTTCAATCGGGGTGGCTGATCTTTCCAACAGAAACCAGATTCATTCTTAGGTATCAGGTCCTTCAACTAAAAGCTCTCCATCCCTCCAAAACCCAAGTCCATCAGAACTTAACCCACATCCTCTCTGATTTTCTAGAGAGTCAGTACCACCATGGGCAGTGCTTAATTGTTCTCTAATTTTTAAATCCGTGCTAAAAATTATACACCTTCAACAGAAGCTCCTTAACCAACTAAAGTGAACAGGCACTGATCTGGGTACTATGTGTAATCAAAGATAAATAAAAACATCTTCTGCTCTCAAATGCATAGAGCAGGGACGATGGCACAACATCAACATCACCAAGTACAGTAGCACAATACTAAATTGCAACAGTTCAGATGAGACACTCCTTGCTCTGGA
This sequence comes from Pteropus alecto, assembly GCF_000325575.1. NCBI lineage: Eukaryota > Metazoa > Chordata > Mammalia > Chiroptera > Pteropodidae > Pteropus > Pteropus alecto. The sequence goes on from NW_006443138.1 coordinate 12,409,586, forward strand.
TAATCAGGAAAAGCTTCAAAGTTGGCATTTGAGCCAGATCTTGAAGGCTGAACAAATATTTTCATGTCAAAAAGGAGAGGAGGGCTTCACAGGTGAAAGAATTAAGAGAAGCCGAAGGCAGAGGAGTAGAAAATGGTAAAGTACATTTCATGTACGTGGGGACTGTGTCATATGTCTTTAAATCTCTGCAGCATTCAGTGTAGGAACTGTGTACAGTCCACATTCAGTAAGTACTTGCTGGGTTGAATTAGTTGTACTAGATTTTAAGTGGTTTCATCTAGATCCTAAGTGAATAATGTGTTACAATGAGATAGAGAGCTGTATCTTTTACAACTTGGGTTAAATGGCAGGAATTTATACCACTAACACCAAAACTGGAAGGGTAATTTAAAAATTAATGGCTTTTTTCCAGGAAGCCTAGTTATATGTTAAGTGGCTGGTACAGTAGGATTCAGTTCCCGATTGCTCAGATATTACCTGTGAAGTAAGTAGAAGATAATAGCCTCTTTTGTTCCAGTTTCGTAAAATTATGGCATTCGTAACCTTTTAAATAAATTACAAAAAGGTGTTCGTTATATCCATACTATATTTAGAAGCCATCTTACCACATATTAGTTTTGTGATAGTAATTGATATAATTTTTACATTATCTGGAATTTCAAAGAAAAACAATATTCTGCTAATGTAGACATAACCAGAGTTCATAAGAAGTGTCATTTTTAATCTTCAGTCCCAAGCTTCCAGGAAAAACTTCTAAAAAAATAAAAAATGCTAAAGAGCTCTTAGTATTTCCCTTCCTACTGTGTGTGAGCCAACCAGTGTATACCATTTATAGACTAATGCTCATTGTGACAAAAGTAACATCACTGGTCTAGTTTTTGAATGTGACTTGGATAATAAAAAAATGAAAGAGATCAATTTCACTCTGTCCTAGATGTACGACTTGGAAAAGGAATAAAGGATTATAAATAAAATAGGTCCCTAACAAAACCATGTCTTACCACTGGAACCGAAGTCCACAGGCCCGATCCATTTGAAGGCTGGTTTACGGCCTCGCTCTTCTGTTACATGCACTTTCTTGATCAGAGCCAAGCTGGTCAGAACATTGGCTATGTCATAGAGGCGTCGTACCTTTGCTTGAAGATATAAAACATAATTACGGTCATGCTGCCTGTGACATCATTACATTTTAGTTTATGTGACAGGTCACTTTTTCTTGGCCACCATATAAACCTCGAGGGGGAAGCAGTGGGGTGGGATGAAATGACCAATGGCTCTGTCATGAAATCACCCAGGATTTATGTATCTGATGTATCTGAAGACAAATACTAAGGAAAGGTCAGTGTGTCCTTCCATTTCCACAACTTCACAACTTTTATAAGACAAGCAGGGAGTGCTGTGATTGCAAAAACACCTGAGGGAGGGAGACGGGCTGCAGTTAAAGGCTTAGTAAATGTAATTCTGATATGTGGCATGTCAAAAGCTTGCCCTGAGTTTCTCCCAGTAGGAGGTTGTGGCACCAGTGCTACTAGGCAGCTGGGCTGTGAAAATGACAGGGCTTCCCCAGAGCTTCCAGCAAAGCTGCACTCCTGGGCACACAAGGTGTTCAGGGCTCAAGGTTATGAAGTACAACTGTGCTGAAGACAGACAGTTCCTCATCTGAAATCTTGTCTTTCTAGCCGCACAGAGGGGGAGCACAGAGGGGGAGAAGCGGAATGCGCAACTCTTGAGTCTTAAGAGGTTTTGGGAGACACATTTGAAAACGCATATGCTAAAGGAGAAATTTAAATTTAAATAGCCAGGATGATGCCCACAAAGTAATTTCTATTTAAGAAATCGATTTACAGGTAGGAAACCTTCTTGACCTCAGGATTAAGATCAAACAAAGGAGCTTTATTGTCCACAAACAAGAAATATTCACCTCAGATGCAATTTTCTTCCCAGTCCTAATAAAGTTGGGTTTTATTTAGTCATTTCTCCCACAGGGCGGCTATAATTCCAACTAGAAACAAATTTAAAAAGCTAGAGAATTCTGAGCTCATGGCTTCCCGGGGCTTGAAAGAGCTACCAGCAACCCAGGGCATTTGGCTCAGGACCTGTGCTTGACAAAAAAGGAAGATGCACTGAGTATGAAACTCGGAAACACTCTCCTTGTCCAGCATCCATGTCCCACCACCCTTACCCTACCCTGGTTATTCCTCTGGTTCTTACCTGTGGACAACTTTCATCTCCACCCATCAGAAGAGTATGCAGGGGGCGAGGAAAAAAGGGGAAACAAGACTCAGACATTACATCTTGGATGCAGTGAGATGTAGAGAAATGCAAAGCATCTCACTCCCTCCCTTACCTGCACTTGTGAGATGGCATCTGGCTTCCACTCTCTACTCTAACTGCCTAGGAAAAGGCATCTGACAGAACCTTTAAAGGGAATTCTAGTATGTGACTAGCTTCTCTCACAGCACCAAGAATGTTTATGAGTGTAGGAAGGAATGCACTTTTCCAAAACGTTAATTCTTTTAATCTCACAGGCAGGAAATACCATCATATAAAATCCTACCCTTTTTGTGTTAGGTGAATTTAGGTGAAGATGCTTACTTTTAAATTTACTATGGTCTGGCGTATCTTGGCTTTCTTCTATCAGTATTTTGGCAGCCACATCAAGAGTAACAATCTTGGTTTTAGAGACAAGGAACAGCATGACAAACTTCTGACTCATGATTCTCAGAGACTTGTCTTTTCTACTGTTTGCAGATGCTACAAAGGGGACAAAACAAAAGCATAAAAACAGATAATTTACAACAAGAAAGACTGTACTTATATAGTTTGCCAGAACTATCTGACTCTACTAGTAGACAGAAAGATCACTTCTGTCACAGACAAAAGCCTTTTAGACACATGTTATAAAAATGGCTCATAGAGAAAACAGGTGAATTTTCTTATGGCTTATAAAATTACAGCAGGCAGAAAGTTTGAAATGATACATTAAACTCCTTAATGCTATATACTCATATTTCATGGAATAGAATCTATGAGGTATTTTTCCAAAACCAACTTTTCTACAGGATTAATGCAGAAGGAAAATAGGACAGGGTAGGGGTCAGGAACTGTTTTCAGAACATCAACTCTGTCCTCAAAGGCAAAGGCTCCATTTTTATTTCTGTGCTCACAATACAGGCTGTTGTCCTTCTACTATGATTCACTTTATTGTGCTTCACAGATGTTGTTTTTATAAATCGAAGGCTAGACCCTCCATGAACAAAAAGATTATGACTCACTTTATTGCAATACTTGCTTCATCGTGGTGGTCTGGAACCGAACCCAGAATATCTCTGAGGTATGTCTGTATCTAGAATATACCCTGAACATAGTAGGTGCCCGCCTCTTCCATTTCTTTTCAGAAATAAGTGAAGAAATAAATCATAAATTAATAGGAGACACTGATGAGATGTGTGTTGCTATAGATGGCCGGCAAACCATCCCTGACAGATGGCTGTTTCCTCTGGTTATTAGGATAAGAACTAGCTCATGAGGTGGAATGAAAAGGCATGAGGGCAGTAAATCGCATGAAAACCAGGCTTACCTTTCCATTCCTATTTCTCTTGTTTGCAAGTGAAATGTGAGTGATACTTGCACTTTATCATCTTAGCAAGAGGGAGCAGGGTGAGAACAGTAAAGATCGATGGTTAAAATAGGAAGAGGATAAATACCAGTCCAGAGGGGAAGAACAACATAGATATATGTAAAAAAAAATTCTGCATCAAATGAGAACAGGAGTTGTCTCTCTAATCAACATTTCTGCGAATGGGGTTCTTTTCTAAGTAATCTACAGAAATATGTAATTTAAAAAATCAAATTCATTGTAACAATAACTTCTTTCAAAGTAAATTTTTCTTAGCTCACAAATAGAAATCAGCATGGAGCTGTCAATCTGAAATGGGAGCTGTTAGCGATCCATGGTCCAAACACACCAAACAGCAAGTGAACCGCCACCAGACAAGCTTCCAGTGAGGTCGGGTGGGCAGCCCAGTTGGGGAGCCATCTGTCTCCCTTTCTTCAGTAGAGAGAATGAGAGGACACCTCCCTCCAGGGCTGTCAATCTGGCATTTCTCATCTTAGCAGTGATTCTCTTCAGAAGAGACCATCACTCTCTCTATGCTTATTACTCATGTGGTTACGATGGACTCACAAGAGGGATAGTCGGGCTCAGAGAAATCCAGTAACTGCTGATCTTGAGGATCTGGATAGCCATCTTTTTTAGGTTCTCCAAATTTATAATCCATTAGATCTAGCTCTTTCTGTTGGAGGTGTGCCATCTGCTCTTCATATTTCTGCTCCTCTCCCAGTCTCTGGAGGTTCCTCAGGGTTTTTGGCAGGCTGTGCCGTCCATGCCAGCCATACTGATTCTTGGCCACCCGGCTGACCAGATGCAGCGACTCCAGCACATTTACAATGTCATAAATACGTCTCCTTTCAACACCTGTTTGTAAAACAGAAGCCAACCATCATCATGCGGACATTTTTGAGTATAAATTCCTTGAGGGCCTGGGCCATGTCTGTGAACTAGTTTGCATGACGCCCAGCGTAATGCCCAGCAACTGTAGATGCTCCACAAATTCAACGTGTAAGGATGCAAGTGACAGAAATTATTTTTCTTTCCTTTTCTTGGGATCTAACCCTCAATAAGATTTAGGATAAAACAGCCACCTAGATATAGATGATGGTTCTATCTGTATTACATATAGTAAAAGTATGTTTTTTCTTTAGACCTGTTAGTCAAATCATACCAACATTTCAGCATGTTAAAATGGGTGGGACTGAGCAACACAAGTACTATGCCTAGTGGACACGATGAATGCTTGTGACTTGTATTCCTAATCATGCAGATTATAAAATAAATTGTGTCCAATAACTGATACCTTGTTTAGACAATGCTACCCTTTCCTGGAGTTCAAATGATGTGAAAGAATTATCCTGTTAACTTTCTTAATAGTCCAGTAAGGAAAACAGTAAATATTTTGTTTCCTATTTTGGACTGGAAACTTGGGATTGAAGAGCTCAGGCACCCTTCTCAAGTTGCTGGAGGAAGCTATAGCCAGGGTTGGAACAACATGAGGATCCTTTTACTCATCACGGCTATTGACAACTCTCCCTGTGCTCTCATTCACCGTATCCTGCCAAACGACCCGATGGTGACGCACAGAGACTTCGTGGACAGTACGGATAGGTCATCAAGGTCACTCATTCCCTACCCCCTTTCCCAACACTCCCTAAACAGCTAAGATTATGAGCTGTCTATTGAATTTACCAAAAACATTTATGGTGGTTAAGCATGGAAACTTTGGGGTCACTGCCTGGATTGGAATCCTTGTGTTGTTCCTTACAAATCGGAGATCCTGGGAAGTTGTTTAACCTGTCTGTGCTTTAGTATTTATCTCATAAAATGCGAGGATTAAATGCAACCATAAATGTAAAGAGTCTCCAGTAGATGTTAACTTTTTCTACTGTTTGCATATTATGGTGCAAATATTTCCTGTATGGCACTGGGGATACCTAACCTCCCTGTTAGCATAAGAAGTCACTATAGAAAAGGTCACTTTAAAAAATCTGTCTGTGACTCACTCTGTTGTATAACAGGTCATTAGGCTTTTGGAACCTACGGGCTCCCTTTGCTCTCATCTAAGTATCCATAACAGAAGGCTCTATAGGCATCTCCTAGAAAACCAGCTCAGCTACAAAGACGTCCTCTTCCTGTTTGCTTGCCAGGAGCTGTTGTATAATCTGGGCAGACTCAGCAAATGTAGCTTTTAGCCCTTCAAAGATTTAACAGAAGTAGACCAAATTACAATGAGAACTCGGGAGCTGAGAGGAAGTTCTCTCACATGAATGAAGAGGCATTTCAGTCAATCAGAACATTTCAGTTCATGACCCTGAAAGGCTCTTCACCCTGTGAAGCTCCAGCTTTGGTGCCAGATGCCTGCCAGAAGATGCTGGCAGGGGCAGGCGGAGCAGCCCTTTGTCTAGATCCGCCTGGTTCCTTATTCCAGTCTGTTTTCAGATATTAACAAGTCTTGTTTAGAGTATAACATTCTATAAACCTTCCCATCAGAAATGTCATGTTAATGCAACTGAGACACCCCAGGGCCAGCCATATGCCTGGCTGTTTTGTTATTCCGTATTAGATGCAAGCTGTTAAGTCTCCATCTAGTGGCTAGACATCCCAAGAAGGGAGTATAAAGGAAGATTTTAACAACTTGGAGAGTAAGAAGATGCTTATTATGTACAGTAAGTGTTTAGTAGGTGGTGCTGGCAAAAGCCAACGTGCAGCTACTTGCCTGCATAATCACTCACCTTTCAATCTGGGCTGAGTTTAAGTGTCCACTGGCTGATACACTAAAAAGTTCCATTTCACAGGTCTGAAGATGTGCAGGTTACTCTGGCCCTTGCTCTGTCAGAAAAGTTTTCCTTGGCACAAAGCCTTCATTTTCTTTTGTATCAAGGCAATCCTACTAATCCTATTCATGGCATTAGACATGCCTTCGAGGATTTACCAGTTGTTACCACGCTTCCTTTAGTTTCCATGGAGCTTATCAAGAACATCTCTCAGACCAGTAAAATAGTTTCTTAGGCTGTGCTATTTTCCACTACTTAAAGTCATTCCCAGTTCTTTAACCTTTTTTGGAGTCCAAGTTTGGAAATACTTTTTTTTATTGTGGTAAAATATCCATAACATAAAATTGACCATTTTAACCATTTTTAAGTGTATAGTTCAGTGACCTTAAGTACATTGTTATGCAACCATCACCACCATCCATTTCCAGAACTCTTATTTTCTCCAACTGAACTCTGCATCCATAAAACACCAACTCCCCATTCCTCCCTCCCCCAGCCCTGGCAACCTCGATTCTACTTTCTGTCTCTATGAATTTCACTACTCAAGATATCTCATATACATGGAATCATATAGTAATTTTCCTCTTATGTCTGGCTTATTTCAGTTAGCATATCTTCGGAGTTCATCCACGTTGTACCATGTGTCAGAATTTCTTTCCTTTTAAAGAGTGAATAATAGTTTTTTGTATGTATATATCACATTTTGTTTATCCATTCATCTGTTGATGGATACTCGGGTTGTTTCTACCTTCTAACTTCTTACCTACAATATCCATGTCAAATATACATGGGACCAAAATCTGGAAAATACTGCAATTTGAATGCTTTGCACATCTTTGTTAAAATATGGTCTTATAGCTTGTGACCCAGATGTAGCGAGGAGTTTACACTCAACTCGAAGAGACGGTCACCAGTGAAATAACTTCCAGGAATGGACCTCATTTTTTACCTCACATGAAAAGAGATGGTAAGTTCATTTGGTAAATGATTACAAGCTGTTGCAAAAAACTCTGGAGATCTGTAGCCCATGTAATAAGAATAAGAGTCCACTTTTCTGTCCTCCTTGGGACCTGTTACACAGCCTTCCAACATCTAATGTTTTGTATTCTGCATTGACCTCAATGCAAGCTCCCTTGATGGAAATGGGTATAGGGAGGAAGCTGGATGCTTGAACCCCAATGCGAAGGACACTGCATGATTTGTCATTTTACCCTCATCCTCTGTAATACTAGTTTCCAGGATGCCGTGTCTCAATGGGTTTATACCAAGCCTATATTCACCTGAGTCACTTTCCCCTTCTTGTTTCATTACCACTGATGCCAAATACTGTATTCCATTCTAGGTTTCAAAAAAGGCTCTCCAATTAAAGCACTCTACTTCCTTTTCCTAATTGCAGAGGCTGAAGGACAGCTTAGGGAAGGAGGAGATATCTAGTAAGAGCTGAGCAGAAACTGTTCCACCAGTCCCTGAGCTAGGCATGTTATCGACATTATCCTAACTTTGCTAATTTTCTGCAAGGCAGGTGCTGTGATCCCTATGTTATAGATGAGAAAAGGTTAATTAACTTTTTAAAGCTCTCAAAGTCTGTAAATTGGAGACCTGGGCTTCAAATCCAGCCCTATCTGACTCAAAGCTCAGCTTATGGTCATCCCATCATAACTCATTGTCTCCTCAATATCTGTTTCCAGCAAATAAAATTATTTTAGCCATCAGTTTGAATAATTCACATCTACTGCAGCATATTTCTCTGGGCTGTGGAAATAGAACTTAAAAAGCAAACTAAAAATATAATCTATCATAAAACCTATTTAGCTGGTTTCATTGGGACAGTTTTATTTTTCTTCCTTTTTTTTTTTATTGCCTGTATGTAAAACCTCCTTATTTCTTAAGGAGACACCTCATACCCTCAAATCTTTGTGGTTTCTGCTAATTTAATGATTGTCAACATTATGTTCATCCTGAAACCAACTTCAATCCATGACCACTAGGGGTCTCTATTCTGAAGCCGCTGTATATGTATTTATAGAACATACACCATTGCACGTTATACACACTCATGCCATGTGAACACATGTATTCCTCTTTGTTATAAGGTTTAGCTGTTTGAGTTATGTCCACATGTGCTTCTTCTAGTTTGGAGAGTTGCTGTGAATAGCACAGCATAGGGCTTCAACCATAATGCTCTTGCTCTCAAATCTTGCTTTATAATAGGTATAACACCAGTTCTGAACCTTAGAAGCATTATTAAAAATAAACAAGATATTTATAAATATTTTTTTGAGTCTGTCTGAAATAAGATGAACTGAAAATGATATTACTTTGTAATGTGAGTCTTTTGTAAAAATATTTCTTAAGGTTAAGAAAACCAAATTTTTGTTTGACCCTCAGGCCTAAAAGGCTCTCTAGAATCCTATGCATAATGATGGGCAACTTGATAATGGCAGAAGAAAGTTCTACTTGCTCTTCTGTCCTCACTCTTTTGGAGGGCTCATTCTTTACTTAATAAAAGAGGCTATCTGAAGCCAGCCTGCCCAAGAAAATGAGTTTCCTGCTATAACTGGAGACAGGCCTCCAGGTAACCTGATGATACATACCAAGACTGACAGCAACTTCGTCTAGGGAGATGGTAGTTTTTTCAGTTGACAAGGGATAACTTGGATAGCGAGCTAGAAACTTCTGGCACAGGAGTCCTAAACTCTTCTGTTTTCTGCTTGGCCTTTGCTTTTCAAAATCATCCACAGCGCTGTCCCCAACATCAAGCTACAGAGGGCAGACAGAAGGGAGGGGCGAGATGTCACAGTTAACATCCTAATGGAGAAACTGCAATGGCCAGTACTGGTAAGTTTGGGGACATCCTACTCCATACCATCTTAGATGTTAGTTAAAATACATTTACTAATCTAATTTATTTTATTAATATTTTACCTATTGCTTTCTCTGGACTTTTTCCTCCTTTGCAATTTGAAGCTGAGTCTACTGGCTAAGAGCTTAAACAATGAACACACAGTCATTTATAGGCTGCTACACTCTTGCTAATAACGTGTTTATTGGATAGTAGATCAGCATCACCAGGAGTTTGTTAGAGATGTAGAATCTCGGGACTCATATGAGACCTGATCTATTAGCATCCGTCTATTCATAAGATCCTGGGTGATTTCTATTGACATGAAATTTGAGATGCACTGGTCTCCGCTATGTCATCAAACTGCCTTATTTTTTTTACAATTGACCAAATGTTGATGAAACTAAACAAGGGCAGCCAAATCTTATTCTTCCTTATTCTTTCTTATAGTAAGTACATTAAACTAGTGTCCTTTTCCCATCAATTCAATTCAAGTCTCAAGAAAGTAAAAGGCTTTTCAATGAAAATGTTCAAGGAGAAAAATGATATGATGATCTCAATAGCCTCAGAAAAAGCATTTAATAAATTTAACATCCATTCATGATTTTCAAAAAATGCCCTTAGAAGACCAGAAATGAGTAACTTTTTAAATAAAGTATCCAATAAAAACTCAACCACAAACATCCGTCTTAATGGTAAAACCTTGGAAGCATTCCCTTAAAATCAGGAAAATGATAAAGATGCCCCTCTTCTGTGTCATATTGGAGATCCTGGCCAGTACATGAGGACAAAAGAAGCAGAGGCACAGGAGTTGGAAAGGAATAAATAAGCAAAACCTTCATTCTGCAGAAGACATGACTGTTTACATAAAAAATTCAAAAGAATCTCAGATTATTAAAAATAGCAAGAACGTTTAGTAAGGTAGCTGAAAAGACGACTATATTTTAAAAAGTCAGCTGCATTGCTATATAATAGTAACAGAAAATGAGTTGAAAAGATATAATTTATACTAGTAATAAAAATGATAAGATTTTTAGGAACAAATCCTGCAAATAAATATTTGCATAAAATATTAAAATTTTTATCTCAGGAAATATACTTAAAACTTAGAAAAATATACTATCTTTATGAATAGGAGGATTCAGTAGCATAAAGAGGTTAATTCTCAAATAATCTACATGCAGTACAGTCACAGACTCTATCAACAATGTTATACAAGGACTTACTGTACATAATTAATATTCATTCATGTTCTTGTGCGTGGCTGTAGTTCTCTCATTTTCATTGCTGTATGCTAATCCACTGCATGAATATACCACAATTTATTTATTCAGTTTCCCATTTATAATGATTTGTGTTGTTTCCAGTTTGGGCTATTAGGAACTAAATTTCTATGATATTCTTGTTCACATCTCCTGATGTACAGAAACAGGAGTATCTCTAGGGCAGTGGCTCTCGAAGTGTGATCTGATTTGTATTCAGTTACATGAAAGAATCTGTTAGTTTTACCACTGCAATAAACTGTACAGCAGATTCAAGTCATTCTAGTCTATTAATTTCGAACTGTAATTTTGGACATCTTTTTCTCTTCTTTCTTCCCAATTATTCATTTTGGTAATTTTTATAAATTAAAAAATCCACCAAAATAAGGAGAAATAGAAGAGAAATGACATTCAAATCTGTGAGTAACTTTTCCTTAGCAAGTCTGGGAAAAAGTTTGACGGGAGAGTGAAAATATTGATCACTGATTTTTTTTTAAAAAAGTATAGATATGCTGCTTATTAAATAGCTCTGGCTCCCCACAGGACACTTAATTTAAAGATGACTTAACTTTAAAGTCCCAAATCAACAAACCGAACATACATGAGAATAATGAAATTTCCCAAGTCAAAAATATTTGAATTAATATTACTCTTAAAATTGGAGCAGAATTAAACTCACAGCAGTATTTTAAAAAATCCAAATTCCCTCATTAAATCAAAGTTATTAAATATCCTTGCTTCAAAAATTTGTTTTTAAATGTGTACTGGTCAGTATCATAAAGAGAAGAAAGCATTCATTATGAAAAATGAGATACAGAGAATTTCGTTTCAGCTATATATAAAAAGATATTATGTTTAATACTGCTTTGGCTCAATAGTAGCTGAAATACTGATAATTTTATGATTTTTTAATAATCAAGTAAACATTTTAAATTCTATAAGAGCCCTTGGGAATACAGCCTGTTTACCTGCAGAGAGTCTGTAAACACATTATCCTTGTTCTCAATGGGTCTGAAAAGTCCCTTTTTCTTCTCCCGGTCTCTTATGTCTGGGCTGGCAGCACTAATGAGCATCTTCAGGTTAGCTGTGGGCGTCCATGGTTCTGCCTGCTGTCTGTCTACAAGCTTTACTGGAGTATTAGGATTCCTTTCCGGAGTGAAGATTTTTTGCTTCGATAAATCAATCGGTTCATTTTTTATTGGAGTCTTTGGGGCCATCCTTGATGGATCAACAAATATATTTTCCTATTTTAAAAAAGAGAACTTTTAGCAAGGAGAAAGGGCAGCCATCAGCTAAGATGATACTTTGTTCCCAGCATGAAAATACAAACAGACCATGTGTTCAGGGCTGAAAAATATTAGGATAGGACTAATGAAAACAGACAGTAGGATTCATGGGAATCAAGGAGAGGCTCCAGTGAGAAGCTAATTGTAATCTGCTACTCCTTTTATGCACATTTTCATGGCACCTCTGTGAAAAAGTCATGAGTGTATATGTAATTGGTGGATGCTTTTAATAGTTGAGGATGAGAAGGGCAATATGAGTTGAGTCCACATTCTCCTAAGTGCCATATTTTTTAAAATATTCTTTGCAAGTTTGCCCTAACTAGTAAAGAGCAATTATGCTTTTGTAGTTCAGTGTTCAGCAGTGCTAATATAGTAATTAGCAGGACCAAATAACGGAAGTGCATCCAACAAAATGCCACGTTTCAAGCGAACCTGGAGAGCTGTCTGTCATTCACACAGATCAGTGTTTCTTAAACCAACCATGGAGAAGGACCAGAGTGTTTTATTTTCTAAACCCCTCACACTGATATGTGGTGCAACCTCCACTCCATATGACTGTCCACCAGAGTTTGCCAATCAAACTAATCTATAGCCTGTTAAACAAGATGCCACTGATCACAGGCTTAGATGTCATGGGGGCAACATCAAATTGTCATACAAATTTCTAAGTGCTTAACTCTCAAGTTCTATTCATTTTTTGCAGCTTGGTAAGTTTGTAGGGTAGAACCGGCCCCCACATCACACTTTGAGTAGAATGTCTTAGATAATTATAAGATTAATGATGGGTCCATTATGTCCATTAGGCCGTTGTGAAACAGGACTAGGTACAGAGAATCCGCATTTGGAAATACCAAGTAATTAAAACAAATTTCTTTCCCCTAAAACCCGTTTTTGGCATTCAGGAACAGAAAGATTCTGCTCTTCCTGTAGCTGAATTCACCTCCAGGCAATTGTGTCTTATCTTATTATGAAGGTGGGTGAGTTAAATATTTGTCATTCCCTTTCTTGTACATGTATCTCTCTGTAGCTACTGCATGCTTAGATTTTGGCTGAGCAGTGGTTTAAAAAAAGTGCTTTCTTAGGAGCATCTTGTTCAGAGGGAAAAGATTATTTAGGAGAAACTGGAGTTTTGTTAGTAGGCCAGCTCTTACTCTTACTCCTTGGACTAGCAGAAGCTGCCAGCTAGCCATGCTTAGGTTCTGTCCTAGTGTAACAGGAAGGAAGCGGGTGGGGATGAGAGTGACGGTTTCTCACGCCACAGCAGCAGTAAGCACCCAGCCTGAGGCACTGCATCTACCAACATCTCTTAACAAGTTCCTACTAGTACAGTGCTGATGAAGTCTTCTACAAGGGAACTCTTCAGGGAAAGTATTGAGTGTTTACTATGTGCAATGCCATATGTCATGTACTTTACATATATTAACTCATATAATCCTGTGACGTAGGTACTATTATTTTTCCAGTCTACAGATGAGGAAACTGAGGCACAGAGAGGTTAAATAACTTGCTGGAGGTCACATACAAATCTCATTCTTGCCATACAAGAAACAGCCGAAAGCAGGAGTTTCTGAAATTCTGCATCCAGAAATAAGCCTATCTTGGGTGTGAATTGGACCGAAGTTATTTATCTATTTTTTTACAGCTTCAACATAAAGCATCCAGCAGGCCCCACTAGCATCTATGGAGAGGCAGTATGGGTAAGCAGTTCTGCATGCAAACTCTCAGGCCAGTTTATTTGGCTCCGCTGCTTATCAGCAGTGTAAGGGAAGGCAAGTTCCTTCTCCACACTAGGTTGTCATTCTTTCAACTGAACATAAAGTCCATAAAAATACCAACCACAGGATTATGAGACTAGTTCCTGGCATACAGTAAGCATGCATTAAAACTTAGCTATTATCTTTTCTCCTATCCTATTCTTTATTACCATTCATCCTGATGCTCAGAGGTAATATATTTAACTTCCTGGGTGTAAGTCTTGTCTCATTAACAAGACTGTGCACTTCTGGAGGTCAGGGAGCAAATTCCACATGTCTCGTTACTTACAATTTTTGGCACAATGCCTTGCTTCTTATAGGTGCTCAGAGAACACTGGGCCTTGATTATCTAGTTATTAGAAAAGGTATCCACATAGTAGAGGCTGTAGCCCAGGCTTCTCTATCTTCCATGCTACCTGCAGTCATAGGAATGATGCGCTCCTACTTTTTTTCTAACGAGGAGCAATTCAGATGGATTATTTCCTCCAAAACTTAGATATATTTTCACTAGAGTTTAATGAAGAAGTGCCTTCACTTATGATGAAGTTATATCCCAAAAAACCAACTGTAAGTAAATCAAAAATGCATTTAATATTCCTAACCTACTGGAATATCATAGCTTACCTTACCTACCTATACATGCTCAGAACACTTGCATTAACGGGACGTAACCCCATTGTAAGTTGAGTGGCATTTTTAATTGCCTTCCTCTTCTTACCAGCAGGAGACACAGATGGGCATATTGTAGACATGATGAAATGTGAAAACATGAAACAATATCCAAAAAGGCTGGAACACAGTACACTATAGACTCTCCATAAATTTATTTCTTCCTCCTCTGTTCTGAGGGGGTTACTTTGCTCCCATTCTTATTATAGCACTTACCAAATCATAGTACAGTTGGTTAGTTGTTTTATATCTGAGTCCCTGAAAGTCTCTCAGGTAACTGAGGGCAGGGTTTGCATCTTTGGGCTATCAGTTTTGAGTACAGTGTAAAGAGTATGTGTCACTAGGTGCTTTACACAAATCCAAAGGGGGAGGTGCGATTTATCAGCTCCAATTTACAGAAGAAAGAAACAGGCTTAATGAGGTTAGGAGGTTTATTAAACTAAACCACTGTACCCCAGCACGAGGAACATAAATATTTGTTGAAAGACTAAATAAATATATCTGTTTGAGGTTACGTAGGTAATAAATGGCACAACAGGAAATCAAATCTACGGATGGCTCTAACTCTAAATCCCATGTTCTCACCATCCCTAAAAAATCCCCCTTTCTTTACTTCACAGCAATACGAAGAGAGAGAAAAAAGCCCCTCCTAGTATCTGGGCAGAAACACTCTGTTCTCATCCCTTGACTTCTCTTTGAGAGGTGAAGTAATTACTGCTCAGACATTCCATTTCAAACATTTTAACCATTTTCCCAGTCTCTTTTGAGTCACTTGAGTTTTCCTCCTTGCCCATTAGAATGTGAAAGCTCATCTGGACATAGTACTTACTGACGCTAACTAGAGTAGAAGTGCCCTTGTTGAAAGCACTTGATAAAGTCATTGACCCAGATGGAAAGAAGTGGACACTGACTTAGGCTTTATATAAATGTATACATATTCTTTCAAAGTTGTCTCTTCCAAATTACAAAGGAAAACAAAGTTTAGCTCTGAAACTCCCAAAATCCAAACTCTGAAAATATACTTTAAAATCTGCGTATTTCTACCTTCATATTGCTTAGGTAATTTTTTAAAGTCTTCTTTAAAACAATAATGCTTTGGTGTACTTCTTTTACTAATAAATTGAATGCTAGAGAAAAATGCTCCTACATGGAAAAATCATACAATTTCATACCTATCTAAAATTAATCACTGTAAAATATTTTTCAAAGACCCATATAACAGGTGCTTTACAACCAGGCAGTTTCACTGTTGATACTAAATCTAAAGTTAAGATTGGGATCCTACAGTCCAAGGCCCAAGAAGTTACTATGCTCAGATTTATATTCAAAGATTCTAAATCTGGGTTTGTTATATATATTTGCCTTGGCCTAAAAATGCTTTCATGTTTGCTACTAGCAAGCTATTACACCTTTTCAGAAGGGCACCAGTTGGTGAGTATAACTGTGCTAACGTGGGTACAGGCATAGTTTAGATATCGCTATGCCCAGTTGGTAACATTTCTTGAGGATACCACCATGGTCTAATTCACAATTCTCAAGGGATGTAAAAAAGGAAGGATGACTCAGTGCAAACCCAAACCAGCAGTAGTACTGTAAAATATTTAAGGAGCATATTGGTGGGTTCAGTCACTTATCTTCCTATATGGGAGGCACAGGTAATAGTCTTGGGTGAATGAAATAGCCTCTAAGAGCTGATTAATGTGTAGTAAGAACATTTCACATTTTAATAATCCAGCATTTATAGCAAAAAGAGTCTATTTTAATAATCCAGCATTTATAGCAAAAAGAGTCTATTTTCCTGGGAACTGAGGTTGAACATTCCTGCGCAGCATTACATAATTCTATTTTTATTTACTACAAGTATTACGAACAAACTTTTGACTGGGCGTCCAGCATATCTTTGATTCATATGAATCGGTTCCAACATTACATCTAATCTAGCCTCTTCCCACAGCACATTGACTTGAGAAAATCAATAATAATGGTTTGGATGTTTCCATTAAAAAAAAGTTTATTTCTATTATGTTTAAAAAGTTAATTAAGTTTATAAGACAAATACAAGTGGAATAATGGAACAGTTCATTGAATTAGACATCACCGTCCTAAATATGTTAGAGCTTAAAGTATTTAAGCGCACTTACCTTTTGTGCATTTTCCCCATCTTCAATTCCAAAATCTAGTCTGGGCTGCCTGGGGTTGATCAGGTCTTTTAGTGTTAAACAATTTACCTCCATCTGTAATGCACAATTACATTAAAAAAATGATTTTACAATTGGATTTTTTTCCCCTACAACAAAAATATATATTTATTACTTGCTCGTGAACCTGAACTTCTCCCTAAACCCATCCTGGGAATTTCCAGAAGCATAGCTGCAACTCTAAAAAGCACACGAACGAACACAACCCTTACTAATCACTGAAAACTAGGGAAGAAAACAAAACGACAAAAATAGTGACTTTTTTTAAATGAAAAGAAACAGAACATAATAAAGTTACCAGATCAAGAAGTTGTAGGGCAAATCTGTCAGAAAGTACAGAGTCTCCTAGGTCAGTTAATTTTGGCGCAAAGAACTGGGAGGAATTCGGTTTTGGGGGAGTTTGAATCAGGGGGGAAGAAACCTGATCGCTAGACCAAACCCATTCAACGTTTAACGTAGCCCCTTCCCAGGCTTCCAAGCAGACCCCAAAGATAAACTCTTCCAGTGGACCCTCTAAATGGTGAGGAAGGGTAAATATCCTGTACTGCCTAGCTAGAAGAAGAGCTGGAGCCAGGACACCCCACGCGCTCCTGGTCCGGCGGCAGAAATTCCTCAAATCCCCGCCAGTCGGGGAGGGGAGGGGTGGCAGGCTGGCAGCCCGGGCGGGAGGGGTCCCCTTTCCCCCCCAATTCCCGCCTGCCTGCCAGCGCTGTGGCCGCACGCTACTCACTCCCGCTCTGCATAGACTTCCTGCCTCTTCGGGGACCTCCACGGCCTCACACCCGCGCGGGATCAAAGGCACGAGGCGATCAGCGGCCAGGCGGCGACATTGGGCGGGGAAAGCCAAGTGCGCAGACCCCCACTCCGAAAGCCCGGGGCTGGCGAGGACCCCGTGGCGCTCTGACAGCGCCAGCGTTCGGACACGCTGACCGCAACTGCAGCCCCAGATCGCAGTCCGGGCTAAACCACCTCTGGCGCCTTGAGACCGAATTTGAGAATCCACCAATCAGCGGCGGTCGGCGGGACGCCCCCGGCCAATCGCGTGGTGGCACAGCCCGGGCTCACCGCCCCTCGGAGTCTTGGCGCTCCTGGCCGCGCGTTTCGCCCGCAGCCGCCCAATTGTTGCCGCCTGGGTCCCCCTCCCCCTTCCGGGTACCTGGAAACCTCGGTGGCCGAGCCCAGCGCCCCTGCCACCCTCTACAGCCCCGAGCTCCAAGCCTCAGGCCCACACAACTGCTCGGGAGGAGGAGAAGGGCTCTTTTGTTATGCATAAAAGACCCGCTCAAGTCCCCTGGGCTTGCCGCGCGGGGAGACCGCGGGCACAGTCAGGGGTGGGGGAAGCAGATGGAGTTTGGAAAAACGATATACACATCCTGGATGCTGCTACCGCCACCTCCCGCCCCCCAGCAACCTGCGCAGAAGCCAAGTTGTCCAGGCTTGTTGGGGCAAACTTCCTAACGCCGAACGCTGGTGTGACACGTGAACCATGGTTACCACTTTGCTGCGAGCAGATGGCATGCCAGTTAGCCCTGGAAACTAGACTGCAAGCAGAACCAGATGTTTTGTTTTGTTTTGTTTTCGTTTCTTGCAAGTCCAGAAAAGTTTCTTGGTGGTGTTCTCATTTCAGACATCGCAATAATTAGAAAGAAAAAAAGCCTTATTAAATAATTCTTTGCAATATGACTAGCATTCTGGGAAACAGTCGAGAAAATTTCTTCAACATTACTGATTTGTATTAAATGTTTCACTTCCTTCAACTCTAGTTTCTTATTTAAAATGCGAATATTAATAGAGACAGCTGTGTGTGTTTTAATAGATACAATCGTTTAGAACAGTTTTAAATTTACAGAAAAATTGAGAAGCTGGACAGAGTTCCTGTGTATTCGGCACTCCCTTTCACCTATTTATTAACGTTTTACATGTGTATAATACTTTTGTTAGAATTAACGAACCAATACTGATATATTATTCTTAACTAAAGTCATTATTCAGATTTCCTTAATTTTTACCTAACGCCCTTTTTCTCTTCCAGGATGCCACATTCCACCTACTCTTCATGTCTCCTTAGGCTCCTCTTGGCTGTGACAATTTCTCATACAGGTACTTTCCTTGTTTTTGATGACCTTGAGAGTTTTGAAGAATATCGGTAAATCATTTTGTGGGATGTCCCGCTACTGGAATTTGAGACAGCCTTCTTTAAAGCATGTCTGTAGCCACTTTCCTAAAAACCGTACACTTGATAGCAAGCATATCATTCTTCTTCTTATCCTTTCAGTACCAAGTGCTCCACTTTCCTCCCCTCAGCTCCCAAATATATATATATTTAAACAGTCTGCATAATTCAGAATGCTCAGTCAAGTCCTTCAGTTTGTACTCTGTTTAGATTGTTGATAAATACAGCCTAAAAACCACTGCCAAGTCACATGTTAAAAAGATGGAAAAATGTGGAAACCTTAAACATAAAGAAAACAATAGTAATAAAAATTTGACATTTTTATATTAGAAGTGATATTTTGAACTGAAATTTGTCCTGTAGGTAGAAGCATAAAGAGATAAGTATAAAGAATAAAATTGTAATTTATTAAATTTTACACTTATGTGGAAACAATTTTGATGAGGAATTTTTTTTTTAAAGTGTATTAATTTACTGTGGCTGCTGTAACAAATTACTACAAACTGGTTGGTTTAGAACAACAGAGAGTTGTTTTCTCACAGTTCTGAAGGCCAGAAGTCCAAAATCAAGCCCCCGACTCCTTGAGCTCTAGAGGAGAATCTGTTCTTTGCTTCTTCCAGCTCCTGATGGCTGTAAGCATCAGCGCTGATGTGATGGATTCCTGACTCAGATCTCTGAGATCTCTGTATCACTGGTCATATTGCCTCTTCCCCTTCTGTCTGTTAGATCACTCCTGTGTCTCTTATAAGGACACTTGTTATTGAATTTAGGTTCCACTCATATAAGTGATTTCATTCCAAAATCTTTAACTTAATTATATCTGTAAAGACCTTTTTTCCAAATAAGGTGACATTCACAGGTTCCAGGGATTGGGACACGAATATGCTCTTTCTGAGATCACTATTAGGCCTTCTAGACCCACAGTCTAATGATTAAAAGTCCATTCATTTTTCTGATATTTCAAAATAATAGTGGTTGTTTCTTTGAGGTTAGGCAGCTTTATGTTACAGACCTTTTCCTAGCATTTTCAGAGTATTTTTTCTCTTTCAATTCAAGCGTAGCCACTATTGAAAACAAGGAAAACTGAATATGTAGCTTTAGACATTTGCAACTTCATTGATTATTTAAAGTAAGATTGATCTTATATTTGGAGGAAAACTGGATAATGAAATTCTGGTAAATTCTGAGACATTACTCCAACATTCTCATTTATAGTGATGCTTTCAGTTTCCGGAATTTGTAAATAATCTGTCGATCTCTGTTATTCAGTTGATAACTGATGGTGGAAATCAGGTGGGGCATTGAATCCCTGCATTTGACCTTTCCATGTGGCCTGATCTTTCTTACAGCATAGTGGCTAAAGTAGTTAAAACTTCTATGGTGTCTCAGGGTTCCAAGAGTGTCCCAGCCCTCAGTGTAGAAATTACATTGTCATTTGTGATGTAGCCTCTGACCTAAGATAGCATCTGTTCTGCTAAATATTTTTGGATGCAGCAGTCAGAGATCCACCCATATGCATGAGGAGAAGACATGCATCCTACTTCTTACTGGGATAAATATCAAAGAATTGGGGCCATATTTTAAAACTGCCATACTAAGTTTTATGCTAATTGAAGTGTTTTACAGTTCTACCTCAATAATTTCTGCCTGAAAGGTCCTCGACTTTGGCCCAGTGTGGTATTACCTATGTGGCAAGAATCCCCAGGGCCTGTTTTGTGCTAGGCTCATGGTTCTCAGCCCTATCTAGGCTTTAAGATTACCTGGGGAGATTTTACAAAACACCAATACCTGAACTCTACACCCAGAGATTAAGTATTTTTTTAATGCTTAGTGTTTTGTTCCTTAGCAGCCTGCTAGTTGTTTGCATCAATTCTTTTGGCTACCTCCGACTCAGTGGTTTTAGAAATGGCTCCTCAAGTCCCATCAATGAGAGTTGGGCTATGTTAACCTTAGAAGTGAGTGCAGAGGTTTCAGTGACCTGGGTCTTGCTGGTGTGTGGCTGGTGTTTGGAAGGAGTTGAGGTCGCAAATGAGAAATCTGTTGGGTTTCTGATGGAGGTATAACAGGAGAATGAACAACAAGGGCTGTGATCAGGATAATATACACAGACAATATCTGTTATTCCTCTATGCAAAAGACTTAATCTGTAGCTTCTCAAACTTGCAAGTGATCTTTTACCTTTTTGGGTTCCAAATCCCAAGATTTATTATATTTTACAGGAAGAACATACTGTAGTGAAATATAATTCATGTTAGTGAGAAGTCTGAGTTCTGCAGTTAATATATAAGCTTCTTCAGATATTTTCCTTTTCTTCCTCTACTGCAAGCACAGTCATCTTAATGTAACGTCTGTCCACAAAAGTACAACCACAGAAGGGGATTAGAAACTGAGTTTTCAACACATGGGTAACAGAGGAACCTTGGCTTCACATCTTGACAATTCTTAAGTCTCTTTGAATGTATCAGTTTAGCAGTTCTTGTTTAACTTAGGGCTGCCATTTAAAATGGCCTGTGTCTTCAGCCATTCATCAGTCTGGGAATATGACACATTTGTTTCTCTAACTGCTAGCAAGTTCAGAGAAGGCAGAAATTTTTTTCTGGACTGACCCCAAGCAATGTCAGAAGGAGAATGAGTCCATGATTGGTTCTTGATCGTGGCCTTAGCATTAAAGAAAAATCAGATTAATATCAAAGTGCAGTTATGTCTCTTATCTCATATGATATCCAGATGTCCAGTTTCAAAGGGAAGTGCTTAAGCTCTGATTCTGTGTCCACAAGGAACAGAGGAAATTCATTCTTTATCTTTACAGACTCTTCACCACTCTTTGCACTATGGAGCATGGTCAGTTTCCTTAATGATTGTGTCATTTGCATTCTCAGTAGATGAAAAGATAGCATATTTGGTGTGCATGTGTGTGTATGTGTGTCTGTATATGTGTGTTCTTGTGTATGTGTATAGAAGATACGGATGCTGAGAGGGGGCTATGCTGTAACAAACATTCCAGATCACAACAGATAGGATGGATTTTGAGCTAGGTTGGGTGTTTCTTGGACCAATGGGATAACAGAGAGTGTATTATGGGGCACCACCTTACATGGTGCTACTTTTATGCTGTGGGTTCGGGTGTGTTTTTTTGGAAGGACCACAGGGTTGGGACAGTACAAATGAGGATTCAGCACTGCCTTGAAACTGAGATTCTAGAGAAAATGGGAGATAAGCTTCTTTTTAACCTTTAGAGCCTTACCCAGAAAGGAAGGAATTAACTTGAGGAGTAGAAAGACATAGTTCTAGACTAAGCTTGGTCATGAACTTTCTGAGTGACCTGGAACAAAATTTTTTGCATACCTAGGCCTCAGCTTTGTCTTTAAAGTGGCAGGGCTCAGTTGGAAGACTTCTGAAGAACCTGTCAATTCTGTCATTCTAAATACTCATTGGATACTGAAGATATCCTCTTAAAACTATTTGCTACTGACTCCTAATCACTTAGTGTGGATATGTAAGAATATTGCTGACTTTTAAAATTTGAACATGAAATCATTTTTATTTCCGTATTTGGTGAAACTGAATACATCTCTACTCATTACATTGCATATGTTCATACATACATAAATAATGAGAATGATAAAAAGATATCAGGCCAAAGACTGACCTTTGTCACCTGCATTTTCCTAAACTTAGAATTAAATGGCTGAACGTAACTTTTTGTATCTACCTAATAGCATTATTTTAATAACATTTATTCATTATAATACTTTATAGGACCAAATGAAAATGTTTTCATTGTGCAGCAAAAAGAGGAGTTTGGGGTTAGGGGATCGGAGCCTGGAAACTTAAATTTAAATATTGCAAATATGACCTTTTCTTAACCAGAGCCACCTTACCTATACAGGGCCTTCCACCTTGGAAGAACTAGAGAGTAGAGTATTGAGCCCACATGGAGATACATTAGCCTAGGCCTTCGCCAAGAAATCAGGCAGAAATGTTCATGTACGAAGGTTAAATTATCATCTACAAGAAGTCCCCATTAAAATGCAAACGGTCCCTGGAAAGAGTAATCATTTAACGAACATTGTTCACTGTAGCGTATTAAGGCATCTTTCTTCAGATTATACCTGGGGCGAAAATGGGATTAACCTTAAAGTATTAAACATTGTTCCTCTGTTATACCTTCTATGATATACTAGACTTTCTAGCTTTCTTCAAAGACACTCCTGCCTCCCCAGTGAATTCCGAGCATCCCCAGCCACACACACTCTCAAACAAGGCCTTTCAACTTTCCCTGACACCTGAAGTCTCCACTGCCAGACGATGATTTCTTTCTGCTCCTGCTTGTGGTTCATGACATCAAGTATCTCTAAGTAGCATGATTACCTCCTGTCAATGAAGCTGTTGGCACTCAGAAGTTCAGGGATGCTCTGTGATGCCATTGTGCCCTCAATGGTGCCAGCTGCTGCTGCTGCTGCCATCAAGTAGAGCCAGACCTGGATCTTCACTGCCTCTGAGACTGATGTTTCTGCTGCTAATGGTTCTGCAGGGTGCTGCTCCCAAAGAGTATGGAAGGTGGACTTAGCTGCCCTTTTGCCCTCCTCCTACCTTTCAGCAAAGTCATAAGAGGCCAGTGCCCCTGTGCTGAAATAAGGAGTGAGAGAACAATCGTATTCTGTTGGTGGTTATTTTTCACTTCTTATCCCTTTTCCTAAGTATTCTGTCCTGGGGTGTGGGCTGGGGGCCAAATCTGGATAGTGGACATTATGTTATACTGATATTTCCTCCCCTCCCTCAATGGCTGAGACATTGTAATTGGACCAAATTTTGGTCTCTTTGGATGAATGATTTCCCAAGATGCTCCTTTCTACCCTTTTAGTCATAAACTAAGATGGCCACTTCTTGAGCATTCACTAATGTCCTCACTACACTCATGAAGGTTTATTAGTGTGGCTGTAGGGAACAGAATCCCAAAGGCATAAGGCCTTGAGAAGAGTGAACTCAGGGCAGGCTAAGTTGACTAGGGCAGATGTGAGTGTATTCACGTAAGATTGGAGATAGGAGCTGTTCCTTCCTCCAGGAGGAAGCATGGCGGTGGGGGGTGGAGGTCATTCTACATTCCTCATGGGGTCGGAAGGGGAAGAGCCTCCTGATGAAAGGAGAAAGATTTAGAAAGGCATGTGGAAAATGGAAGAGTACATGACCAATTCATAGAATTGCTTGTGATCTCTGGATTATTATTCTTGCTAATGATTGAAAAGATATGAATAAAATCTGCAATGGACAAAATCTCTAGATAAAGCATATCTATCAAGTAAACTGCCACTTCCAAGATGGTAGAACAGAGACTTCTGTTTTGTTCCTATATTCAGCTACACACATACATAAAAATGATACCATCTAGCACT
Source organism: Pteropus alecto (assembly GCF_000325575.1). NCBI lineage: Eukaryota > Metazoa > Chordata > Mammalia > Chiroptera > Pteropodidae > Pteropus > Pteropus alecto. The sequence goes on from NW_006443138.1 coordinate 12,433,553, forward strand.
GAGACCTACAAGACCCTACAAATTAGGACATATTCTTTTGGTCTACATATTACTGACATACTTTAAGTTCTCTTTCTCTCTTCTCCAGATGTCTGTTATAAAAGTCCCATTGACAGTGATTGTGTCAAAAAATTATTTCTTTTCTTTAGTGTTGTTTTAAAAAGTCATAAGTCCTTATCCAGGAAAGCATACTTTATGTAGTTTAAGTAAGTAAAGTATGAACATTTTTCTATTCCCTCTGTTTTGTTTTTTTGCAAAATATACAATATTTTGTTGTATTTATTACTCTTAAGCCTACAACTATTTAGTAAACTGGTTTAATGTGTCTAATTCCTTTATGTTTCAGTATTCAACAGTTTTTTTAGCTGATGAAGTTAAATTCTGCCTCTCTTTTTGACTGAAAGAGGATTTCTTCCTGTTTTCAATATGCAGTTTTACTGGATTTCTTATTGTTTAATTTTGTTCCCATGTGGCCACTTCTACTATTTTCTTAAGCTTGCTGAAATTTGCTCTGGAAATTTGTTCTTCAATTTTACTGATTTCTTTACTTGTCTCGTGGTTAAATATTTTATTGATGTGTGCTAATAAAATAGCGTGATGCTAGAGTATCCACTTAGGATAATTTGCATTTGCTCTTTTACTAAATTTTTTGTAATCCTGTGTTGTTGTTTTTTTTTTTAAATAATTAAAAATTTCAACAAAAGTCCAACTTAGTGTCAACATAAACCAAGCAAAGTTGCTAATTGAAGAACAATGCAGTTATGTAAACAATTTACCTTTTTTCCAGTGACTCTTCTAATGGAATAAAAAATTACTAACTCATCTGAATCATAACTGGGAACATATGATAAAGAGTGGAAAGCAAACAATATTGCCAGTATAACTATAAGGCTACAATTAACCTCTTGCTTTTGCAAGAGATGAATTAAAATTTCACAATAGGAAAAAAATAATTTTGCTCTCACCATTTTCTAATGATTCTCTTGTTAAATATGCAATTAGAAAATAAGTGAAAAGAACCTTCCCACAGTCCGTAAGGCAAGCTTCACCAAATTTCCTGGTTGTAAAACTGACATCTCAGTAGTTATCGTATTTAAGAAATAGTCTAAATTTTTTTTTGTTAGTGTTGGAGCGATCACCATTGACTGTTTGAAAGAATGCAAAACTATCTTGTCTCTCTGGCCAATGGCAATCTCATGGTTAATAGTAAAGATAGCACGAAGATGAATATATTTTAATAGCATTAAATCTCAATGAAAAGTTTTCATGGGCTGGGTAACTCGGAAAGCATTCATAAGAGTTTAGGTTAGTTTCATTTACTTTTTACAAATTAATAATATCTGTATTGAAACAATAATACTATTACGCCTTTACAGAGCCCTTTTCACTACAGAGGACACCAGGCTGCTGGGAGCCAGTTTCTGCTCTTGATGCATGTGTAGCTCTCTGACTTGAGCCAGCCAGAACATGAATATTATATATGCCTGAATTTGAGACCAGGAGCTTTTGTCACCATCATAAAGATATATCCACACTCCAAATACTGCTTACCACTCCTACCACCTTGATACTAAGCCATCTTTATCTCTCCCCTGGATTGTTGTAATGGTCTCAAAACCAGTCTCTCTTTTTGTTGTCCTTGTGTAATTTGTTCCTAAGCACCAGCTACAGTAATCCTAATTAAAATGTCAGATCATGTCCTCCTTCTTCTCTCAACTCTCCAATGGCTTCCCAACTCATTCAAAGTAAAAGCCAAAGTCCTTACAATGCCTACAAGGTCTTAATGATCTGGCCTCTTTTTATAGCTCTGATCTTAACACCTTCAACTTTCCCACTTGTTTGCTTTGCTTCAGCCATGCTAAGCTTCTTGCTAATCCTTGGACACACTTATTCTCCTGCCCAAGGGCCATGCATTTACTGTTCCCTCTGCCTGGAATGCTTTTTGTCTGGATTGCCGCATAGCTCTTCCCTTCACTTCTTTCAGAAGCATATCAATTAGGGTAATGTTAGCTTCTAAAGCAAAGAAACCTTAAATTTTCAGTGCCTTAACAAAACAGAAGTTTGCCTCTCACTCATGTAACAGTCTGATAGTGGTCCTCCTCGATGGTACTTGGCTTTCCTATATGTGGCAACTCTGAGACCCAGGCTCCTTTCATTTGTGGCCATGCAATCTCTTTAGGCAGATCCCTGAATTCTCTGTTTCTAGCCATTGAAGTGGAAACAGACAGTGGACAAGGCATACATAACTTATACTCACATTGTCTTGTGAGAGATCAACTAGGCGCACAACCCCTGGATTCAAGAGGAGCTGTGATCATAACCACTGGCTTTGTAGTGTCATCCCAGCAAGGACAGGGAATAAGAACTCATGGGGCAGCTAGCCATTTCTGCCACAGACTCCCCTCTGGCCACCAAATATCTGGGTGGCTTCCTCCCTAAAGGAGACAACCCAAAGTTTCACCCAGGTCAGCACCCAGGATAAAGTCCATGCACTCTGGGTAATGTGTTCCTTTGGTTCAGAAACCTATGAATTCAAAGACACATTGTCTGCCCACCTCCTACCAACAAAATTCATATAAAAAGTATGGAGCAGGAACAGGATAACCATAGTAGAAACTCTTATTGGGAAAAGGACAGACTGGGAGATACATTGCAGTAACTGGTCCACAGCAATGAGGGATCCAGCAAGGCCAGCATTAGGATGGTTCTCAACCCTCGAGGTGGAGGAGATCCTTTATTAGACTGTGGTCCTGCTCAATGGGCAGGACTTGCTTGTTTACTGTTCTCTATGGTCCTTGGCCCTGCGCTCTGGGATGTTCTTTCTTGTTCATTTATCCTTTCTGGCAATATCTGAGATCAACAGTAAGGAATATGACTTCTTTGGAGCTTGCATAGTTTTCACAGTCTGCTTCTTGCTGGTGGGTATTTGAGGTCCCTGAGAGGATGGATGTTTTACAGTCACAGGCTTTTTAAGGTCTACATCACTATTTTTTAGAAACATTATTCCCTTGATTTCTACTTAGTTCCGTGTGCCAGTAACCATATCCAAAGTCCTTTCTTGGAAATGATTCCTAAGCTGGCTCTATTTCTTTCCTTTTTTGCCCCTATACTTCTCGCTCTTAATTTGCTTGAGCTAACTTGGGGCCCCTTGAAGCAATAGATGTAAAGAGACATAAGTTACCACAATCTGTGTTTCTGCCTTGCAAACCTCTTAACTAAAACAACTTAATGGATGCTTTTGCTCAAAGCATTTCAGGTCTTATCTCCTACTGTTTGCTGCCTAGAAACAGCCAACTTTCCATACCGGCAAGGACCCAAACCCACCTTCATTTCTAGATTCTCTTTATTGTCTTTTACTTTTGCTTGCAAACCAGCCAGTTGTTTCCAGAACACATTTCTTTGTTATCATCTTTGTTCAGTGCAGAGAGGAGCATTCTGCATCTTTTATGGACTGATCTGTGTCCCCCAACATTCATATGTGGAACCCCTAATCCTCAATGTGACTGTATTTGGAGATAGGGCCTTTAAGGAGATAATTAAGGGTCAAAGAGTTAATAATAGTAAGACTCTAATCCAATAAGACCTGTGTCTTTATAAGAAGTGGAAGAGATGCCAGGAATATGTATGTAAGAGACAAGACCAGACAAGGCTCAAGTGAGGACACAGTAAGAAGGTGGTTATTTTAAAGCCAAGGTGCGAGGTCTCACCAGAAACCAACCCTGCTGGCACCTTGATCTTGGACTTCTAGGCTCTAGAAATGTGAGAAAATATGTGTCTGTTGTGTAAGCCACCCAGTCGGTGGCACTTTGTTGTGGCAGCCCCAGAAGACAGCATGTATAGGCATTCTGGATCTTTCAAACTACTGTCTCTAATGCTACAAGATCACTAGGTACTAGTTCTTTCTTACAAGCATGCACAGGTAATAGTTTTACCACTACTTAAGATAGGTCTCTGATTTGCAGCTTCCGCTTCCATTTCGTGCTACCTGGTTACTTGATTGCTAAGCCAATTCTGTATATTTCAGTTTTTTTGTTTTTAATATGACTCTTTAAGGAATTAGTTTCTGTAACAAAGAATTTCAACTTTGGAAGACTGATATGAATGTTTATTCTTCTCACATAAGATAGTAAAATGTGGGCGTTCCTGGTTGGTGGGTGGCTGTCCTCCATATGGAGATTCAGAGACTCAGCTCCTTTCATTTTATGGCTCTACCATATTCTAGACCTGAGCTATCCACTGTGGTGCCACATGTGGCAACTAAGTACTTAAAAGGTGGCTAGTAGCATTTCAAATGTGCTGTAAGTATAAAACACACACTAAATTTTGAAAAAAAAAAATATGTATATAAAGTATCTCATTAATATAGTCTGTTGTATATGTATTGAAATAATTTTTGGAAATATTGAGTTAAAAATGCATTACTAAAATGAATTTCACCCATTTCCTTTCATATTAATAATATTATTATGCTAATGTGGCTACTAGAAAATTTTAAATAACAAACATGGCTCATATTATATATCCCTTGGAAAGCACTGTTCTAAAACCTCAGCGTCTTCTGCTTCAGTTGGCAGAAAGGGAAGAGACAGTGGAGGAACCATACCAGATTCATAAAACCCGGGCTTAGATGTAAGACAGAGTACATATCTACTCAAATGCATAGGTGAAAATTGGTTATGCAGCTGTGTCTACATGCAGGGCTCACTGGAAAGTGTAGTCCTAGCTCAGAGGCAGCCTCCTAGCAATAGTTCTGCTCTAAAAGGGTCTATGAATGTTTGTGGACAGCCAGCCCTCACTGATACAAGCTCTTTATTCAAAAATCACCTCCTTAGTGAAGTCTCCCCTGATCGCTGCCTCCGCCAGGAGCCCCACCTCCAGCATTTTTTCTTTCCTTGTTTTGTTTTTCTCTAGAATATTTCCACCATTTGGTATGTCATGTTTCATTTATTTGTTCATTTTCTTTCTTTCTCACTATGTAAACTCCTTAAAGGAATTAAAAATTTTTTTTATTGTGGAAAAATATACATAACACATAAAATTGATCATTTTCGCCATTTTACTTGTACAGTTCATGGCATTAAGTACGTTCACACTGTTGTACCACCATCAGCACCATCCACCTTCAGAACTCTTCATCTTCCCAAACTGAAACTTTGCATCCATTAAACAATAACTCCCCATTCTTCTTCCCCACCATCAGTCCCTGGCAATCACAATTCTACTTTGTCTCTATGATATGACTATGCTAAGTACCTCATGAAAGTGGAATCACATTTTTTTTGTGATTGGCTTATTTCACTTGACATGTCTTCAAGGTTCATTCATGTTGTAACATAGGTCAGAATTTTCTTCCTTTTTAAGGCTGAATAATATTTCATTGTGTGTATATATAACATTTTACTTATATATTCATCTGTCTGTGGACACTTGGGTTGCTTCTATAGTTTAGTTACTGTAAATAATGCTGCTATGAATTGGGTATACAAATCTCTCTATGAGACTCTGATTTCAATTCTTTTGAGTTTGTATCCAAAAGTGGAATTGCTGGATGATATGGTAATTATATTTTTGATTTTTTGAAGAATTACCAAACTGTTCTCCATTGCAGCTGCACCATTTTACATTCCTACCTACAATGCACAGGGTTCCAGTTTCTCTGCATTCTTGCCAACATTTATTACCTGGCCTTTTTTTTTTTTTTTTTTTTTTAATAGCAGCCATTCTAGTGGGTGTGAGGTGGTATTTCACAGTGATTTTGATTTCTATTTATCTTATGATTAGTGATATTGAGTATCTTTTTGTGTCCTTATTGGCCATTTGTATGTCTTCTTTGAAGAAATGTCTATTCAACTCTGAAGGTGTTCATTTTTGTCTGTATATTCAATGTTGTGTCCCCAGTGCCTGGATCTGTGCTGCCACGTCATGACACACTAAAGGATTGTATGCTGAACAAATTAACCATTGAGCCTTATGGGCCTGCTAAGCCACAAATAAAGCATTGAGAAAGGAATTTAGAGTACTTGAGATGACATAGTTTAGAAACTCATTAATATAGTCAGAGTAAATGAGATATTCTATCATTACATAGATATACGTTTAACCAGAGTTAAACATAACAGCAATGTCAATTTACAACACAGATTTTTAAATTTGAGCTGAAAGTTGCCACCCTGGTATTTCGTTTGCTCTGCACAGGATTTAAAGAATATTTTTGAGGATTTTTATTTTTATTTATCTATTTTTATTAGTGCCTAACTTTAAAACTTTGAATATTTTTACATCGAAAAAATAAAAAATTTACCTTTTTATTCTGCTTTTTAAGTTATATACTCTCTATTCTCTTAGTGGTTGTTATTTAATTTGTATCATTTCAGCATACCAGTAATAATAATTATATCAGTAGTAATAAGTATAATAATGATAATAAATTCTTTATGAGGTTAAAAAAAGACAGAACCTAATTCTAGAAAACAAATCTAGGTAAGCTAGGAGGGAGGATATCAGAGTTAAGTTTCTAAACTTCTTGTCTTGTTTGGAGGGGATTAAAATATTAAATGTAGGCCTGTCAGTTATTATGAATACAAGATATTATTTAAAAGATAATCAATAGCAAGTAGATATAGAGTCTGTAATCTTCAACTAGTAGAAGGAAAAAATCAAATAAAAAAGAAAACCGCATTTCCACTCTTAGTTATATACCCAAAATAATTGAAAGCAGGGTCTCGCATAGGCATTTGTACACCAATTTTCATTACAGCATTATTTGGAATAGCCAGATGGTAGAAACAACCCTAATATCCATTAACAGATGAATGGATAAACAAAATGTGATACACACACACACACACACACACACACACACACACATATATATGTGTCACATATATGTTGCACCCATATATATGTGTCACATACAATGGAATGTTATTCAGCCATATAAAGGAATGAAGTTCTATACATGCTGCAATATGGATGTATATATGTGTCACATATATGTTATTCAGCCATATAATGTTACACACACACACACACACACACCCCCATATATATGTGTCACATATTTGTTATTCAGCCATGGAATGTTATTCAGCCATATGAAGGAATGAAGTTCTATACATGCTGCAATATGGATGAAACTTGAGGACATGATGCTGAGTGAAATAAGCCAGATGTAAAAGGACAAAGAGTGTATGATTCCACTTATGAGGAATATCAAGAATAGGCAAATTCATACAGGCAGAAAGTAGATTAGGGTTACAAGGGGCTGGAGGAAGGGAGTAATTGCTTAATGGTTACAGACTTTCTGTTTGAGGTCATGAAAAGTTTTGGACATAGATACTGGTGACAGTTGCACAACATTGTGAATATAATTAACGACACTGATTTGTACATTTAAAAATAGTCAAAATGGCAGATAGTACATTATATATATTTTACCTTAAAAATAAAAAAAGGAAAGCAAACCAAAAATTTGCCTTAAGAAAGAATAAAGAAACATAAAAAGGTACAGCAAAGAGAAAAAGTACAAGCAAGAAGATAGAAAAAGTCTAGGTAACAATATTTATAAATCGACTGAACTCATCAGCTAAGAGAGATTATTGGATATAAAAATGCAAAATCCATTAGTATGTTTATAAGATACACACCTGAAACACAAAGACTACGAAAACTTCAAAGTAAAAGAATAAAAAAAGAATAAAAATGTTATACCATGAAACTACTATCCAAAAGAAAGTTGGGGTTTATGTATTAATATTAAAATAGACTTTAAGATAAATATTATTAAAGATAGAATCACAATGTGATGATAAAAGGTTTGTTTCAGCATGAAGTCTTAATAATTTGAAGAACTCAATAAAAAATATACACTATGAAATTTATAAAACCTTAAAATATATAGAGCAAAATTAATATAACTGTACAAGAAGTGGATAAATGCAATATTCGAATGGAAGATTTTAACACACGTCTCTGAGTTATTGACTGAGTTGTGTAGACTAAAAGTTTAATGAATGTATGGAAGACTTGAATCACACTTTTAACAACCTTGAGTTAATATATGTATGGAACTATGTTTATGGAGCCAACAGTTAAAGAATACATATTCTTCTCAAGAACATAAACAAAAAAATAAACCTGATCATGTGCTAGGCCATAAAGCAAACCGACAAATTTCAAAGAGTAGGTATCATACAGCTTACATTTTCTGTCAACAGTGCAATCTAGTGTAAAATCAATAACTATAAATATCAATAAATATAAAAAAAGAAAACCATATACATTTGAACATTTTAAAATGTATATTCTAAATAAAACACTTCAGTCAAAAAAGGAATAATATAAAATATACTGAAATATACTTAGAACTCAATGATAATGACAATCAAAACTGCACAAAAAAGGATGTGCAGGAAAGATATAGAGTGAAACTTATAGTAATAAATGCTTTTTTATGAAAAAGAATGTAGGTTGAAAATTAAGAAGCAAGGTATATAGTTAGGAAAAAATGAATAAACCCAAAGAAAACTAAAAGAAGTAAAATATAAGAACAGAAATTAATGTAAAAGAAAACAAAGATACAGTGGAGATGATAAAACCTTTAATTTCACACCCAAGTACATATCCTTGAGAAATTCTTACACATGTGCATTAGGTAAAATAGACATAGATGATAGTAATACATTACCAAAATTGAAATAAACAAACATAATTGTAAGAGAAAGTCACGAAGACTCATAATTGGCACAAAAACATCAAATCTGAGTAGTATTCTATCTCAGATAATTTGAATTTATAATTAAAAGCCTTCCCACAAAGAAAACTCTAGTTTTACATGGACTTATTAGTGAATTTGACTAAAAATTTAGAAAGAATTATACCAGTCATACATAAAGTCTTTTAGAAAACAAAAGAACAATTTTCAAGTCATTTTATGAGTCCAGAATTTTCCAGATATTAAAGATATGAAAAGTTAATAAAGTTAAAGACCAATATCCCTTAGAAACACAGACAGAAAAATTCTTAACAAAATATTAGCAAATCAAATCCAGCAATATAATGGATAAAAATCTCGTGACCAAGTTAGACTTATCTCAGACATGCAAGATTGGCTTAGTATTCAACAATCTATTAATGTAATTCACCATATTGAAAGAATAAGGGAGAAAAAAACATTATTATCTCCATAGGTACAGTAAAAGTACTTTTAAAAATTCAACACTCATTAATGATTTAAAAAGAAAAGACTTGAGAAACTAGAAATAAAAGAAAATGTCTTCAACCTGATAAAGGGAGTGTGTAGACTCTGCAACTAACATATTTAATACTGAAAGACTGTCTTTCCTCTGAGACTGGGAACAGGCAAGGCTACATACTTTTACTACTCCTTTTCAGTATTTTCCTGAAGATCCTAGCTATTATAACACACAAGATAAACAACAGGTCTACAGATTGGAAAGATAGAAGTAAACATTTTAGTATTTGCAGAAGACATGATAGTATATGTAAAAGTTCTTAAGGAAGCTACAAGAAAGCTACTAGAATTAATAGGTGAATTTAGCCACATGGAATGATACAAGTTCAATATACAAAACTATTGAATTTTTTATACTAGTAACGAACAACTGAAAAATCAAAAGAAATAAATACTATTACATAGAATAAAAATAAAATACCTAATAATAAATTTAACCAAATATATTTAATATCTGCACATATA
>NW_006443138.1:12443467-12456840 GCF_000325575.1 Pteropus alecto
GCATATTTATTATCAAATTTATATGGAAATGAAGATCTAAAATATCTAATAATGTTTTGAAAAATAAGAATCAAGTTGGAAAATTTAAAGTACCTAAGTTTCAAGATGCCATGTTACAGAACTTAAGAAAGTGAATATTAGCATAAAATAGATATATAGATCAATGGACTACAATAGATAGTTCAGATACACACACAGTTGTTTATTGGTAAAGATTTCAAGGTAATTCAATGGATCAAATTATAATGTTTTCAACAAAGGGTATTGGAATAACTGGCTATTTATGTGGAATAAAACAAATCTTAGCACATAGTTCACACCATATCCAAAGAGTATCTTGAAGTTGATCAGACAAAATTGTAAAGGCCAAAACTATAAAACTTCTAGAATAAAGTATAGGAGACAGTCTATGTGATGTTGAAGTAGGCAAAAGTTTCTTAGATAGTATAAACCATAAAATTTTTTAAAAAGATAAGTTAGTATCAAAATTAAAACCTATTATTCCTTGAAAGAAACCATCAAGGAAATGAAAGGCATGCTACAGACTGGGAGAAATTATTCTCAATGCATATTTATGAAAAAAGTACTTGTATCCAGAATATACAAGGAAATCTCACAACTCAAAAATAAAAAAGCAAACAACCCAATAGTAAATGAGCAACAGAACTGAACAGATACTTGGCAAAAAAAAGATATACTAATGGCCAATAAACACATAAAAAGATGTTCAGCATTATTGATTGTCAGGAAAAAGCAAACTAAAACTACAGTAATATACTGTTACCCATCCCCCTGGAATGTTTAAAAAAAAGAAAAAGATTAACAATATCAAGTGTTGGTAAAGATGTGGAGCACCGAAACACATATATTACTGGAGGGGATCATAAAAGGGTATACACACTTTGGAAAAGTTTTGCAGTTTAAGTTAAGCATGCAGTTATATTACCTAGAAATTCCATGCATAGGTATTTATCTAAGATAAATGAAAATATATGTCAACACAGTCTTATTCATGAAATTCATAGCAACTTTATTCATAAAAGCACCAAACTGGAAACAACTCAAAGGTCCATCAACAAGTGAGTGAATAAACAAACTGTGGTATGGCTGGCCATACAGTGAACACACATAACATGGAAGAATCTCAAAAATATATTCATCGAAGAAGAGTACACATTGCGTGATTCCATTTACTTGGAATTCTAAAAAGTGAAAATAACCTACTGGTACAGAAAGCTGATAACTGGTTTCCTAGGGACAGGAGTGAGATGAGATTGACTGCCAAGAGCCACAGTGAACACTTTTAGGTGAAGAAATGTTCTATATCTGGATTGTGGTGACCATTACAAATCGTGGTAGTTATAAATTATCAAAACTCTTCTAATGGTGTACTTAAAATAAATGTAGTTTACCGAATGTGAATTATACTTTAATAAAGTTGATTAAAAAGATGGATGACAAAAAGATTGATGTCATAGCTCCTCAGCTTAGTTTAACACTGCTGTTTTGCAAAGGTGGAGACTATTCCTGGAAATATGGCTGCTAACTTGAGTGCTACAGTCTTGGGTGCTACATCAGGGAGGCTTTGAAATTATGGGTAGAGCTATTCCCTTCCAGAAATTTCTCTGTTTGCTCTTTTTATTGCCATCTGTTCTTGTTTCAGCGAATGTAATAGCTCCTAAACTATCTGAAGATACTAACTGAAATTTTATAATAGTTCTCTCCATTCTCTGACTTATCGCTATTACCTCTGTGGTTGTAAGAATAAGTAAAAGAAGTAAAGCCCTAACTGGTTAGGATTCCGCCCCCACCTCCACCCCCACTTCTCCTTTCTCCTGCTACTTAAGACCTTGCCTTGAGATTAATGAAGAAGAAAGATTCCATGTGGTCTAGATTATATACTGACTTGAATTATAGTAATCGTTTCTAGCGTCAAATTATAAACCTGATTTCAAGTTCTAGGAAGAATAGAAGAGAGTAGAAAACTAGAAAAGCAATATATTTATCACTGTATAATTAATGATTTCCTAGACTTAATCACAATTATTACGTTTTTATTTGAGTTGTTCTGGTTCTGATTTTTTTCTTTTATCCTTCCACCATTGCTTTTGTAATTAATTTATATTAGTTACAATACTCACAAATAATTTTTTTTCTAAAATGATCTTACCCAAAATCAATCATCAGAATATTTTCTTCCATTTAAGTTTGTTTTCATTTTGCTAAACAGGTGACAGTTTTAATTTTAACCTTTAATTTTAATACCGTCAAGAATTACCAAGTACCTACTATTTGCTGTGCAGTGATACTGGAACTGGAAGAGTCAAGATAATAACTGGACCTGTCTTCACAGCAAGAGAGACAAAAAGAGAGGTAATTTAATAAAATGCAGTCCCACATCATAGAAGTACATTTAATAGGCCATGAGAACCTGTTGAGAAAATAATAGATTCTGCCTCCTGAGAGGGAACTAGAGAGAGCAAGTGGCTATAAAATGTTGAATAACCTAGAGGTGATAAAGGATGGGCAGTTTACATTGAAGCGAATGGCATAAGCAAAGAATCAGGGTATTTTTGCTCCCATTGTCTGGGAAACTTGAATCAAGGTTATTTCAACAAATTTAACATGATAATTTTGAATTGCGTTTTAGATTTTCACAATTATTCACAAAATCAATACATCCAAACTGAGCTGTGCTAAAGAATGGAGGCAAGAGGATTATATAGCTAGTGGAGTGGACTTTCAGAGTCCCAGAGATCAGCCCATGTGAGTGTGTCACTCCTGTAAATGTCAGTCATCATATTCATTGTAATGGAAAAAAATATAGAACGTTAGGTTTAGAACATCTAGACAGTAATTCAAAGCATTGTTGAAATCACAATACAGGGCAACATTTTATAATGTGGGGAAAGCGAAAGAAAGTGCACACAAGGTGACTGTATAAATAACAGTGCCATTGGATTTACTTTTTTTTTTTTTTTTTTCAAAATCCATACCTTTGTGCTGCTTCTCAAAGAAGAAAAAATTCATGGGTCCTTTTTGAAGGATGGTTTAAATTCAGAATTCTGACCATTACATTGCTCACATTAGTTATAAGGATAGCATAAGCCTGGGCAAACAGTTCCAGACCTGAGCATGTACCTAAGAGAACAAGTCATACCCAAACCTGGTGGCTTAAAACCACAACAGCTTATTGTTTCTCAGTGTTAATTTGAATTCAGGCAGGGCTCAGCTGTACTTTTTTTCTCTGCTTCATGTGATTATATCTAGGATTATTCATTTGGCTGAATGCACCTGGGAGCTCAGCTGGAGTTGGGACGTGAAAGGCCTTTTGTCTGTCAGGGCCATTTTCCACATCATTCAATGTTCATTTTGGACTTTCTTACATCACACCGTCTCATTCATCTTTTCATCCAATCTTTGTTTTATTCCTCCATGCATTCCCTAAACTCTCAAGAAATATGTTTCATAAGACATGTTCATGGTGTTCTTTCTTGCCCCTCTGTTTACCTTTTGCCCACTGAAATCCTTCTCATCTTACAATACCCATGTCTACTACTACTTTCTCAGTGAAACCTGTATGACGTTTTTCTTTTCTACCTACTGTATTCATACCCTCTGATGGCAGCACATCCACTTCTTCCGAGCTCTCCCAGAATGTTATTTGTCATTCTGTCTTGTGTTTCGTCTAGCTGTTCAGTTGTTCTGAGAATAGCTTGGCCCTATCCACGAGTACTTATTCCATGGGCCTACTTTTGTGTGGTCCTGAAGTGTCTTCTCTGAAGACATATGTCCTATTTAGATGTCTCAACTTTCATATGAGAATGTCAACTCTCTATATTTTGGCTGACCAAGGAGACATATGAATTGAGCATTGTAAAATAATTTGTACTCCAAGTTCTTGTCAGAGGTTATAACCTAGAATTCTCTGCTGCCCAGTACCTATCAAAAGCTCAATTGTGAAAAATAATATGTATGGAGAATTGCCTGAAGGATATGCTGCCCATCTATTCTCTAGACACACTAAGTTTTATTCCTGGATGAAGCTAAACCAAGAGAGCGCAGCAGCCTGAAATACTTTTGTTTTAGTTCCCCAGAGAAATGTTTTTATGGAGTTGCCCTTGGCATTATGCCATTGGCTTTCATTTTGATAGACATTATGAGGAAAAGCCTGTGAAAAAGCCTGTTTAACTCTTTGCCAATAAATTTGAAAATCTAGATGAAATTGATTTTCTAAAAACATAAAAATTATCAAAATTGACTCAAGTAGAAAACCTGAATAGACCAATGACCATGGAATTAATTGAAAAAGGTTGCCTGCCAAAGATTTATTCCCCATCCAGGGCTAGGCCCATTTCTTTTTTTTTTTTTTTTCAAGTGGATATCTGTTTTGTTTATTGGTCTAGCAATTGTGTCTCTCCATATATCTTTCTCTCTTTTTCCTTATATTAGTCAATACCACTCCTTCCTTTGAGGATGAATTCTCTCCCACCCCAATTATGTTATACTCAGATAGCAGAGAATTATAGTACACTGATTTCTGGCCACAGGAGTAAACCCACCATGTCAAACCATATTTGCATATATCCTACATATATTGATCCAAGATGGGACAGGGGACCAGACAGAGTTAATCAGAGCCCGTTACTATGATTATGTTTTCATATCTGTGGGAAAAGTTCTCTTCTGGGTTGATCAATGGAGGTGATGTAAGCTGGGAATGGTATGGTCACAGCTCCCTGTCTCACTTAAATTAAGCCATTTGCAGTGGGGCTGGGAGAGAAACAGGGATCAGGGCACAGATAGACACACAGAAACTCTCTGACTGAGAGATGGAAACTGAGAGAGACAGGCACACATACAGATATAGAGACACAGAACTCAGATACAGACATGTAAAAAAAGAAAAAGGAAAGGTTCTAACATTCTGTGAGTCACTAGTGCTACTCCTGTCCTTCTTATTAGTAGTGCAAAACATTTTTATTTTTATTTTTATTTTTGCTAAAGCTGGTTTAGGTATCTTTTACTTGTAAGTGAAAGATACTTCTGATCAAAATGGTTTTACGAATGAACTTAAAAATTAAGGGACGGATAATTCCTTTGTTCCTTTCACTATTCTAAAGCACAGAAAAAATAACCCCACAAAATTTGTCTGTCTGTTTTATAAGGCTAGCATAACTTTGATATAAAAACTGGAAAAAATTATAGCACATAAAGATAACAATGAATATATGTGACTATAGACGCATATATCCTGAATGTAATGCAGAAGATATCTATTTCCTTGTCTTCATAGAATGACTCCATTGGCCTTGTACTGTCAGGGCAGAACTCACCCCCTTTCCTGGTTTACTCAGAAAACCCAATTAACATTATATCTGTCAGGATAGACAAGGTTTTGTGTGGTAACAATCCCAAATTCTTAGTGGTTTAAAACAAAGAAAGGTTATTTCTTTCTTACTCTATTAAGAGTCAGCTGGGGATTTTCTCACTTAGGGATATAGGCTTTCAGTGTGTCACCTGTTTGGAAAATTATGTAGTGACTACTTCCAGAGGAAGGAAGCACAGGGAATCATGTTCTTGTTTTTAATGCATCGTCACAGAGATGACATACACAATTTCTTAGATAACATTGGCCAAGGCAAGTCACATGTCTGTAGCTAACTTTTAAAGATTGATTTAAAACAATCCTACCTTAATCCTGGAAGTAGAAAGGACTGGAGTATTTGCAAATAGTACAGAGAACTCCATTCTGGCCACCAATTATTTGGTTCACTCTCCTTTCTACATTCAAAACACAAGTGTCCATTTTACAAGGGATACTACTTAAAATTCCCATAGTGTAACAAAATCAGACTCAAAGTCCAGGATTTCTGGGTGATATATGATGACTTCTTCATCAAGAATAAAGTAATGTCTATTAGTCTCTATCAAGCCTGAATGTGGCTTCTTTTGATGTGGAAACTTGTAAACTAAATTATTATCTTCCCCTCACTTACTCGATATACACAGAGATTGGGTAATAGGAAAAGATCCCCTTTTCTGTATGTGGGTGTTTTTCCTGATCAAGTTCTGATTTGGCTTCCTTGATCATTTTTCTTTATTGTTCCTAGTGTCTACCCCTGAGAGATTCTTCTTTTTCTATTATTCTCTCTGGTCATATCTGAAGAGAATAAGTGGGACTCTATCCTTTGTTGGGGCAAGTAGCTTTATTGGCCCACTTCCTGTTCAATAGAAGATCTCAATCTTAAGTCTAGAACAGTCATAATTATTTTTAGTCCAGGTAGGTACTTTTGTAATACAAACCTTTCTAAAACATCCATGACTTCTTTCCTATTTGATTTCAATCAGCTCCATATGCTTTTCTGGACATAATTCTCATATTTGCTATTAGTTTTCTTTGCCTTATACTACATGTTTTCTCACTGTATAACATAGATCTTCATCTTTTCATGCTCCGTCAATGTTTTCTTTACCACCCACCTTCCATTCCTTAATCCAATGCCAACTATTTTAGTTTGTTTTTTTTTTTTCATACAGCAGCATTCCACTACAAGCTATCAAATTCCATATCAGTCAGGATAGACCAGGTTATACTTTGGTAACAATCTAAACATTTTAGTGGCCTAAGACAATAATGATTATTTCTTGCTCACATTTAACTGTGTCCATCACAGTTTAACTGTGGCCTCTACTGTACATAGTTCTCATTCAGGGACAGGCCATCATAGACTCCACTATCTGGAACAGGGCCAGTAGCTATGACAGGGAAAAGGGAATGTGGAGAACCATGCATTGGCACTAAAACTTTTTGTCTAGAAATAACCCATGTTATTCCCAATTATGTTTATTAGTCAATACAATTCACAACTAATTTTAAGAGCTTTAGGAAATTAAATCCTGCCATATGTCTAGAAGTTCAGAGAAATAGAATATCTGTGAACACATCTTGTAAGTCCCCGCCCCCCCCGACACACACACTGTAATATTAATGATCTTTGTGAACTTTACTGAAAATTTGTGGGGACTAAAGACAGAATTATATCACATGGTACATATAGAATCTTGCAGAAAAATCCTCATCCGAAAATTCTCTTCTTCCTTGTTCCTTTCTCTGATGTCACTAATGTTTTATTCTTCTCTTCTTCCCTCATGCAGTCCTCAGCCTCACTGGCTCCACTTCATCATTCTCAATCTTTCTATTTGGGACTTAAAATTCTATACTACTTCATTATGGAGAGAAAATTCCATTATACTTGTTATTTGCACATTCTCTTGAGTCTTATATGCCATCCCAAGAGATTTAAGAAGCATTTCTTCTGAACAAATATAGTGATAAGAATCCAGGCGAATGCAATTTTCTCCATCTTATTACATTAATAATATATTAGCAACTCAAATATAACATTACCAAGTAGATTTTTTTCCAGCAATGAAAGATGGGTTAGCATTATTATATCTGTTATTTCAATATCTTATATTAATAGGTTAAAAGAGAATACATGATCATCTGGATCTGCTATGTCCAATATGGTAGATACTAGCCCATGTAGCTATTCCAGTTGAAATTATTTAAAAAATTTTGTTTTGAGAATAACATGATAACAAACAGTGAGGGGCATGCTCCCTGGTAGATGTCAAAATGTTAAACTACAGTAATTGAAAGTGTGATATCAGCTGAGGGATTGGTAATGGGACAAAATAGAATTTGGGACAAGGTATATGTAGCAGATGCGAGCAGTGTAATGTGTGACCTTGAGAAAATTCTTAAGTCTTCTGTATTTCAAATTTCTCATCTATAAAATGGGGATAAAGTGGTCCATACTACATAGGGTTGTTGTAAGGGCAATATGTGTGAAGTGTTTAGAACAATTCCTAGCCCGTTGTAAGCACTATGAGAGTGTAAACTATTATTAATGCCAGAATTTAATATATGATAAAAGTGTTATTAAATCAATGAAGAAAGAATGTTATTTAATACATGCTATTGGAGTAGTTGGCTGACATTTGGAAAGAAAGAAGAAAGAAGGAATGAATGAAAGAATGAAGGAAGGAAGGAAGGAAGGAAGAAAGGAAGGAAGGAAGGAAGGAAAGAAGGAAGGAAGGAATGGAAGGATGGAAGAAAATTAGAACTCTAGCTTACATTTATTATAAATTAAATGGTATAGATTAAATATTTAATTATAAAAATCCCCATAAAAGTGCCAGAAAAATGAGAAAGAACTATAAAAGTATTCTTGGAGTGTGGATAGTCTTTTAATATATTAGTCCTATTTTTAGCATGATACCAATGCAGTAAGTCATAAAAGAAAACATTGTCAGATTTCACTGTTGATCAAAAAGGAAGTTGAGATAAAGTGATGGGGGGGGCAGTGATGGTGGCATGAGACAGTGGTTGGGCAGGCAAGGGATGGTAGATCAGAAAAGGTTTATTTAAATACAATAAAAAATTTTATGTCTAACTTCTTTTGTAAACTGTGCTGCACATATGGTTCAAATTTCTGTTTTGAGGAGCTGCACTTTGGTAGCAGCAAAAGTCGATGAACATAATAACTTTTACTTTTTAATTTTGAGGGATATTCACTTTAAGCAAATTTGTTTTAAATGATTGCTTCTACTTTGAACCATGTATTCAATAGATGCTTGTAGTTTTAAAAATTAGATGACAATTATGGGGAAAACTAGTTATAACTATTATAAATCAAATGTAGAAGATAGCATCTTATTAGTTTGGCTTTTTCAGATTCTAAATTGGAAGTGAGTTGTTTTGATGAAGGAAAGACAGCAATATTTTTAAAATATCATAGTTGTTTTTATAAAAGACGTTTAATCTGATGGAAATAACCACTGCAACAGTCATTTGTTTAGCTCTTTAGAAAATTATATAAATGTAAAAAACTAAAGCAAAAAGGGTAGAGCTTGATATTACATCGAATATGTACTATTCATTATGAGGAAGAGTGCTGTAAACATGTAGAATTCTAGACGGTATAGTTTTTAGGCAAAAATTGATGTAGTAGATCAGAGGTTATTTGGCAAATATCTACTGACTTTTTAATTTAGAGACATTAAGATTTATTATATCAATCTGGCTGCTAGCCAGATTGTGTAATACTCAAAGCTCTGATAACATGTAAATTTGATAACATACAAATGATCTTTACAGAAATAGCTGATTTACTTGGATTTTCCCCTCCCCCTAAATGCCCAAGAGTTTGAATCCCAGCGAAACATCAATGGATTTATATATTTCACTTAAAAGTGTTCTCTGAGAATTATAACATCAAAGTTACTGTAGCTACTAGTAGGTATTTTCATTAGCTGCACAACATGAAAGAAGTTAATTTAAAAAAAGTTAAAAGCAAGACAGTCAAGTATATTTGATATCCTTTGTTTTATGAAAGGATACAAACAAGTTCAGGTTTTCTTCCCCCGAGATGATAGAACTGTTCACACAATTCATTTCCATGAAATAACTGGGTGTCCTGTGTTTCTAATTAGAACTGTTAATTTATTAATGCCTTAAAAGCATTTTTCCCCCATCCTCTGCACTAACATGTTAGGTACTCGCTGGTGATATGATCATCTTATTCACCCTATCTCTCCTTCTTCCTCTTCCAAATAAATAGAAGTTTCCTGGAATGGGTCATGTAATGGTAAATACTGGCAGCTGCTACTGTTTTTGTGTTGGGAGAAGTTTCCATTTCTTCAACATTTCAGATCTGCTTTCCAGGCTCGACATCCTTAATCTGGCATCTAGGTATTTATTTGGGGCCTTGTGTGCATTGTGTTCACCTTCACTTTTTTCAAAGAAACAGGGGACTGATGGATGTGAACTTTTCTCCTCTACCCCTCATCTCTAATCTTTCTCCAAACAATATCAGAGTGGCAGTTAATCTCCCATCTTCTTATCCTTACTGAAGTTCAGTTTTCCCCTAGTGAGGTTCCTCCTCTCTGCCTCCCCTTCAGTGGTGTCACATGGAGACTGCTTAAACATTTCCTCTTATGGTCCAGAGCCCATGGGCTCTGAGGCAGCACTGGACTGTCTCCAATATTGCCGTTACCTCTGGCAAACCATCTCTTACCTTTAAGCAAAACCCCCTTTCATTTTGGACTCTGCCTGCTGTTCATACCACCATCTAACCTTGTTCTGGTTGTTATCCAATTGAGGTTACTCCTCATTTGTTGAGGGTTTTGGCATCTGAATCATAGTCTTCCAAGTCATGCCATGATCCTGGGTGATTTTACTATATATTTGGATGATAAATTCAATACTTTGGTCTCAAAGCTTCTTGCCCTTCTCATATTACAACTACCTGCTGGGCCCAATCAGCACCACCTTTGCAATCTTTAATTCAGTCTTTGCGCCTAGTCTTCAATCACCCCAAATCTGACCCACTGCTTCGTATCACTTTTTTCCTTTTTTTTTTTAATCCTACTCTCTCAATTTATTTCTTCCTTGCAGTCTTAACATGCCCAGATCTCATCTATATAAAAAACAACTTCATCCCTGACCACATGCCAACCTCTAGCTGTCTCCTCATATCTCCTATTCTGAGTCAAATGCCTTGCATGAATTACATTTATTTTCTGTCTTGTCTCATTCTTTAGGAGTCAGGCAAACTGATTCCACTAAGTCAATGAAATAAATTGCCATTTCTGGCCATCATCTCCTAATTACCCAATTCAATGGACTGTTTTCAGACTTTATCATAGTTAATTTCACTGCAGCAGTTGACCCAGTCAACTTTCCTTACTTGGCTTCTATAGCACAGTACTCTCAGGGTCAGCTCATGATTTCTTTCCAGTCTCCTTTGCCAGTTCCTCCTCCTGTTCTCACCCTAAAATTAGAATCATCCATTTTTCTCTTTTTATATGTGCTCACTGGATATCTCATCCTCCTCTGTGACTTCCATTCATAGGCTGAGGATTTATAAACTCTAAAGGGAAGTGAATGAATGAATGAAAACAATAAAAGTTGCCTCAGGAATGATTTAAAACTGCTAATAAGGACACAAGAAAATCCAATTTAGTAGCACGAAATAAGTATGATGCAAAAGAAACAAAGGAAAATAAGGGAGAAAACAAAATATCACCCAGGAGGAGTGAGGCTAAATAAATACCCATATCCTTTTGATACACCCTCCTTACCTCTCCTATCTCTGTCTCTGCTTCCCAGCCCCACCACCACTATTTGGGTTCAATCAGGACGTTATCATCTCTTGCCTGAGCTACTGCCACATTGTCTCAACTGGCTTTTGGCCCTGGTCTGGATCTTCCTTCTTCAATCCAGTTTCCATCTGATTTACTACAGTGATTAGCACATAGCAAGCAGGTAAGTATTTTTATTGGATCGATTCATATGTGGATGAATGAATGTACATGCATGTGGATCTTATGAGGGACATATTGTAATGCTGCTCTGTAATATCAGAAGACTTGTATCCATGCTCATTCATGTGCTGTCAGGATTAAGGTAAATAGTTGTGCAGAGTGTTAAGTAACAAAGTGTTCTTCCCCAGTTTTTGAGCCTTTTTTTATCTTTCTTGTAGGCAGACACTTGAGGAGGAGACCAAAGAATTCCCTTTTACATTATTGTTAGAAGAAACTCCCAGAGGCCTAAAGAGGAGAAGAAGGAAGAGATGAGCAGCCTTATGGCAGCTGTGCACCCACAAACAGCCTGGGGAAGGGAAGTGAAGAATTAACTCAGAAAAGCAGTCAAGATTTAACTAGGCCCAGCTGTGGAGATGCTCATGGGTGGAGAAAAAAGGAAGAAACCTCACCTGTAACTGGGTGGTATTTGTTGGGAGAAGACGAGAGGAAGAAATTGATATGAGTGTCAAGAATATATGGGAATGTGTGAGGGAGCCCATATGAAAAATTATAAGATGAGTACATGAAATGGTAATTGGTTGAGAGTATAAAAGCTCTTGATAGGAATAATTACATTAAGGAGCTGACAGCTACATTCCATCATCTGCTAGAAGTAGGTTGGCTGCTATTGTGCTTACATCCAGGTAAAACAGTGCCACGAGTTGGCTAATTGAAGAGGGCTAGAAATCCATGGAAACCTCATTTTGGGTTCATCTCTACTCAGCCTGTGTATGAGAGAAGGGAATGAGCAAGAGTAAGAGCTTTCAATAAGCACCGCTTTATTTATAATGCTGGTCCTGGCAATTCACAGGAAGCAGTACGAGTCCATCAATACTGGTCTACCGAAGGACTAAGCCAGGCAGGAAAATAGATTTTGTACTGAGTACCAACACTTGTTAAATAGCAAGGGTGTGATTTACAGAACAGGCTCTGTCCTACAGGAACTGTGCATTGACCAGTAGAGAAGATCTCCTGGAGCAAGAACATTTACTTAAATCTCTTAAGTCATGGAGCCACCCCTTTCTACTTAAAGGCATATTTCATCTCTTCTTTTGGGCCAAGGGAGAAGAGAAAGTAAAAAGAAGGTAAGGTTACTACCTTATTAAATATCTAATGATAGTAATAATTACATTAAGAGCTAACATATTAAGTACTCACTGTTTAGAGCACTGGTCTCAGTGCTTTTTTTGGTATTATTTTATTTATTTGTTTCAACAATTGTGGGGTAGGTACAATTTGCTGTTACCAGGACACACCTCCTTACAAGGCAATGGAAGATCACGATTATGGGATTCCAGCTGGTCACACTGCTTCTGTGGATAGTTGGGTGATCTAAGGAAGACTGCATTACTTGAAGCCTCAGTGTACTCATCTCTAAATTGTAGATATAATAGCTATCTTGAAAAGTTGTATAGGATTAGAGATAATATTATGTAAAGGGTCTGACATGGTGACTAGCATGGAAAAAGTGCAGGATAAAAGGGAATTTATGTCAGGTCCTCTCTAAACTCTTTTCTGGTCTCATACCTTCAAGTTAAAGTCAGAATAAAATTAATTATTACTATTCTCCAAGTTCAGCTTTTTAATTTTATTTTATTATTTTATTTTATTTTATTTATTTTAAAGTTTATTGGGGTAACATTGGTTAATACAATTATATAATTTTCAGGTGTACATTATCATTTGACATCTGTATATTCTATTGTGTGTTTACCACCTAAAGTCCAGTTTCCTTCAGCTACCATATATTTGAACCCCTTTACCAACTTCACTCTCCTCCTACCCCCCAATATTTGACCCTTTTTACCCCATCTACCTATCCCCTCCTCCCCCACCCCCTACCCTCTAGTAACCACTAGTCCATTGTCCATGTCCATGAGTCTCTGTTCGTTTGTCCTGTCCGTTTGTTGCTTTTAGGTTTATATCCACATATAAGTGATATCATGTGATTTTCAACTTTTTCTGTCTGGCTTATTTCGCTTAGCATGATTATCTCGAGG
>NW_006443138.1:12457415-12467307 GCF_000325575.1 Pteropus alecto
GGGAGGCCTAACATTGGAGATCAAGAGTAGCTCATGGTGAGAATGAAGAAGTAATTCTTGACTCTGACTCATTATTTTAGCCACTTCTGTTCAATAGTAGATAAATTTTGAGCCCAAAGAGTTAATAATATCAGGTATTCCTAGTTTTTCACAAGTCCATGCTGAATGTCCAGTAGAGGCTGAATCAGAAAGAAAAGTTCCAATAATCCAGGACTGAGCCAGGTCAAGTTATTTTAAGTTAATATCCGGCCTTCCAAAGGGGCAGGGCAAGGCACAAATAAAAGAGAGCTCAAGCCACGGGCAGTCGTGATTACATATTTCCCCAAACTAGACTCAAGTAATTTTAGTAGAGTGAAGTGGCATAGATTGGTTTTGATAACTTCAAATAGTGAAGAGGTATTTGAGTATTTTCAGGAAAACAGAAGTCAGAAGTGGTAAATAGTGATATACTGCGGGAATGATTCATTATAAAATAGTACCACTACCAATTTCTATCATTAGCATCCTGGGGAAGCTATTGAATTATTCAAGAGCTTGGTCTTAATTATCGTTTGATTTTATTTTCTCTTGGTAATCTCATTCTTATTTTTTTTGTATATGCTTATTTCGTTTTTAATAATTTTAATATTCCATGCTTAATATGGTTCATATAGCAGCTGAGCTCTTCAGAGGAAAGATTATGTCAGTCCCACAAGTAACATAACTAGTTATGAGGGTTCCTGGTTATTCTGCTTCCAGTCGTATTTTTATGTTCCGCTACTGCTCAACAAAAAGAAGCGAGGGAAGGAATTCAGAGAAAGGCAAGGGATAGCCACTTCTATAAACTGTTTAGCTGCTGATCTTCCCATTTGCTTTAACTTTGTTAAAAATTATATTCTAGGCTTTTTCATATTTTTTAAGCTAAAATTTTTCTTATATCAAAGTACTACATTTACATTGTTTAGAGAGTCAAATAATTCTTTAAGGCTAATTATGAAAAGCATCAGTCCCTGCCAATGACACTTCCCACTTCCCACATTTCCCATTACTGAGAGGCAAACACTTTAACTTATTTTTAGATTTTTTTGTTAGTGGTGTTCTATATCTGGATACCTTTAAATAGCTTGAATGTATTGCTGTTTCTTGATTTTCCAGTTTTAGATATTATATGCTGCTTTTCCACTATGGATAGTGATGATTTAGCTCTCTTTCACTCCTTTCCCTGTCCACCCCAATATACACTTCCATCCTTCCATTCTCCCATCTTCTCAATAAGGTTTTATTGTACTGTATTTAAAAATTTCATTGGCTTCATATTCATCAGTTAAATGTAGAGTTTGGTGCATTTTGACAATCTATTCTCAATCAGTATATGAAGCAATTCAATTATACCAAAACATTTCTCGTTTGCAGGGTTTCATGGTACATTTTTTTCATCCTTTTACTTTTAACCTAGTTTTACATTTAAAGTGGATTCTTGTACATAACATATAGTTATGTCTTTTTTTCCCTCTACAGATTGGTAATCTCTGATTTTTAATTGAAGTGTTTAGACAATTTTCACTTAATTTAATTATCTTGTTGAGTTTAAGTCCACCATTATGCTATTGGTTTTCTATTTGTCCATTTAATCATTATTTACTTTTCATATTTTCTGCCTTTTTTGTTATTAATTGAAATTTTTTAGTATTCCATTTTATTTCCACTGTTGGCTTATTTACTCTACCATCTTTTAATATATTTCAAGAACTCTTTATTTCTAAATATTCTTTTTTATACTATCCTGTTGTTTCATGAATACATTTCTTTTTTTTGATCTCTGTGAAGGTATTAATACATTTTTGAGGTTTTCTTCCCCCAGCACAACTTCCCCAATTTGCTTTCTTCTATTTTGTTTCTGTCTTTCCCGTCAGAGACTTTCTTCAATTGTTTGATAACATAGCCTAGGGGGATTCTGTAGTATGTGACCTTTCGGATAGTGACCAGCCAACCCAATTGAACCCTCTACTTTCGGGAATTTTTAAAATGAAACACAGCAAAAATAGTGGCAGTGGTAGAGTGAGAACAAAATTGAACAGGTGCTGAGACAAAGGGAAGCAGTGTCACAAGAACGAATCAATAGCTGATGAGTGCATTTCAGGGGATGACAAACTGGACCAGTGGAGTTGTTGATGTCTGTTGTTTTTTTCTGAATGGGAATGAATGACTTACCAGGTTCATGAGGTCAAACCGAGTGGCAACTGAAATACTTTCCTGGGTCTTCCATTTCCTTGTGCATCCTTCCAATCTATCCCGCTATCTTATTGCCTAAAGGCCCTTAACACATACACATAATAGAACATTTAATTATAATAAACAATTAATATAAAGTTTAAAATCTTCAGATTATACATTTTAGGCTAAAAGCTTCACAAGATCTCCATTCTATATGCCAGTAAGACATAAGGCATAAAGGAGTGTGTGCCCTGTGGTCAGAGCACCAAGGTCCTGGCCATAGGACCTTGGGTATAACTACTGAACTTCTCAGTCTTATTTCTTTATCTGTGAGGTAATAATCAGAGATAGATCCAAAATTCTATTTAGAAGTGGCTTGTGCTGGCAATCTGATTGGAAAGGGAGTTTACACTGAGTTTACATAATATATTCCCTCATAACAATTTTGGTTTATTGTGAGGGTTAAATAAAATGATATATTTTTAAAATTTAACATGATGCCTACCAATAAATATTCCATACATTTTGAATGATAGTATTAAATTATTATAATATTTTTATTATGAGGCATATCAATGGATGAGGTATGACAGGCAAGAACAAGAGTTTCTTGAAATGACAGATAGGTCCTGGTGTCTCTACACTGATTCTTACCAATAGGCTTAATAAACCTCTACTCTAAACCTGGAATTGAATGAGTGTCGGTCTATCTGCAATACCAAATCCTATTGCCTTAGCATTCTAGAGAACTCCTCTCCTATGTATGGTTACTGCCTGTGGTTGAAAGGCTTGCTTGGTCTTTGCTTTATTACTGTGTATGCCCTCTTACAGCTGTATTTCCAGGGAACCCTCTTTATGTTGTATACGGTGACTTGTTCCGTAGTGCTGCTGCTGCTGATTTTTAAACTTGTGTCTTGTCAGCAAAATTTAGTCTCAGCTCCTGGTCCTACGCATCCTTTTTCTTTTTCTCCCCCTATTCTCTGCATCACATCTTTATTTACTTTACAGATCTCATCATGCCCATACAATGGGGCTGAGACAATGCACGTGGAAACACAATCCTGAATTTAGATACAGCAGTAGATATTTTGTGGATTTTACAGGAAACTGTGACTGAGGGTACAGTGAAATCATATTGTTAATCAAATCTTTTTTTAATCGAGCTATAATTGACATACAATATCTTAGTTTCAGTTTTATATCATAGTGATATATTTATATATATACTGCAAAATGATCACAGTAAGTCTAGCTACCATCTGTTACCATACAAACTTATTATAATATTGACTATATTCCCTATTCTGTATACTACTCCCCATGACTTATTTTGTAATTGGATGTTTGTACCTTTTAATTCTCTTCGCCTATTACATCTGCCTTCCAAAATGCTCCCTGTTCTATGTCTTATTCATGCTCATTTAAAACTTCCCATTAATTCTTATGTAAGTTGAGAATTAGTTTTAAAAAGCCATTGTAGCTGAGGCTTGAAGAATTAAATGCTCTTTGTGATAGAATTAGAGCATCCATTTGCCTGCTCCAGCTGTTGAAGATAGCTCAACAGCCCCATGCTCCACACATGTGAAACCTAAATTTGTTCCAAGTCAGTCTCCTTCCTTTCCACCCTTACCCTCACTTCTACTTATTTACTTCACACTTTCTCTTTGCTAGTTTGATGTTCTTGCTTTAGTTCAGATTTTCTGAATCAGTTTTAGCCTGGTTTGCCCCTTCATCTCTATGAAACTCTTCAATGGCACTCCTTTGTATAAAGGTGTCCACAGCCCTGCCTTGTGGACCTCTTTCCTGGAACCTTTTGTGAGCCATCCATTCTTCCCTGGTTCTGGATCGGAAGTAGGGGAGTTGGCTATCCTAAAAGTGTTAAGGACTTTGTATATCATCAAGATCACTAGTTCTCAACCTTTATTTCTACCAATATTTATGAAGAATAACTTTCGCATAAACAATACCCTCTGATGCGTACAGCTGGATTTTGTGAAATCTCCAGCTAGTAATCTCATTATTCTTTTTTTCTTTCACTCAAGAATGCAACTGGAAATGTTATGAGAGTGACATTATTAATGGGATTCCTTTAAATCCACTGTAATTTATGGAACATTTGTAAACTTCATTGCCTTATGATACATAACAAATTATTCATGATCAAGACACTTCAGTGAATTTTTAAAGCTTTTTTTTCTTACAAACAACTTTTTTAACAGTGGATTTTTTTCTTTTAGCCACAACCTGAATCTGAAAATACCAACATATAAAAAAAAAAAAAAATTAAGAAAGAATCTCACTGATTGGATTTAGATAGGGGCCCAGAACTCATTTCCTCAGTGTCCTTTAGATACCTCCATCAAATCTTTAGGGCTTTGCACAGCACAACTTGAAAACCCAATGCCCTTGATTACATCTTAAACTACAAGGGATGATTCCATGAAGTTGAAGCACAATGAGATTTCATCCAGCATGAGGCATCTAAAAAAGTATTATTTTAGGAGGACTCTATTGAATTATGATAGCAAAGTACTATTTGGAATGTTGATACTGAACTCTTATGTATTGTTCTTTATCTCTATCATTACCATGTCCCTCCAGACAATTTGATAATTTTTTGACTCTTCTCCTTGTGACTCATGATTATCACTCAGAAGTTGAGGATGCCTAGACTGCTTTCCTTTTCTGAATCTCTTCCATCTAAACATCATCCAACCTGGCTTTTGTCTTACTTATTGCCCATCTATCCACTTCACTGTGTCCTCTGAAATGCTTCTTCTATTGTCAATACACCCCATTACAAAGTTCACACCAAGTTTTGCTCTTTCTTCTATGTTCCTTTATCTTGGTTAATGATTCCTCTTGCTCTGAGTCATCATCACTGATTGTTCCCTCTGGCATATCATCATCCGCTTCATATTAGTCATCAATTCCTATTGATTCTAATTCTAAAATCCTACCTGAAAGTTACAACTATTAGTCTTTCAAAAGACAGCCACCATAAATATTAGAAAAAAATCTTAAATATCTTTGCCCAAATGTGAGATAGAAGCCAGGAAGAACAAAACAAGCATGAGCAGGGGAGGAAAGATGGTGAGGGGCAGCAAGGAAGGTGGCACAGACATTTAGAAAAGGTAAAAACTAATACACACTGCACTCGGCAAAGGTTTTTGAGCACAGACTATATTCAAAGCTCTGTGCAAGAAGATATTTAAAAGCTAAGAGGCTATGATAATGTCATATTTGAGAGACATTTTAGACTTAGTACAGGGCATTGCTCAAAATAAGCTCTCAGTAGCTAGAAAGTATTACAGTCAATCTAGAGGAGAGATTTTAAGAACCTGACAGTGTATAGGCCTCATTTGACCCATAGGTATTTTTAGTCTGGCTTAAACAATGTTTTTGTTTCTTTTTAAATGAATGGGTTCCCAAAATTTAAAAATTTGGGAGAGATATAAAATATATCTTTGGGTCTTCTTTTGAAAAATTGGAGGATTTTGTGGCAATACATGATCGTGGGCAAAAGCTCTATCAAGTTTATCCTAGTTACTACCATTCTGTATTGTTTTACACCAAGGGTGCATCATTCTTTCATTACCAGCTGGTTTCCAACTCCTGGGCTAGAGAGTTTCAATAGACCTGTCCTGCTATTTTAGGGATTTAAAAATTAAATTTAAGCTGTGCTAACTTCTGCGAACAGTAGTGTGTCTTCAAAGTGTGAGTATAAGTCACAGTCTTCTCATGGCCTTTCTTATGTAGTTTAAAGCATTATAGAACTGCTAATACTCACTGAACACCTACTATGTGAGAAACTGTGGTAGGTATGAGCCCCTTCTTGAGAACATCCCAGTTTTGCCTTCAAGGAGCTTACTATCTCATAGGAAGGAAAAGACAAGTACACACTATACATTGAGGAATAATGTGGTTGGTTTGTCCAATCAAAGAAGTACAGAGGGCTGTAGGGCCACAGAGAGAAAAGAGGTTTCTTAGGATTGGATCTGAGAGAACAGTGCAGGCCTCATGGAGAGGTTCATTCATTCGGCAAATACGTTTATGGACACTGAGTAGAGGAATTGGTTGGTATGTGCTGTGCATATAATGCATGCCCTTGAGGGACCTAGGTATATGTGCCAGATAATTTGGTGCAGTGATGAGTTCTACTTGAGGTTAGAGAGGTGGGGACTCAGTCATAGGGGGCTTCAGAGAGATAATAGCTCCCACATTTGGGATTTACATGTTGAGTAGGTACTCAGGTAATGAAGAAGGGATAAGAGGGAGTTTCAGGTAGGTGAAGCCAAAGAAAGTAAGATATGTTATTTGGATTTTACAGAGGGATAGGGTTTTAATAGTTTTAAGTGGAAAGTGGGCATGTCTGGTGGAAAGAACAGCAATAATTAAGGCACGAGGTTTAGGACATTTTCAAGACTGATCAGTAACTCTCTTTGGCATAACTAGGTGATAGAGAGAAAAAAGTAGAAAAACAGATGGGTTTCAGATTATGAAAGGCCATGAGAGCTACGGTAAGGAGTTTAACTTTAGGAAATGGAGAGTACCAGAAAGTTCTCTAGCATGGAAAGACAAGACCAAAGCTAAACTATAAGATAAAAATTCTGGTGACATGTATGAGGACCGGACTGTACAGGGGAGAGAGACTGCTGGGAGTATTGGCCAGATGAGACTGACAAGTCTCTTAATGATTATTGAAGATTTTGGTAGGCAACACCCAGATATTGCCATAACCTTATCTTCTGTTTAAGAATGTAAGTGTTATGAGAAAAGAGAGAGGAAAACTACACAAATAAATGTGGTGCAGGACACGCTACAATTTGAATTTTTGTGGGGACTTTGTTGCCGATGAACCTCACCTGTGCCAAGGAGATAGAGTAGGAGGAGGGGAGAGATTGCTGTGGGGGATACTGGTACCCGTTATAGCACCTACCTGATCACCTAAAAGATTTACATAATTTCTTCCCCTCACTAGCAACCTTTCTAGCTACTGATATCTGTAACAAAAGGCAAGCGATTATGGAAGAAACTTTAATAAAAATATTAGTTACGCATTTCTTTACACTAGTGTTACTTGACATTTTATAGCTTCTAACTCATTTAATCCTCATACCAACGTTATGTTGCAGATATTTTTGTCTTATTTTTAGTTGAAGTAGCAAAGACCCAGAGAGGATAAATGTCCCATGCAAGGTCACATAATGAGGAAGTGGCAGAACCAAGATCTGAACCCAGGGATATCCAGAATCAAAGCCCATTCTTCTGCCAATAATGCAACATACTGTTTTACATTTTTGTATTATCTTAGAAACTTTTTTCTCTTATGAAGTATGATTGTTAATATATATCTCCCAAGTTGGCATCGTATATTCCAAATCTGGGCAGTAAGGAAAGGAGTAAATTAAGGAAATGCACATCGACACATCCTTTTTTTGCTCTCTTTCATGAAAGTTTGACTTACATACTGAAAAGCCTGCTATCAGGAAATTAGCCAGCCATGAGTGTGACACTTTGTTCTTCTTCTTGTCTGGCTGCCAGAGTTAATCTCACCTAAGATTAGAAAATATTTGGATATATCACCTCTCAAAGGTACATAAAAGATTAATTTGATAATTTTATGCACTACTGTGAATTCTTTATGACCAAGTCGTCAATTGTTTCCTTTAGGCAATGAGCCAGTGTTTGTTCAGCAGCTACAGTGGGCAGAGTGCTTTGTGAGGCTTTGTGGAGAGTTTCAAAAAAATATAGTTGTAAACATGATTTCCATCACAAGTTATAATAATGAAAAAGATGGACATAAAATGTAAGAATAGAAGAGAACAAGAGCACATATGTAACTCTATAACGAGAGGTCATGAATACATCACTGTAAAACAGTGAGTGTAACAGTGATAGATACATGTCTAGAGGTTATAAGGATAGCCAGAATTAAGTGGGA
Organism: Pteropus alecto; assembly: GCF_000325575.1. Taxonomy (NCBI): domain Eukaryota; kingdom Metazoa; phylum Chordata; class Mammalia; order Chiroptera; family Pteropodidae; genus Pteropus; species Pteropus alecto. Next base: position 12,465,553 of record NW_006443138.1, read on the forward strand.
GTGTTCTTCATAGACTAAATATGGTAAAATAATCAATTCTGTGAAGAGTTTTGAAGAAATTTTATAAAATTAAAAATCAGAGAAGTCTGTTGTATTCAAATGCTTATTAGATATTTTCATGACTTCTTGCAAGCATTATGACTTTTAGTTTTTCTAGGTTGTACAGTCTGTGACTAATATGTAATATAGAAAAATTTCAATTTAAAACGTAATTTTTGATGTTCTTGGTAGAGCTTGTAAAATTGATTCTTTTTCAAAGTTGCTCAAATTTAAATACAAAGAGGTAACTTGAAGACTAGAAGGCACAAATGAAACATAGAGCTCAGAATCATAGAATAAATATTTATGATATTATGATAAAAGTTGCTCATAGTAACTCCTCATTGGAACCTTTATTATTTTGAATTTAACAGTAAAAGAAGTCATAATATAGATGTCATGCATTAGTGAAAAACACACAGAAGCGACAACTATTCTCTGAATCATTTGCAATTTGAATATAGCTGTGAATAATTATTGATTAAGAATTGATAGTCACATTCAAAATAGTTAATCTATAGTAGTGATGGTATATGGTTCACATTAGTCATTGAATGCAGCAGCTTTCAAATTAAAGTTTTGAATTCTGAAAGTCTTTAGTTGTTATAGTTCCACTCCATGTTAGTGAAGAGTTCCTAGTAAAAAGACCTGTGTGGGGCAGTATCTTTGTTATAGGGATGAATAGAATCCTAATAAATGGTTGAGGTAAGACATGTCCATGGAGACGTGGCATTTTTGGGGGACAAAAGTCATTTATATTTCTATACACTAATAATGAACCATCCAAAAAGCAAATTAAGAAATTAATTCTATTTACAATAACATCAAAAAAGAATACAATATTTAAGAATAAATCTAGTCGAGAAGGCAAAAAAATAATTGTGCATTGAAAAATATGAATGTTGTGGAAAGAAATTAAAGACATCAATGAATGAAAAGACATCCCACGGTCATGAATTAGAAAACTTAATGTTGTAAATGGCCATACTACCCAATGTGATCTATAGAGTCAGTGCAATGCCTATCAAAATTCCAACAGCACTTTTTAAAACATTTTATTTATTTATTTATTTAACATTTTATTTACTATTTTCCCTCTCCCATCTCCCCCCTCCCCCCTGGTAACCACTAGTCCATAGTCCATGTCTATGGATCTCTGTTCGTCATGTTCATTTGTTGCTTTTAAGTTTATATACCATATATAAGTGATATCATATGATTTTCAACCTTTTTGGCTTATTTCGCTTAGCATGATTATCTCGAGGTCTATCTATGTTGTCGCAAATGTCATTATGTCATCTCTTCTTATGGCTGAATAATATTCCATTGTATATATGTACCACAGCTTCTTTAGCCAATCATCTGTCATAGGACACTTCAAGTGCTTCCACATCCTGGCCACTGTGAATAATTCTGCTATGGACATAGGTGTGCAAATATCTTTTTGGATATGAGTTTTCAAGTCTTTGGGATAAATACCCAGTAGAGGGATTGCTGGATCATACGGTAGATTAATTCTTAGTTTTTTCTGAAGAACTTCCATACTGTTTTCCACAGTGGCTGTCCCAATTTGCAGTCCTACCAGCAGTATATGAGGGTTCCTATTTCTCTGCATCCTCTCCAACATTTGTTATTACTTGTCCTGTTGATAATAGCCATTCTAACAGGTGTGAAGTGGTATCTCATTGTGGTTTTGATTTGCATTTCTCTAATAGC
>NW_006443138.1:12467319-12470266 GCF_000325575.1 Pteropus alecto
TTAGACATTTGTTGTTGTTGTTGTTGTTGTTGTTACTGAGTTGTATGAGTTCTTTGTATATTTTGGATATTAGGCCCTTATCAGAGATGTTACTTGCAAATATCTTCTCTCATTTGGATGGTTGTCACTTTACCTTATTGATGTTTTTCTTGTTTTGTTTTGTTTTGTTTTTTGAGCAGAAGCTTTTTAGTTTGGTGTAGTCCCATTCATTTATTTTTACTTTTACTTCCCTTGCCTTTGAGGTCAAAGTCATAAAATCTTTAAGTCCAAGGTCCTTGAGTTTAGTTCCTGTGTTTTCTTCTATGCATTTTATTGTTTCAGGTCTTACATTCAGGTCCTTAATCCATTTTGAGTTAATTTTAGTGTGTGGTGATAGACAAGAGTCTAGTTCCATTCTTTTGCAGGTGGCTTTCCAGTTTTCCCAGTACAATTTATTGAAGAGGCTTTCCTTTCTCCACTGTATGTTTTTGGCTTTTTTTGTCAAAAATTATTTGCCCATATAAAATGAGTTTACTTCTGGACTCTCGATTCTATTCCACTTGTCTTTGTGTCTGTTTTTCTACCAATACCGTGCTGTTTTGATCATTATCTTTTTGTAGTATAATTTGAAGTGGGCAGAATGATGCCTCCAGCCTCATTCTTTTTTCTCAGGATGATTTTGGCAATTTGGGGTCTTTTGTGCTTCCATACAAATCTGATGATTTTTTGTTCTATTTCTTTAAAAAATGCCAATGGGCTTTTGATGGGGATTGCATTAAATCTGTATAATACTTTAGATAATATGGTCATTTTAACTATGTTGATTCTTCCAATCCAAGAACACGGAATATCTTTCCATTTCTTTGTATCTTCTTCCATATCTTTTAATAGTGTTTTATAGTTTTCATTATATAGGTCCTTCACATGTTTCATTAGATTTATTCCTAGGTATTGTATGCTTTTTGTTGAAATTGCAAAAAGAATTATTTTTTCCACTTCTTTTTCTGATACTTCATTATCAGATTATAGGAACACTATGGATTTTTGAACATTGATTTTGTATCCAGAAACTTTACTATATTTGCTTATTGTTTCTAGTAGCGTTCTTGTGGAGTCTTTACAGTTTTCTATATAGAGAATATGTCATCTGCAAATAGTGACAGTTTGACTTCGTCATTTCCTATTTGGATGCCTTTTATATCTTTCTCTTGCTTGATTGGACTCACTAAGGCATCCAATGTTATATTGAATAACAGTGGCGATAGTGGACAGCCTTGCCTTGTTCCTGACCTTAGAGAAAATGTTTTCAGTTTTTCACCATTAAGTATAATGTTGGCTGAGGGCTTGTCATATAGGGCCTTTATTACATTAAAGTATTTTCCTTCTACATCTATTTTGTTAAGTGTTTTGATCATAAATGTTCAAAGGTACTATACCTTGTTCAAGGCTTTTTCTGCATCTATTGATAAGATTATATGATTCTTACTTTTTAATTTGTTTATGTGGTGTATCACATTAATCTATTTGCATATGTTGAATCATCCCAGCACCTCTGAGACGAAGCCCACTTGATGTGGTGTGTAATCTTTTTAATATGTTTCTGTATTCGGTTTGCTAGTATCTTATTTAGGATTTTTGCATCTGTGTTCATGAGAGAATTTAGTTTGTAGTTTTCTTTTTTTTGTGTGTTGTCTTTACCAGGTTTTGGTATCAGAGTATACTGGCCTCATAAAATGAGTTGGGAAGCATTGCCTCCTCTTCGATTTTTTTGGAAGAGTTTGAGGAGAATAGGTATTAAATCTTTTTGAATGTTTGGTAGAATTCACTGGTGAGGTCATCTGGTCCTGGACTTTTACTTTTTGGTAAGTTTTTGATGATTATTTCAATTTTCATACTGCTGATCAATCTATTTAGACTTTCCAGTTCTTCTTGATTCAGTCTAGGAAGGTTGTATTTTTCTAAGTGCTGGTCTCTTTCTTAAAGTTTATTTAATTTGGTGTTATATATTTTTTTCATAGTATTTTTGTGTGATCCTTTGTATTTCTGCAGTGTCTGTCGTAATTTCTCCTCTTTCATCCCTGATTTTGTTTATTTGTATCCTTTCTCTTTTTTCTTTAGTGAGTATAGCCAGGGGTTTGTCAATTTTATTAACCTTTTCAAACAACCAGCTCTTTGTTGCATTTATTTTTTCTATTGTTTTTTTTTGTTTGTTTTGTTTTTAATTTCATTTATTCTGCTCAAATTTTGATTTGATTTATTCTGCTCAAAATTTTCTTTCCTTCTGCTGACTTTAGGCCTCATTTGTTCTTCCTTTTCTAGTTTTTTAAGATGAAGCATTAGGTAGTTTATTTGGGCTCATTCTTGTTTTGGGAGATAGGCCTGTAATGATATGAACTTTCCTCTTAAGATCGCTTTTGCCGTGTCCCAAAATTTTGATATGTTTTACTATCATCATTCGTTTCTATGTATCTCTTGATCTCTTTTTATTTCTACTCTGACCCAGTTATTCTACTGTAGCTGTTTAATCTACATGTATTTGTGTTTTTTCCTGATTTCTTTTTGCTTTTGATCTCTAGTTTCGAAGCATTATGATCAGAGAATATGGTGGGTATGATTTCAACCCTCTTATATTTGTTGAGGCTGTCTCTGTGTCCCAGTATGTGGTCGATTCTTGAGAATGTTCCATGTGCAATAGAGAAGAATGTATAAGCAGCTATTTTAGGATGGAAGGTTCTGTAAATGTCAATTATGTCCAGTTGGTCTAATGTATCATTTAAGGATGTTATTTCCTTATTGATTTTCTGTTTGGATGATCTGTCCATATCCTACTACGATAGTGTTTTGGTCTCTTTCTCTCTTTATTTTTGTCAGTAATTGCGTTATATACTTCATGGCTCCCTGATGGGAGTATAGATATTAATAAGTGTTGTGTCTTCTTGGTGCATGATTCCTTTTATCCTTATGAATT
>NW_006443138.1:12472087-12476817 GCF_000325575.1 Pteropus alecto
GAAGATTTATTATATAAGGGTTCCTAGCCTGTTGCAAAGAAGGTGTTTTTTTTTTTTTTGGTTTCCAGTAGGTGGCATCTAGGAATCTTGGATCTCTGCTTTATATAAATTCTTAATAATATCTTTTTTTCTTTCTTATAGATGTTTAATCAGGCTTGCTACTCTCAGTGTTAGCGACAGTTTTGGTAGCGTTTGCTCAGATTCCCCTAAGGCTCCAGGGTGATGGGTCTCAGAGGGTATGCGGGGAGGGACCCTCTGGGTTGGGAGTTGGGGCTGCGGCACAGCCTGGATTTTGCATCCGCAGCAGGTAAAAATAAACTGTTGTTTCTCTGCTGTCCTTGCTTTTCTGCTGTCCTCATTTTTCTGCCTTCTGCCCTGATGACTGGTCACTGCCACTGGCCTCATGGAGCTCACAGCACTCCCAGGCAGGGCTGTTCAGGAAACTCGCCAGATCTTCTCCCCTCCCCCTCCTACTACAGGGAGCTCTGGCTGTGAGAGTCAGCTTCTTTGTTTCTCCCAGTCAACTGGCTGACACCCAGGGTTCTGACCTGTGGTAGCTCTTATGCTCAGGTCCCATGCTCAGACGTGCTCTTGTGTAGTTTGGGTGTTTTTTGTTTAATTTTAGATGTTCAGCTTATTGTTGTTTCAAGGGGAGAGATCCGAGGACATCTGTCACTCCGCTATGTTTTTCTAACAGCATTTTTTACAGAAATAAAAACAATGCTTACTAAATTCATATGGAATTTCAAGGGACTGAATATACAAAATGATCTTGAAAAAGAAGAACAAAGTTAGAGGTTTCATACTTCCTGGTCTCAAAACTTCCTACATAGCTAAGGCTGTCAAAATGGTGTCGTACTGGCATAAAGACTGATATATAGACCAATAGAATAGAATAGACAGCCAGATATAAGTCCTTGCATATACATAAGTTCAAATAATTTCGACAAGCGACAAGACCATTCATTGGAGAAAGGGCAGTCTTTTCAACAAATGGTTTTGGGAAAACTGGATATCTACATGCAAAAGAGTGAAGTTTGACCTTATACCATATACAAACATTAACTCAAAATGTATCAAAGACTTTACAGAAGATCTAAAAATCTTAGAAGAAAGCGAGAGGAAAAGCTTTATGACATTGAATTTGGCAATAATTTGTTGGGTGTAATACCAAAATTACAGGAAACAAAAGAAAAAATAGATAAATTGAACTTCATCTAAATTAAAACTTTTTGCACATCAAGGGATTACGTCAACAAAGTGAAAAGTCACCCCACAGAATGGGAGAAAATATTTGCAAATCATATATCTGATAAGGTGTTAATATCCAGAATATATAAATAACTACCATAACTCAATAATACAAAACAAACATCCAAAATGAAAAATAGACAAATGACTTGAGTAGGCATTTCTTTAATTAAGAAATACAAATGACCTATCAGCACATGGAAAATGCTCAACCGCTAATAATTAGAGAAATGCAAATCAAAACTACAACAAAATACCACTCCATACTCATTAGGATGGCCATTATAACAAAAGGAAAAAAAAAGGAAATAGGAAGTGTTGGTGAGGATGTGGAGAAATTGGAACCTTTATGCATTGCTGGTGGGAATGTAAAATGGTGCAGCCACTGTGGAAAATAGTATGTCAATTCCTAAAAAAATTTTTTGCTAAAGACTCAGTAGTATGTAAATGCAGTAAAAAGCATTGCATTGATGCCCATTTAAAAAGTGCATGGTACAGTAAAGTGGAGGGGTGAATAACGTTGGTACAAGAAATGTGAAACTGACACATTTAGGGCACTGACATATTAATAACACTTGTAACTTCAGCCAAAGCCTTCCTTTAGGGCCATGAGAACACTCAAGGCCTTTCATGGCACTACCTGGCAACATCCAGTGTCTGAGTTCCTTTTCCCGAAGTCTGGGATGAGTAGTTTCATCAAAGGCATGAGGCAGTTTTTTTGTGTTGACAATAGTGCCCTTGGCACAGAAATCAGCACCATGGACAGCCGATTCTGGGAGAGTGACGGGGCACCACCTTCACAGGGTTTTATAGTCAGTGAGAAGTGCAGCACCAGATACCCAAAAACTGTGCTGAAGATGTATGAGGGGAAATGGTGGTCACCAGGTGGAAGCAGAAAGAATGTATTTATGCTCATTTGAGAAGAACCTCAAATGAGAATTATCAGAAAAAATTGGGGTTAGAGAAGGGCAGATTTTGGAGAATAGAGGCTCTATAAAAGAAGATAAGGCTTCAGTGAGTGAGATACTGTTCATTACTCTTAATGTAATATTGTTATTATTGTTTATGTGACTCTAGCACACTGATATTATTAGTAAGGGAAATCCAGGTTACAAATGTAGTTGCCTTCTCTAAGAATAAGTTAAGAAGCTCTTTGTCTTGTATGTTTTAATATAGCCTTGACTAAAGATGGTTTAAAGAAAGATATCTTTTAGATTCAGAGCTCAATGATATAATGAATGAAAAATGTATTTAGATTCAGGAACGGTACTCCACTTTCCCTTTATTTTGCCTAAAGTGTGAAAGAGATGCAAAGTACATACAATCAGCATTTTCCCATGGTTTAGAGATTTCTTTAAAAGATGGTTAAGTAACAGGAAAAGTTCTGGCTGTTTGTTGCTGCTTAACAAGCAGTTCAATCTTAGCAGTATAAAAAGCAATCATTTTATTATGCTATGTATTCTGTGGGTAAAGAATTCAGACAGAACATGGCCAGATGAATTATGTATCACGGTTCCACCAGAGAAATGGAATCAATAGGATATATGTCTACTAAGAAGCTTGTTGCAAAGAATTGGCTTCATGGCGGCTAGCTAGGCTAGTCTGAAATCTACAGGGCAGGCTTTCAGGAAGGGCAGGCTGGAAACTCTTGGGCAGGAGGTGATGCTTCAAACCACAGATGAAATTTCCTCTTCCTCACAGAACCCTCAGTTCTGCTCTATTCTTAGAAACTCTCCACCAAGTGGATCAAGTTAACCCAGATTAGCTAGGATAACCTCCTTTATGTAAAGTCAGCTGATTGTGGATGTTAATCATAGCTACAAAATTACATTCATAGCAACATCTAGATTAATGTTTGATTAAATAACTGGATACTGTAACCTAGCCAAGTTTAACATGTAAAACTGACCATTGCAGTTTGTGTCTGCTCTACAATGTCTGGGATTTAGCTGGAAAATCTCAAATGGCTGGAGTAATCCAAACTTTTGGGCAACCATCAGGAGGCTTCTTCACTTCTGGGTCTGGTTTCTGACTTAAAGGCTGGGCTCAGCTGCACGTTTCATCAGGAACCCTACACATGGCCTCTCCATCTGGCTTTGGCTTCTCACAGCATGGTAGCTGGCTTCTGAGAGGGAGCAACCTGAAAGGATTGCTCTGAGAGGAAGAAGGACAATAGGACTAGGCAGAAGCTGTGTGGCTTATTCTGAAATCATGTAGCATTGCTTCTACATGTTTTATTCTTACGAACATGTTGCAAAATCTGGCCCAGATCCAAGAGGAGGGGAACTAGACTGCCTTTGGTGGTACAGTGGCAAGGTCACTTTGTGTGAGAGCACATGGGATGGAGGATATTGTTTCAGCCATCTTTGGGAAATATAGTCTGCCACTGTATATGAAAATCAACAACATCTCTGTCAATTGGAATAAAAGAAATGTTTAGAAGTTCAGTAATTAGAAGTTCACCAATTCACCTCAGATACTCAAAAATAGCAGAATGTAATAGCATTAGAAATTGATCTCTATAAACTTATTACTCTTTCCTCACATCTACTTAGAGACTTATTATTAAAAATGTGACAGCTTGAGACTGGCTTGGGACTAACCCACTTAAGTTCATTGACCTTTGAGAGTGGGGCCAATATTGGGAACTATATTAATGATCTATTGGTATGTAACAAATTACTAGAAATTCAGTGGCTTAAAATAACACACATTTATTATCTCATAGTTTATCTTACACTCTGAGACTCAGGAATCTAGGCATGGCTTTGCTGGATCTTCTGTGTCAGGGTTTCTAACAAGGCTACAATCAAGGTCATTGGCTAGGGCTGGGGTCTCATCTGGTAGATGAAATATTATATGGGAAATTTACAATTTATTGTAATACAAGTGGTCAGACAGATAGGCAGCCAGAAAATCAGGCAATTAGGTAAACAATCAACTTCAGGGGAATGTTTCAGTAAAAAATGACAGGTGTGAAGGGGTAGATTCTGGTTCCTGGAAGGACACTGACAAGAGTAAGCCAGAGAAACACATTTTCATAGGAGTTATGGATCTAAGTAATTTTCCCAACTAGTAACTTCTACCTAGGGGAACAGAGCAAAGGCCCATTTACCAAAATTGCAGAGTTTTAAAATATCTGAGTTCCCACATAGGCTTAGAATTCTATGAGGCCAGGGAGAATATATCTATGGATGTATCAATAAATATGTTAAATGATGACTGAAGGAGGTGACAGAATGGGGAGCTCGCTCTTCTCTGGGAAGAAAAACACCTATGGGCTCTCTGCTTATTGCCACTGGCTGAGGCCACTCTACTCTATGGCTGCCTAAGGAAGTTGTGCAGTATGTATGTGTGAGGAAGCATGGTAGTCAGATACGGGAGCAACTGGCTGCTGCACTGTGCAACTACAAGTGGAGACATCAGGAAGCCAGAAAGTGGAAGCCTAACTACATCTTCTCAACTCATGTATCTTGGGT
>NW_006443138.1:12476859-12487410 GCF_000325575.1 Pteropus alecto
TTTACCATCTAAAACACACTGATCTAACATCGATAGTTAATCTGGTTCTTATTTTAAAGATAAAGCTCTTTCGATATAAACTGTTTCCTGACCCCCGAGACTAGAAGAATACCGGAAAGCTGCCAAACTATTTTCTGGCACTTGGAAAGGCACAGAATTTTCTATGCAATCTCACTCTGATTCAGAACACAAAGATAAAACCCTGGAATGTCTTGTAGGTACTCCTACACGGTGAAAAATTTTGTAAATGGACAGAGTTACCTATAATAAAGTCCAGGAAAAGCCTTCCAGAAGGCTTGGTCCAAAGTATTCACCAAACTTTAAAACAAATGAAATTGAATAGCAACTCTTAGGTGATGTCAGCTGGAAAAAAATGACCTAGAACTGCTTTTGATTTTGGCTTTCTTTGAAAAGCAAAGTACATTTTATAGAAAGGGAAGCTTTCTGATTGTGTCTAAGTAAAATTTCTGCATGAGTTCTTTCTGGTAGTAAATAATATGTATGCCTTGAACACTTACCTATGGTTGGTAGTTCTCCTGTAATTTAGCGGTAATAGATTTTTAAGACATGTATTGCTGAGATACCTACTTTCTCAAAATTGTTTATTTCTCTAAAATGTAGCTTTCTATTTATATCTTCTTTTCAATTGTACATAATACTGTTTTCTATTTAGTTGTAGATGTTCTGTTTTTCTTTTTTTTAAAGGACTTCTTATTGAAGTATAACGTATACTAAGTATATGTGTTATAAGTATAACATATATTTGCACAAATTATAGATGTATAGCTGGACAAGTGATCATAAAGTGAATACCTCCAAGTAAGCACTATTCAGATCAAGAATTAAAATATTACCAGGATCTAATTGTTGTACCCTCCTTTCTCTACAAAGAAAATAACTATCTGGACTTTTAACATCATGCATTTGTTTTGCCTGTTTTTCTTCTTTATATAAATGAAGTCTCATAGTATATACTTTTTTTGTATCTGGCATTTTTTATACAAAGTCTTTTTTTTTAGAAAATTCACTCATATTGCTGTGTATAGCAGTAGTTCACTCATTTCCATTGCTGTATAATATTCTGTGGTATAAATATAATACAAATTATCCTCAGTGAAATGATAGAAATAATATTCTATTATTTGATGGAAATATTAGTTATCTCTAGTTTAGGGTTATTATGAATAATGTTACTATGTATATTCTGCATGGCTTTGATATACATTTCTGTGTATATCAGAAATGTAGAATTGCTGGTTATAGGATCTGGGTAGTAGCTTTAGTAGATACTGCCAAATAGTTTTCTAAAGTGTCTCTACTAACTTATACTCTCACTAGAAATTACTTTGAGAGGAAAATTGGGCTCACCTCTGTATGCTTTCCTTCTCTCTTGGATATTTGTCCTTCAAACCCTCACTGTCTTGGGAGCTCTCATATGCCTTCAATCAAATCTTTAAATATATTTTGTTTATATATTTTCATTCCCCTCCACCCCAGCATAAGTTGTCCTATAGCAGTGTACTCCACTATCACTAAAAATGGAAATTTGTTATGATTGTTCTTTGAATCTCAGAAACAAAAGAAGCTAATTTTTATTTTATTCTCCTTAAAAAAGAAATGAATGAGTAACAATTAGGCAAATGAGAGAAACAGAAAGAAAAACAAGAGGGAATAGCATATATAAAAAAAGAGCATAATGTATGCAAGAAATAAATAGTAGTTTAGTGTTGTTGGACTATAACTTGTAAGATGGTAGTAGAAAAATTATAGAAGCCATGTTATAAAGGACCTAATACTATATTAAAGAGCTTGGGTTTTTATCTGAAAGCTATGGAGAACTATTAATCATTTTAGTGCAGGAAATTATAGGATCAGATTTTAATTTTCTAAAATGTATGTTGAAAGCAGTATTGGAATGTATTTGAGAGGCCAAGACTAGATTCTAGAATATTAGTCTTATGAGAAAGTACAAAAGAAAGAATCGCCTAAATTAGAGAAAGGAGAACTGATTCAAGATATGTTTGGATGGTTATATCTCTGGGAGAATGAAGAAGAGGAAAAGTAGAACGTGGCTGCCCGGTTTCTTGCTTGGGTGACCAGGCAGGTGATGGTGTCAATAACTGACACATGGAATACAGCAGGAGGAGGTGTCTGGGGAACGGGGAGGCAATGATGAATTCACTCTGGACAATGTTGCTTTTGAGATGCCTTTGGGAAATGCAGGCACATGCGTGAGTATGGAGCCTGAAGTAATTGCTAAGAGCTGGAGATGAATATGACTTGTGAGTTATCAGTCTGTAATAAGTGGTTGTAAAAACCATGAGATCAATTAGATAATTCAGATGAGACAACTCATGGAGAGTGAGAAGGAAAGTGAGCCAAAAACAAAGCATTGACATAAGAAGAACAAGCAGAGGAATAGGGAATAATAAAGAATATTAAGAAAGCATTACTAGAGATGTAGGAAGAGAACATGGTCAGAGAAAAGTAATCAAAGGGAGGAGGGAGAGATCAGCAGTGTTCAAGTTGAAGAGAAGATTTCTGAGATAATAAACATGTTCATTATATTTGGACATTAGAGCCTCATGGCTTCAGTTGAATAGAAAGGAAAGAAACCAGGTCATAGTAATCGGAGAAATGAATATACCTACTCTTGAGATGTTTCTATGAGAAGGAAAAGAGAGAAAAATCATAGGACTAAAAGGGACTGAAGGGTCAAAGGACTTTTTAAAAAATTATGAATGATGTTTGACTATACATGAACTTGAGGTATAGGGTTGTAGTGTGGAAGAAGGAACTGGGCTGATCTTGAAAGAGGAGAGGTCAGAAGAGGGTTAATAGATTGAGAAAATTTGAAGCCGTAGTTAGAGATTTTTAGGAGAGTAGCAATTCTGAATAATTGCAGGGTTCTTTGCTTTCTATGTAATGCTTTTCTGAGATATTTGAATTTTTATGGTAGCTTGCATTATTCTTACCATCAGAAAAAGCAATAAAGATTAAAATAAAGATGCAATGAGGCATTGGATTTTCTGTGAAGATTTAAGAGAATCAAAGTGAAAAAGTCCTCAAAATATGAAATTAGATACTGAATATTATTCTCCCTGTAGTATTGTTATTTGAATGAAAAATAATTACTTGAAAACCAGGAATGTGTACTTTTTGTGTGGGGCATCATTCTGATTTTTTTTTTTTTACTTAATATACATTCCTCTGTAGAGAAGACAGTTTTCTAAATATCTGTATCATATAATTCATTAGAAAACACTACCCCAGGAAGATTGCATTGAGGAAACTAATCATCTATTATTTTCTCCCTCTGAATAGTATTGTGATATAATTTGTACAATAATTTGCTTGCTTTAGTACTATATTTAATATTTCCAAAAATAACTGATTGATTCTGGCAAAAACTTGACAAGGGAAAGGATTTGGCAGAGAGAAATGCTATGCTTCATGAATTAGTGCCTTGTACCACTCAATCATTTTCCCATTTTTGTTAGATTGTCCCATTTGGTCTAGCTCAGAAGCTAGAAAATAAAAATAAACTACTCATTATAACCAAGTGATAGAAAAAGATGCTTAAGTTAAGTCACAGAATATTATAAATTCATCCAAAATTCTGAGGATTCCTTCCCTTTTCTTCTTCCTCTTTCCTGCACTGGATAGAATTGGAGCAGAATATCTACTGCATTGCTGAATAGTACACTAAGAAAACCATACCAAGTCAGAGATAGTCAAGTACAGTACAATCTGATTCAATCTTTGCGATCTGAGATGGATAGTGTGATTCCTTCGTGTTTTCTGTATCCAGGATAGCAAGGCTTCATTTTGCCTGCAGTTTTGATCGGTTAGGGCACTGTAATGATTGGACTTGGGGTAGAAAAAGTGTTATGGTAGCCATAATGTCTGCCATCGGTAGGTGGGGTAATGGTGACCTGGAAACTGAAAAGTAAAAAGAACAGAACCACTGTCCTTGAAGATGGCACACAGTAGGGATTCTGCTCGTTGGATCAGCACAAGTACCTACCTCCTGGGTGCTGCCTGAGAGGTTTGGTGGTCGGGTAGGAGCATAAGGGGTGCTTAGTAGATAGGAGAGAATATGGTAGAAAATTCCCTGGATCTGGGCTCAGCCTTGGTGCTGCTACTTTATGTGACCTTGAGAATCATTTTTCTTTCATCAGCAGTAAAAAATGAGGGTAATAATCATTTCCTTGTCTTTTATATCAAAAGTAGTTAAAAAGGATTAGTTTATGTATAGATGGGATATGACTTTGTAAACTCTCAAATACTAGCAGTTTAAAAAATTGGTTAGTAATGACATAGTTATGACATGTTCACAAATAGCTTTTATTGCATTTTGCATTAAATTTTAGCCATATGAGGGTAATACATCAAGTGCCAAGGGAGAAAGAGAGAGCGAGAGAGAGAGGAGAGAAAGGGAGGGAGAGGAGGAGGGAGGGAGAGAGAGAGAGGAGGAGAAACGAAGGGAGGGGAGGGGAGCAGTGGGGAAGACAAGGTAGGAGAGGAGAATTATTTCCTACTGTAAAGACTGAGGAAGTCTTCATGGGAAAGCAGTGTTTCAGCTGGGCCCTAAGAGTGAGATGGGAATTTGATAGTTGAAGATAAAAAGAATCTTCCAGGAGGAGAAAACTGAGTAAGCCAAGACCTAAAGTGAAGAAAATAAAATATATTAAAGGAGTAAATCTTGAATTTACATGGAGCTTTATGACTTATGTGTTTTCACTGATTGGGAGTAACAATTAAAGCTGTAGCATTGGGGTGTGCTATTGATGTCAGAGAGAGATAAGTTTGGAGATCTAGGTTAAGATTATATTTTGGAGGAATTTGAATGCTCTCTTAAGGAATTTGCATAGAAATGAATATTGCAGGTAGATAAAAAATGGAATCAATGGAATTCCAGTTCTTGGTTGCCACAGTGAAACATATAGTATGTATTTTGTATGTTAATAGGTTGTATGTTTCATAGATTTTATTTATTTCTCTTTTCTAGGATACTTTCTTACAACTTTATACTTTGCAAGGCTTTAATGATGCCTTTTGTCTTTACCCCTTTTCCTCTGACCCTTAATACCTTACCTGGTTAATTGTATTTCTGACCTGGGCACATAGCTTCATTCCACAGTCCATACAGTAAAGGGGGGCCAGAATCATCTTACTGCTCTGATGGTACCACTCCCTTGTTCAGAATCCCACAGTGATTCTCCGTTGCTTTCTGGATAAGGTTTAGACTTCTTAGCCTGGCCTTGAACTTACTTGGCTGTAACTCACCTTTCCAGTCCTGTCTCCTCTTATTCTCTGACATATGCCCTCTGTTTCAAACATTTTCTCACTTTTCTCCAAACACAGTTTGAGCATTCATGCCATTTTGACTTCCCCCCACACTCCCCTCCCATACATCTAAGTGGTACCTATCATTCAAGAGTGAACTCAAATGCCAGTTCCTGTACAAAGTTTTCCTTGGCCCTCACATCTGGAAGTGATCAGACCTGCCTTTAACTCATAATAGCTAACACTAATAAAGCTTGCTAAGTGCTAGGCACTCTCTTGAAATATTTATATAAATTAAATCATTTAATTCTTCCATGTTGAGGCAGATATAATTACTGTTCCTATTTTAAAGATGAGAAAACGGAGGCGTATCCTCATCTTGCTTGAGGTTACATGGGAAATAACTGGCATAGCTGTGATTGAATCAAGGCACTGTGGCATTAGTATTTGTGCTGTTAACTGCTATATTATGTTGCCTCTATGCAGTCTCATAATATTTAGCTCTTTCTTTATGGCACTTATTGTTCCTAATTTGACTGCTTGTACCTTTACCTTACTTGTCCTTTCTTCCTTTCTCTGGGCCTTTAACCCTGGTGAGCCTACCTATTGTAATTGGAAGTGCATCTAGTAAGAGAATTCTGCATATCCTGTTTCTAACAATGGTCAAAGTCCTTCTGAACTTTTTGTCCTACTCTAGCCTTGCTCCTTAATTCTTGTTCTTTTACTGAATTTACTCTACCTTTGTGTTCATTTCATGCTTTGGCATTTGTACTTGCTTCTTGTACCTGATGACAAATTTAATTTGTTATATTTTTTTCTTGTACACATTTTTGCATCTGTTTTGGTCCTCTTTGAGTTGTTACTATATCTGGGTTTCAGCCCTCAGATCCACAGGCCTACATGGCTGGCACTCTTCCCCCAGCTTTTCTTGGGAGAAAGAGTGAGAAACTAATTATAAATTCCTAAAGACAGAGATTGTGTCAGCCTTGTATCCCACAGAACTTATACATAGGAACTCAATAATCTTTTACTGAACAAAAGGATGAACAAATGAAAGGAGCTACCATCGGCATAGTTGTCCTTGACTGCCAGTTGTGCCTTCTCTGATACTTTACTCTTAACCTTTTTCTCAAACTGTCCTTTATATTGAATTCAGATTCAGCCTCAGCTCTCCAAATCTCATGGATCCTGCTGTGACACAGCTGAGTTAAAACAGCAGGTGCTTATGGAATGCCACTGTAGACAGGGCACAGAGGGGATATAATTTAAGGTGCAGATACTGACTTTAAAGTAATTTCATTATTATTATCTTCTTAAGACTCAAACATATAAGATGTTGTTATATTAAAAATGCTAAGTTAACAGTTGCAGACAAACATGGTTGTTACAAGGAGGTACATGACTAAGCAACAAGAAATAGGAGAGGCAATAAGTTTTGAGAAGAGGGTGGGGTCACTTCAGGCACAGATCGCCAACAAAGGATTTCAAAAGAATATATAATTTTTGAAAATTTGTTTTGAATTGTGGTAAAAAAACAATAGAAAAACTGCTATCTTAATCCTTTTTAGGTATGCAGTCAGCAATGTTAAGTATATTCACAGTGTCGTGCAACAGATCTCTAGGACTATTTTGTGTTGCAAAACAGAAACTCTACCTAATAAAACAATAGCTCCCCATTTCTCCCTCCTCCAAGCCCCTGGTAAACACCATCATACTTTCTGTTTCTATGAATTTGACTACTTTAGATCCCTCTTATAAGTGGGATAGTACAGCATGTCTTTTTTAAGAAGAGTGTAGACTTTGAGCTATGTTTTTAGGTAGAGATGAATGGGTCTGCAAAGGTAAGTGGATTACTTTAGCGAAAGGATATATTTTCTCAGCATATACCAAGATAGGCAGAAGCCCAGGCATCATGCTCATTTATTTTCTCAGGGCTATTTTCTCTTAAGTTATGGGTATTTTGGCTGCTGTTCACTGTATATGTCTATATCTGACTTTACCTACAGTTTTCCACTCAGGGAGGATCTTTACTCATCAGTTATATAAGACTCTTAAAGACCTGACATTTCTCACCAGGACCTTCATGATCCCTTTTAATAGTCCAGTGTCATTATTTTCTCCCCTTTCCCCCTTTAGCAGCACAGGAGAGCTTGCAGGTTTTGGAACAAGCAGGTTCTCTCTTACATCTAGATTTACGTACATCCTGCTCTTTCTGCCTGGAAAACTCCTCACTGCCTCTTTTCGATGGCCCCTCTCACCCTAATTTGTTCTTTAGAACTCTGCCTGGGTGTTTTCTCCTGGAAGTTGTTCTAAATACTTCATGACAAGTGGTTGTCCCTGCCCTCTGTCCAATAACCTCATGCTTCTTCCAATAGTAGCTTTTGTCACTGTGCATAAAAATAGCTCTATTGCCAGTCTGTCTTCCAAATATAGTGAGTGGTTTTAAGGGCAGGAACTATCTCTTACTAATTATTTTAAGTCTAGCACATAATACAGTGCCTAGCTCAGAGGAATCCCTCAGTAGATAGTTGCTGAGTGAATGAATGAATAAATGAATGAATTATGAACATCAAATTTTTCTTAGGGGTGGCTGAGTGAAGCTTTATTTCTATTGTGTTCCGTAAACCTTGTTCCTACCCTCTTGATATCTCAGTTGGGAGGAGCCATGCTCTCTTGTCCTAACTCAACAGAATGGGTAGATTACTGTGTCTTCTTCCACCTGGGAAGCCATAAGTATAGCATTTGTCTCTCAATAGTATTAATCATCCAGAAAAGCAGGATTTCCTAGAAAATAAGGTTTGGAAGCTGGCTGTAATCCTAGAGGTATATAAAGCGAGTGTCTGTGTTGACCCTGAAGTCAGACTGATAAGGGTTAAGAAAATATGTCCTACAAGAATTCAGCAGTATGGGAAAGAGATTAGAGGTAATATGCCAAGTACAATGTCATTATCTGGCAGGTCCTAGTCAAATGGTAGTTGCAGCTGTAGAGTTCTGTCATAATCCTTTGATAGCCACATTAGGGAGCCCCAGTATCCAGTACTGATCACAAAACAAAGAAGCTGTCTTGAGTCAATTTAATGACAATTATAATAGCAGCAACTTCAGATGGGGATTGTCTGCACTGCTGGATTTCCCATCCTTAGAAGGAAGGAGGTAAACATACAGGGCTCTAAAGTTCCTATAAGCACATGTTTGCTTGGAAAAAAAAGCATGTGAATCCATGCACACATCCTCCTGCCCCGAGAATTTCTCTATTTAATTGGTTTTTCCTTAATTTAACATTGTTTGAGAGTACATGGGATATGAAAGACTGATTGCTAAGTCAGATAATATTTTCCTTCAACAAAATAGCACTGGGATATGTGCTGTTGTTACTTCCAACTTCTCCCTCTTGATATTGAAATTTACCCAGAAGGTCATCGGCTGACAGAAGGGCTAACTGCTTTGAAA
Organism: Pteropus alecto; assembly: GCF_000325575.1. Lineage (NCBI taxonomy): Eukaryota > Metazoa > Chordata > Mammalia > Chiroptera > Pteropodidae > Pteropus > Pteropus alecto. Next base: position 12,485,599 of record NW_006443138.1, read on the forward strand.
GCATTACAGGTGTTTTCCATGGCTGCCAATTTCCCTAATGTCTTGGGTGTTACAAACTGATGTTCCTCTGCCAGCACATTTAGTTTACAAGATGATCCTTGCATAAAACACTGCCAGTTACATTTTTGAGAACATATGCAAAATTAAACCACTGACCCAGTAGTCAAATAAAACTTCCCATAAATTACTGAGCTTGTTCTTTTCTTAGAGCAAATAAGCCCTTTGTCCCTTAATTATCCGAATAAATAGTCTTGCAGCAAATATGAGTTTTATAGATCCAGAAGGGGATGGAAGCAACAGAACTGTGACCTCCTATTGAGATCAAAGGCACCCCCTCTGTTAATTGAACACAAGTTAGGGCTGTCATGCCTAACAGGTTCTCCTAACAGGCCTGACATCCATGGCAGCACCTTGGGACATTACTTGGTAAATCAGAACCTCAGATAAATTGGACATAAGGTCTCACAATAACTTGGACTTCACCCAGGCAGGCCTCAGGTAGAACCTGCTCCATATGGTGATTTCTGTTAAGCAGATAAAATGCCTTATTTGGCACCAACAGGAGTCTCTGTACTTCTTTTTGGGAGCACAAATAAAGAGCACACATGCCAGTCACCCCTCTACTGCTTATGATAATGTGGTGAAGAGAAAATGGGAATATAAAATGCATAGAATATATTTAATAGACTATCCCGTCCACCAACCAGATATTTCACAGAACTTCTAACTTCTGACATAATCTTAGGATTTTACCATTCCAGTCATTTTGGGAGCCTTTCTGTGTTTGTTATTATCATCATCATTATCATCATCATCATCATTATCAGTCATCTGATGAGCTACCTGTGAGGCACTATGTTGGGAGCCTTGGAGGGTCCCCAGAAACAAGTAGTAATAGTCTTTGCTGAGGGTGACATGCCCACATTGTGATGGGCAGAGCTGACTGGGGCGTCCTTCAGAGAGGCAGTGAGGAAAGGAGCTCGTTGGCCCCTTGAACTCAGATAATTTGAGATTTTGTAACGTATCTCCAGGAATCCTATTTATATAGGACAAGCAAATTTCTTTGGAGAACTGAGTAGAGAAGAAAGGGCCTTGGCCCTGGTGAGTCAGAGTCCCAAGTCCTTGATTATTTCTGAGACTGGTGAATGAAAAACAAAGTGAAAAAATATTTATAGTGTAAGGCAATATATCATGTGTATGTAGGTGTGCCCACGTGTGGCACCTGGTAGGAAGTTACATTCTGGCATTTGCCATCTGGCATCTGAAAGTCTATGCCAGGTGGTTAAGGAATGGCCTATTGCAAACTGTGCTTTGATTGAGTCACTATCAAGATGTCCCAGGCCCTTCTTTTCCTGTCTTGGATTTTCCTGAACATTTTCTATAGTTCTCTCTGGAAGCTAGAGACATTCAGTTGCCTTTTACTGCAGAGAACTCATATGCTCAGGTACAGTGGAAGAGCTTTTTCCAGCTTTTCTCCCCTAGACCTAATTCTAGCAACTTCCTCATTTGTTTTCATTCTTTCTATCTCAGCACTAATAATACTGTTGCACTTAAGAGTTTAAACTCCTCTCTACCAGATTAGAAGCTTACTGAGGACAGGAGCTACATCATCTTTTTCACTTGTGTATACCCAGTGCCGAGTACAATGCCTGGCACAGGGGAGCCCCCCATTCAATATTCGGAATGAGAATTTAGAAAGCTGTCCCATATTATGTGAAAGGATGTGCCTAAGCTCCACCCACCCTGTTTCTACATTATTTCTACATTATGACATGCAATTAAATATCAGCATAAACTGAGGGGACAAGGAAT
>NW_006443138.1:12487466-12494140 GCF_000325575.1 Pteropus alecto
GAATGCCGTTTCTAAAATCATTATTATTATGATTTCAAAGTACGTTGGCCATAGCACTGCTTTATTTTCATACTAAGCTTGATTAACATTAATTAATGTTTTTCTCCAGAATGCATTTCAATTAATGGAAGGGGAAACAACTTACAGGTATTTGGATGAGGGACTAATTGGACTGTTGTTTACATTTCAGTTGAAGAATTTACACGTGCTTGAAAGTCTATACCATATATGTCTTGATACAATACGTGCCATAGCACTGCTTTATTTTCATACTAAGCTTGATTAACATTAATTAATGTTTTTCTCCAGAATGCATTTCAATTAATGGAAGGGGAAACAACTTACAGGTATTTGGATGAGGGACTAATTGGACTGTTGTTTACATTTCAGTTGAAGAATTTACACGTGCTTGAAAGTCTATACCATATATGTCTTGATACAATACGTGTTTATTATTTTCAATATTTACTGACTGCCTACTGCATGCCGAATACTCTCTTGGCAGGATGTTTCCTGAATGAGATCATAATTCACTTCAGGGATTCAGCTATGGATGTAATTTAACATGATTGGACAGAAAAATTACTCCATTAATCAAATTGATGTATTTGTAAATTAAAATATATGAATCACGATTTATGCTTCTATATTAATTTATTATTATAAATATTAGAAGTCTAGCACTCATTTTGGCAGCACATATACTAAAATTGGAACAATATATCGAAGATTAGCATGGCCGTTGCACAAGGATGACATGCAAATTTGTAAAGGATTCCATATTTTTAAAAAATATGTTAGAAATCTACATCTAGACTACATTAAATTAATGAATATCTTAATAAAGAAAAGATCATTTAAAAAATCCACTTTCAAGTTATTTAGCTAATGAAATTTATCCTAACTTTACCCATAATTTGAGAACACATTCAATGTGTGGGCTGTGTTTCCTTTGGAATTTGGCTATTGTGTAAAAGGATTGTCTAGTAATTGACACAGCACAGAACTTCCTTTACTGTAAAGTTAGTGTATGTTAGGGCACATTTCTGCTGAGCTGGTTCAGAGTGATTATTTTTGTCGTTGTTCTTCTTCTTGTGTTAATACTGCAGAATTTTTTTCATTAGGAGAAGCTGGCTGCAATTTCGCCTGTAAAATAGCCAAAGAACTTTCAACAAAAAAACAAAATTCTCTTCTACTGAATTGACCAGAAGGAGGCTCCCTTCCACCTCACTGCCCAAAGTTAGCTTTTATTAAAAGCTTCCAAACTGACTTCTTCCCAGGCTGTTCTAATGTTCCCCAAGTCTTCTCTGGTACTGGCAGGGGTGGGGATGACACTCTGAAATTTTCCCTTGGGGAACAGAATTTAAACTTGCATCACAAATAAGAAGGTTTCAGTGAATGTAAAGTACACTTTGCTTCCAACAGCTCATTCATAAATTTCTCTCCTAGTTGACCAACAATTAACAAAAATGTTAGGATAAAGTTCTCGTTAATTCTGGATTTCTCAATATTCCTTAGCTTAATTCTTGTGGTTTTGTTTTCTCAAAATTGTCCTTGAATATCTAAAAAGGTATTTTAAAAATTAATATTTTGAAATGAATCAGTAAGACATCTGGATTTTTAAAAAAGTATGTGTAGCTGTTGCCTCTACCTAGCTATCAATCTGTGTATAAGAGACACATGTTTTAAACATAGGATAATCACAGTTCACTCCAAATCTTCTCATTACACTGAATTTGATAATGAAGAAGCCACTAGTATATTCAGAATAGAGACAAAAAGTCCAAAATCTTTGGAGCATTAAGAGGGATGTGAAGATACAACCACCAATGTAGGTATACAGTGTCACGAAATCATTTTGTATCAATTGATTTTCAGGTTGTTCTCCATTGTCAAGGAAGGCAGTTTATGCGGTTATTGCAAAAGCTGCATAGTTGCTTTTTTGAGAAGCCTTGCCTTTAATGATGGAGCAGAGCTGATTATGAAATACCCAACTGTGACTAATTTTGGAGGAGTAACATCTCAAATAAATTGTCTCCTGGAGATGCTATTGGAGCGAGTGAACAGCAGAATGATGATGAGTTTATCTGTGCTAATTACGCTTTTGAGGGCTTAGTCCTAAACAAGGCATGCAGTAGATTGGTGCTATACTTCTAACCTCTCCTTGGCATGACAATCCCAGTTTTGGAGAACTGTGGTAGGCAGAATGATGGCCCCTGAAAATGCCTTAGTCCCTGGAACTGTGAATATGTTTTGTTACATGGCAAAAGGAGCTTTGCAGAGGTAATTAAGGTTATAGACATTAAGATGATTACCATTGGTAGGTGCAATCTAATCACATGATCCCTTAAAAGCAGAGAACTTTCTCCAGCTGGAGGAAGATACATTAGAAGAAAAAGTCAGATAATTCCAAGTGTGAGAAGGATTTAATGTGCCGTTGGTGGTTCTGAGATCTAAGGGGTCACATGAGAGGACTGGAGAGAAGCCCTCAGAGCTAAGGACAACTCCTGGGAAATAGAGACATGCAAGGAAATAGAGACCTCAGTCTTACAACTCCAAGGAACTGAATTCAGCCAACAATATAAATGAGCTTGGAATTAGATTCTTCCCCAGAGCCTCCAGTAAGGTGTGCAGCCCTACCAACACCTTGAGTTTAGCTCGGTAAAGCCTGTGTCAGACTTATGCCCTACAGAAACTATGATATAATAAATTTGTGTTGCTTTAAGTCACTAAATTTGTGGAAATTTATTATGGCAGCAACAGGAAACTAAATCATAGGAAATATTTCAAAGGACATGGTATTTGTGTTAGATTGTTACTTTGATGGGGGACTGTTGCAGTGAACCATACCTCCGTGAATTCAGTCCGATGACCCTGGGCTTTAGCTTCTGGATATTAACAAATGAGATAAAAACTGAAGCTTGAAGTATTAGTTTCATACTGCTGTTTTAACAAATTTCACAAATTTACTGGCTTAAAACAAAACAAGCTTATTATCTTATAGTTTTGTAGGTCAGAAGTCTCACTGGGCTAAAAATGAAGGTGTCAGCAGGACCACATGTTCTCTGGAGGCCCTGGGGAGAAAATCTGTTTCCTTGCCTGGCCAGTTTCTAGAAGTTGCCTGCATTCCTTGGCTCCTGGCCCCTTCCTACCTATTCAAGCCATCAGCATAGTATCTTCAAACCTCTCTTATCCCTGCTTCCTTTTTATAAGGACTCTTGTGGTTATGTTGATCCTTCCTGGATAATCCAGGCTAATCTTCCCATCTCATTTTAATTTAATCACATCTTCCCAGTCTCTTTTGCCATGTAAGATAACATATTTACAGGTTTTGGGGATTAGAGAATAAATATCTTTTTTAGGGGGGGTGGTGGCATTATTATACCCACTACAATAAAGTGTTAGAATCCTGGGTTTATACTCTTCAAATGCTCACTCTTAGAATGTTTCTTTTTGGAATCCAATTGCTATGCGGTAAGGAAGTCTAAGCTACCATGTAGATAGGCTTCCATAGAGAAGAATCAAGACCTCAGGCCAACATTCCCAATTGAGCTCACATCCAGCAGCCAACACCAATTCCCTGCCATGTGAGCGAGGCCACTGTAAACCTTACAGATAACCTAGTGCCCCAGCCATCACCACAGAACAGAACTGCCTGGTCACTCAGAGAATCATGAAAGACAATAAATGGTGGTTGTTATTTTAAGCTCCTAAAGTTTTTGGGTGGTGTGTTGTGTAGCAATGGACAATTGAAATAACACTGTAGTTCCTTTTATAACTACCTACCCAAAACTGGAGAATTCTGACTAGAGGAAGGTGGGTTCCTCTATCAAGTATTCGGGATTAAAAACATGACATAGTTCAAAATACGTAAAGTCCTTAGCTCAGGGCCTGGCACATAGTAGGTGCTATAAAAGTTTTAATTATCTTTTCTCAAGTAGTCTTTTTTAGCAGCAGACATTGCTACTTGCCTTCCTATTAAGAGTGAGTGTTTCTCTCTGTTAGAGAAATGCATTTAATATGGCACATAACAAAGTATAATGTATTATCTGATAATTTTGCTTGGTGGTTCATAATTTAAAGTTATAAAGCCTTTACCTGAACATTGTCTACATTTGTCCCCAAAATACCATTTCTCAGAAAATACAATGTCATAACTAAATTTCAGAATATGAAGTGGAGTCTTGCAGTTTATATTGTTTAATTGTGCTGTCACACAAGAATCTTAGAATTTTTCTTAGTTTGTTCAATTGCTGTAAACGACTTCTGAAAGTAATGTAATTATAACTTGTAATGGTAAATGCATTCATAGAATTCATGGAGCAAGCTGAATATATAACTGTTCATTTGCAGCCGAGTTGATTACCATTTGAAAACAGTTAATGATGTAGCTGATTAGAATACATTGCAGAGTCGTGACTTAATTTCATATCACCTAGAATAACCTGATACCATGCATGTTAATGGCAGTTTGGAGGCATAGGATTGACATGTTCTGAGCTAAGCAATATGGCCATGCTGACTCAGTGAAAAACTCACATTTCAAAATATGATGTTAAGTAATAGAACGCAACCTTATGTGATTAAATCTATCACCTGAGTATTAAATATGTGAGTGAAGATTATAAGTAAGGTTTAAGATCATTAAAAGCAATGCACTGTGAGATTTGGGTGGAAATCCAGCTCAGTGGACGCTTTCAAGTTTTCATAGTGAACTACTTGAATGGATTATGTTCATTTCATGTTCGACCTGCTTTTCTTCCTCCCCACCTCAGAATCTCCACATGGAAGCTAGAGATTTTCAAAAACTCACATATCTGTCATGTCATTCCCCTGCTTAAACTCTTTAGTGGTTCTTATTGCTTCCACATAAAGTCCACAATCCTCAGCTCAGCATACAGGGCTGTGTGTGAACTGCCACCACTGATTCTTCAGTCTTATCTCTTGACAGTTTTCTTCACCTTCTGTGACTCCAGACAAGAAGAGCTTGTAATTCTCTTTCTTCTGTAGAACACTTTCAGCCACATGATCTGGCTATTTCCTTTACATTCATAAATAGTTGTTTAAATACCACTTTATCTAGGAAGCCTTTCTCCACCCCCTTCCCCACATAGCTCTAAGATCAACTCCACATGCACCTGTAGTACCACAGTTTTACTTATTCGATGGTACTGATCAAGCTACATCACAATTGCTTGTTTAATTGTCAACTTTCCTCAATTGAGCAAAACCGCCTTGCAGGGAGTACTGTGTCAGGTTCATAACTAAATCTTATGCCAAGTTCAGTGCCTGGCACATAGAGGAACTCAATGCAAATTTGCTGAATGAACGAACAATGGAAATATTTATTCAAAATGAGCAGAATATAAAAGAATTGTTATCAGTGCCTGGCATTTAGTAGGCACAGGGTATGTGTTCATTTATTTATCCCTTATGGATCAACACTGCAGGATCCATCATTAGTTGTATGCCATTTCCCACTGGTTTACCATGTGTTATTTACAAAGGAGTAAGCTGTTAACTGTGTATTAACATCTTATATTTTTCTTGGAATAAAATAGGCTGGATTCTATAAAAACCAAAACTGTGCTTTCTCATTTCTAGGCCTTTTTGTTGTCTTACAACCTTTAACATGTTTCTGTTCAGATCTGGCTGGCTCATTCTTCTAATTTAGGTCTCAGCCCAAATGATTTCTCCTCAGAGAGTTTATTTTAACCACTTAGTCCAAAGTCTTCTCCTCCAGTTTCCAGTTGGGGATCTCCAGTAACTATCACATTGAGTAGCTTTTATGTCTTCTATTATACTCATTGCTCCATAAGATTATCTTGCTTATGTATTTCTTTTACTTATTGACTATAATCACCTTTTAGAATGAAAGTCTATGAGAACAGGGCCTTGCTTGTTGCCTCAGTACTTTGAACACTGCCTGGCATGTGGGGAGTGAATGCATGTATGAAGTAACCTTGTAAGAGAGCTTCTTCCAGCCATACTATGTGGGACAGTATCTCTCAGGATTATCTCAGCTGCCATTAAACAAACAAAAAGGTTCTTACTAGACAAATATTCAAATGCACATGTGAAGTGATATACTTGATACAATTTATACATCCTATGATGACTTTCTATCAATTCAATAGAACAGATGTCTGATTTTATCATAATGATTGTTAGTGACTTTCACTGGGGAAGAAAAAGAAACCGGCCAAACAATCTTGTGAAATCGATTAATTTTGGAAATTATCATGGCAAAAGAATAGAGTTGTGTTTTTTTTGTTTTGTTTTGTTTGTTTTTAAAGAAAATGAGTAATATTAAAGCATTATAATAAATTTTCACAAAATTAGTTTCTGGAGGAATAGTCTCTTCTCTTTGATTTTCTTGAGAGAGACTATGCCCTAAACCCTGGGCAATATTGAAGGAAAAATGTCCTGATTTTCTCTGTATCTCTCACTAGACTTTCTATGTGAAGGAGAATGACACAATTGATGGGTGAGATGGGGTCAGGAAGTTATTCATTGGCTCATGGTAATCAGTTAGTGAAGTCACCATGCACACGCTCTCTGGCATTCTACGGGATGTTATAGTCCGTGATGCTCCATGCAGGTGTTTGGGTAAAAGAACTCTGCAGAGTCAACCTTCCCCAAAATAGTCTGCAAAGTCTAGATTTGGGGAAAGA
>NW_006443138.1:12494150-12506045 GCF_000325575.1 Pteropus alecto
AGGACATGTGAGGGAACTTTACTGTTGGTGTATGTAGCCAACACCAGAGAATTTTTAGTACATTTGATAGTTTATTTGATCCTCATCTAGTCTCCTTTACCTATTTTTTAAATTCATTGGAACCCATAGGGGAAATGATGAGAGATTTCCAGAGCTCCCAACACCAGTGATTTCACTTCCTTCCATGAACAGCGGTCTCCAACCTTTTTTGGCACCAGAGACCAGTGCTCCTATGAGAATCTAATGCCCAGTGATCTGAAGTGGAGCCGATGAGGTGATGCTAGTGCTAGGGAGTGGCTGTAAGTACAGATGAAGCTTTGCTCGCTAGCCTGCTGCTCATCTTCTGCTGTCCGGGTTTCTAACAGGCCACCACAGACCTGGTACTGGTCCACAACCCAGAGATTGATTATCCCTGAATTAGAACATTTCTTTGGTTTTTTAGATGAAGATAAATTTACAGACTATGAGAATGACATGCTACTACCATTAAAGAATAACACTGGAATAATAATTTTTCTAGTAAATGAAATGTGTGGAATTTAGAAATGGCTTTTGTTCAGAACCTAGAATGTAGTTATGACATTTCAATGATACCTGTAGTTCTATGGTATTTCTACCATGTGAAATCTGGAGCCAGGCTCAGTGAAAGGCTGTTTTTGACTAGAATCAGCAGAGTTAATGAGAAAAAATTTCAGGCTGTCAAATATTAAGCAATATACTGTTTCTCTTTATTTTTACTAATTCTATACACTTCTTCCATGTAGTAGTGAAAAGTGCTTGTGATAATTGCTGTGTTTCTATATTTGTTTTAGAAATTGACACTTCATAAACATCAAAGCACTGTTTCATAGGTATTACATTTCCATATGTCTAGAAACTTAATAATCATCTCTTTCATCACTGGATATTTTATATGGAAAAATGAGAAATACAATAGGATTATCCCTTTATTTTCACTTTAACTTGGCCCCACTCTAAATTCCTAGAACTCTTATAATCTAATTTGGCTATAATTCAAATTTAAACAATGGGCCAAGTTACTTTGCTATCTAAGAATATAATGTAAGAACCTGTTGTAAATTGACATTAAACTCTTTCTGTTTATAAAGATGTTCAAGAAAAAGTACCATTTTTAACCAATGAAGGAGCACTCCCAACAGGAGATGATAAAGGAATAGAAAGTGGCACATACTATCTTGCTTAGCGAAAAGCTACTGATCTTTTAAATTTTAAGAATGGGATATACTGAAAGTTGTTTAAAATTTGGAAGGTGAGAGATTTTAACACAAATCATATTCTTGATTATTTTAGTTCAACCTGTGACATTTTTTATATAACATTTAATTCTTAACATCTTCTGGCTACGATATGCAAGAGGACTAATGAACAAGGATGCAGATCTTTGTTTTTCATTTTCCTAGGCTTACAGAATCAAAAGTTAAAGCCCATTTTATGATCTAATCAATTTTCTTTGGTTTAACACCAAGACTAATGCATCTCTTTCTTAGGCTCTTCCACCTCATCTGATCTTAGAGTTTTTTTGTCATTTATGTAAAGCCTTTCATGCCACTTTTATATTTGAAAATGGGTCCCAGCTGCTCTGGTTTTCTTAATCCTTCCTAGAAAGGCGTATGTGACAGCTTCTCCCCCAGGGAGACTGCAGCTCCAAAGCTTTCTCTCTTAGGTGGGGAATATACTAAGCCAGACACTATTATTATGTTTACTTCCATGGTTGGCTAATTAGATCAATATATGTTTTATATTTGTTATGAATAGACGTAGGAATGTAAGAACAGTATTTATAAAATAGAAAATAGAAAATGTCATTCAGTTCATATTTTTGAAATTTCTGTCAGGGTAGACATGAAACTACAGGTATCATTTAAATGTCATAACTTCAGGTTCTGAACAAAAGCCATTTCTAAATTCCACACATTTCATTTACTTAGAAAAATTATTATTCCAGTATTGTTCTTTGATGATAGTAACATGTAATTCTCATATTTTCCAAATTTGTCTTCATGTAGTAAGGGTTCTATAAATGTTGAATGACTGACTGACTGAATGAATGAATGCGTGAAGAGATAAAATTATATGAAGAGATAAAGCTATTAAGTAGTGAACAGGGAATTCTCTGAATAAGTTTAAAAGTTTTACCATATTTTATCTTTAAAATAAGGTTGAAAGCAGTTAAATATTTGACTTAACTAAAGAACTAAACACTTATGGGCTTGTTCTCTATCTTCTTATAATTATATTACCTTAGTTTTGAACCTGCTCCCTAAGAATTTTTAAATTGTTATCTCTTATTTATATTTGATGTTATTAAATCATTTTGTCTTTAAAAGTTTCTAAACCAAAGAATTTACAGGACAGATTTTTAATTTGAACATGTATCTCTATAATGCTGTTTAGTAATTTGTTCCAGAACAAAGTTTTAATAATGGACTTTATTCTTACATTCTAGACTATATCAGTGATATATAATAATATATACTTTATTTATACTCAGAGTAGATATTTGTATTCCAATACTGTGGAAAATATTAAAATGATCAATTTGGAATAATGGAATTGAAATTCTTTTATTGAACCTTAAAGATAATATTGGAACTGGCCAAAAATAGTAAAAAATATGATTTTGAATGGAATTATCAAAATGTAGATGAAGTAAGCATCCTGAAGCTTCGTCGTCTACTTCTGAAATAATGATAAATAGGCATTTTGCCATTGGCATTTTTTCTTATTCGATTGATTCTAGGTTGATTGGACATTCTGTTGTTTTTTAGAAGGAGGGCATAAGTGGAATAGGGAATAGTGAAGCCTTAGTTCAGATAATGTTATCCTCAGGAATCACATCACACACTAGCTGTACTGCTTAGACAATGCAGAAGCTAAAGCATCTTTTCCAAAAGTGTTAGTAAAAGGTATCTTTCTCTATATACAGAAGTTGAGATGTGTTTTGTATGATTCTTTGTGGAATAGTTACATTCAAAACTTTTAAATGTACTCTACTATTTTAAATATATTCCTTCATAGCTGAAAAATATTTCCCAATTCAACATTATCTTAAAACTTAGTCATTTTTTCTTTAACATTTTGAAGGAATAAAAGATCATTCTCCCCATTACTACTTATTGCTGTCTGTCTGTAATTGTAACCCTCTTTAAGTACATTGTTAAATGAAGATAAAAAGAAGTGCATTGTATTTGTGCAGTAAAAGCATCAAAATATTCTATGTTCAAGAGAGAAAAAGAAATTTTTAAAGACAATGGAATGGTCTTGTTTTTCATCCTTATTATAGGGTATCCATGACAGTCACCGTTTTTCCATGATCATCTGAGCAACTGATTTAAATTTCTCCTTTACAACATTTCTTGCCTTGGTTCACTGACATAAAAGATATTTGTCCAATTCATTGCTCTCAGGAGAGTTAGCTTCTTTCTTTCTCTGCAGTTGGAAGCAGCAAAACTTGCTTTTTTTTTTTTACATTAATATCATCTACTAGGTGTCAATACAAAACCTTTAAATATTGTGCTTTGTAGAAGAGGATTTTAGATACACTGTAGAGTTTAGGAGAGGGTAGCCCTATGTACCCGTCTACAAAAATTTACAATTGTTGCTTAAATACAGCTATTGACCATAGCTTCATTTTATTTTAGTAAACCTTAGATGAGAAGGGGAAATAAGCTGACATCCTGACATCTAACTTCTTTGTGTGTCTTTTAAAATGGATTAAATGAGGGAATTCTGTTGGTTAGCGCAACAGAGAGACTAAAACAGCAGGATAGCACAAAACCTGAAAAATGAATTCTCGGAGCATCTCACTGGGGTTGAAAATAGGTAATACTCCACTGAAAAAGAAAATAGTAGATCATAAATAAAGTTCATGGTATCCAGTTAGGGGTATCTATTATTATTCTCTAGTATCTTGAAATGTAAATAATTAAATGTTTGTTGTGAATGGATCACCAAGCATGTGAAAAAAATTTAAAGTTATTTCCCCTTTGTTCAGTATTAAGATGAAGGGATGAGCCACTGTTCCTCTTCTTGCTGATTGAGTCATTTCATAGAGAACAGCCTTGTTTGGTTCTTACCCAATTTATTAGATTCTCACCTTACTTATGGAAGGCGCTGTCTTGTGGTAAATAGGAAAAACTGTAGGTTCATCTTGTACCAAACCAGGTGGAGGCTGAATAGAACAACTCTGACTATTCTATTTTTTGCCAGGCAGTGTATGTAGGCTAAAACTAGGGATAGCTTGCATTGTGGCTAAATGCTGAAGAGGGGTGGAAAGGAAGGGAAGGATAATCTGAACTTTCACTGATTTACTGTAGTATTGTAAAAGACAGGCTTTTAGGATCTCACAATAATAGGACCAGATAACTTGTTTCGACCCATTGATTGTACAGAAGTAAGTCTTGATCCAAGAGAGATTAATTACAGGGCATTCACTCCATGAAGAAGCTACTGGAGGCTGGAGAAAGAGGAAAGTGCCCTCTTCTCAGCTCTAGTTCCTCGTTGATTGGCAGGAAAATGAGACCAGTGTTATCAAATGTGCTATCTTCAAGTGAAGCCAGAAATCTAGATATTAATGTGACATTTCCCAGTTTTTAAATATTGGCAAATGCGTAATTCAGACATTTTGAAACATCAAGCCATACCAATCAATGCATATGTGTCTCCAGTTTGTAACCTTTGGGCTAAGACATGTAATGTGGTCCACAAAGTTATTCATTAACTAACATCTACAAAAATGAAACAAATTATAATTCAGTGAACACTGTTTAGTACCTACTGAGTACCTTGCATTTTATTTGGTGCTATGGGGGATATGGAATAAATAATTCTAGGAAGTTGTAATTTAGTTAAGGAGAGCAACCAAGTATCCATGAAACTACCAGAAGACATAAATAAGCATATGCTTTGAGATGAGTAGATCTTGCCTACATCTTAGGAAAAAGCCAGAGTAATTCATCAAAGTGCTCAGTGATTTTAGATGTGCCATCTATAATGGTGTAAACTGAAGGTCTGGTTCTCTGCACTTTCCACATAGATACTTATTAGTATATTACACATAGTGAGAGGTCTAGACTTATATATTGAGCTCTCTTACAAAATAAGACTCAAAATTTTTTGTTTCCTAAACCTGTTTCCTTCTTCTGTTATTTGGGATGCTTTCTTACTCAAGTAAGAACAACTCAAGCAGACTTAAACTATATGGAGATGTATTATCTAATATCCTAATTGGGGGTGGGGGGATCCAGAGCTGTTTGATTCAGCAGTTAGGTGATATTATGAGACTCCCATTTCTTTTCACTATTTTGTTCTTTCATCTTCATTGGCTTCACCCTCATATTTGTCTCCTTCTTGATCATAAGATGTCTGCAGAAGTTCCAGCCATAACATTCGAAACAGTATTCAAAAAAGGGTCTGTTTCTCTCTGTGTCTCTGTCTTATGAATAAGGAAAGCTTGCATGGAGGCTTTCTAGAAGATCTCTTCTCATGTCTCACTGGTCAGGACAGAGTCAAGGTCTGTTCCTAACCTAATCTTTTGTGAGTGGAATGGGATTATCATAATATGCCTACGCCTGGTTTTCTCAACAGGGTCATATTGGTGCTTCAGGTAGGACAATTAAAACCTTTGTTTTATGAGACTGTTCCATGCATCTCAGGATGTTTAACATTCTGGGACCCCAAATGAAAACTTCCAGTAACACTTCTTAGTCACTAGGAAAACCCCTAACTTCCCATCTCACCTTTCTCAAGAACCACTAGCGAGGCGGAGCATGCCCTGTTTAGGATTACTGGCTTAGATTAATCATTTTGAAGGAATGAATTGGGGAAATTAAGGCTATGCCACTCTCTCCTTCATGTATCCCCATTTAGGCATCATTTTCTTTGTTATTCAAGCCAGAAACTGCAGAGGCATTCTTTAAACATGTGTCTTCTCCTACAACATCTAATAACGACTAGGTCTGCTAAAATATACCTTAATTCTGTCCACTTCTCTTTATCACCCCTGTCATCCTCATAGCCCAGGCCACCATCATCTCTCACTCACATAGCTTCCTAACTGGTCTCCCTGCTTACATTCTTGCCCCTTGTTTTCCCAACAGCAGCAAATACGATCTTAAAACATATTCAGTATATGTAGCTCCATTAAAAATTATTCAGTGAATTCACACTGAACTTAATTATGTTTACTTTATATCCTTTCACTTGAGCTCATGAGCACAAAGTTATGCCTTTATAGTAGGTTGGATTATTTTTCCTAATTCTTCTCTTTCTCATTGTGTAAGAATTATATATCCATGTCTTTTGCCATGGGAGCTTTTAGCTCCTCCCACTAAAGTAAGCAGATTTTATTTCCTTATCACATTGATGTTGGACTTGGCCATATGCCTTTCTTTGGCCAATGAAAAGTGGGTATATGTAACCATTTTCAGAATGGGCCTTGAGAGAAATGGTGTGTTTACACTGGCCCTTCTTGCAGTCCTCTGTGTGAAGATCATACTATGAGTAGCTTCTGGTCCCAGAATGAAAACACTTGGCTCAAACCAAAATTCAACACAAACTGGATTCAAGCCCAGCTGAATCCCAGCTGAACCCCTAGCAATCTGCAGACCTGAGAGCAAGAAAAATAGATATTTGCTGATGTAAGTAACTGAGATTTTAAGTTTATTTTTCTTATACAGAATTATTGCACCAATAGTTGACTAATTATAATTAGCAATATTTAGCAATAGTTAGCTAATCTTATTCAAGGTTTCGGGCTAGTACATTGGCACACAGCAGGTGTTAAATATCTGTTGAATAAATAAAGATACAAATGGTTAAATTAGTTTTATGAACTTATTCAGATTTTTCTATAAATATTATTCCTTTGATGATATAGATCCTTATGGAAAATGGGATTCTAAGACTTTCTTCAATTAAATTCATTCACATTTTTAGGTCTATAATCCCAGTGTCAATCAAACAATGAGTGTAGTTGCATTATGGCTGTTTAAAAGTCTGCGAATTGGGTTTTCAGCGTAAAAGTGATTTTCTTCATCTTGGAGTTCTACCATCCAGCATGCCAGTTTCTTAGTATAAATTGTAGAGTACGGTACAGACTTTGGTAGACACCTCCATTCTTTAGCTTTAAAGATGATGGAATGAAGACCAAGCATACATTCAATTCACAAACATCTCGTTGGGGGTGTACTAAATGTAAAGTCTGAGCCCATGTCGGGGTAGAATGGTCATAGGGAATTGATAGGAAATGCTGGCTCTCCCTTCAAAGGGCTTACAATTTCATGGACAATGAGACCAGTACCTAGGAAACCGTTATGAATAATACCAGACAGTTTAACAATCTTTTCTTCACTTGGGTGCAGCTTTTTAATTTGTGTAATTCTCATCACTCTGATGCTGATGACTTTGTTTAACAGGGCCCACTGTGTTGATGGCTGTTTTGAAGACAGTATCAAAGGGATTTCCCTATTTAATGTTTACACTGATGGTTACAGATGGGGTTCCCTGCTTCAATGAGGCTGCTGGGAATTTTGTTCAAATGGCTCCATTCGGGCATACTTATTTTCTAATTGAAGGACCAAGGGAACTTAGCCCAGAGGTAAGAAGACAGAGGGGGCATGATAGCTGCTATGAAGTATTTTAAAACCTGTCATCTGGAAGAAGGATTGAATCTGAGGTGGGGAAACCAGACTGTGTGTGAGTGGTGTTCAGCCATAGGATTCAGCATTGCCCTGCATGGCCCAGAGGCCTTTATGGGGGGTGGGAGGAGGGGCGCTCTTCAGTTTTTATTTGTAAGAGTATAATCATGGTTCTCACTCCTCTCTGCCCTTGGTTTGGAGTACACTAAAGTCCTGAGTCTGGCCCCAAGGTCCTGGACTTTCTCACCATCTGTGAGGTGGAGCAGCAGCTCTGATACATGCCTCGCTCTCTTCCTGTTTGGTGTCTGGGTATATTGCTGGGGGCATCATTTTACCAGTGCTGAAAGATGATGATGGGGCATGCTGGAAGGGGGTGACCAGACAATCTGTGGGAAGGACAGAGTAGAAGCCTGATTGGGTGACTCACCTTTTATAAACTAGGGTGCAAAGGTGGGTCCTCTGGGCTGGCCTCAGTTGGGGTCACTACAGCATCATCTTCTTCATGGCCAGGACACCTCCTACACCCTAAGTGGATCCCAGAACTCGGCTCAGGTTGTCTGCTGCCTCTCAGGCTCAGAGTGCCACTCCCTTTCCTTTTTCCTTTTTTCTTCCCTGGGTCACTCCTGATCAACCTTTACTCATAAGCAATGCCCATGATATTTCTCTTCTCTAACAATTGATCTGTTTATCAGAAAAAGTACGGACATTAGAAAACAGACAAGGGCTTATTTACCCTCCCCTTGTTGGAGAGATACCTGACATGTTTCTCTGTAGATATAAGGAATTTCTGATACTTCACTACTAAGCAGGGGAAACAATACAAGTTAGGTCTTTGTATGGACTCCCCTCTTTCACTACCTGAGGAGTTCAGGTACTTTGGGAAAAAGAACTCAACCCTAGAGAAGATAATTAAGTTATTGACAATTTCTTAAGGGTAGGAGGAGATGGCTGGGGAAAATTACATGGGAAGCTTAACAAGAAGACTTCGAAGGTCTATAATTTAGTGAATGAGCTCAGATTCTGTCCCTTGGATTGTTATGCATCTCAGTCTTTACAGACTCATACTTAACCCCTTGGAGATGAAAACCACAAATTAAAAAAGAAAAAGCATAAGCAAAAACGATTAGGGTTTCCTGTCATCAGTTCTGTACTTTATGTAGAGCTTATGAGTCAGAGTTAACTGGGTAGTTCTGTAGATTTAGGCTCAGCTGCTCTCAGCTGGCCTGGCTCATGGGGTCTTTGACTGCCATGTCAGCTCCCCCACCCCATGTAAACTGGGGGCTGGCTAGTCCAGAATGGCCCTGACTGGTATGGCTCCGCCCAGCTCAGTGTGCTCTCTCATGGATCTCAGGAGAAGGGTTACACTGGTGCATGGTCTATTGAAGCATAAATCAGAACTGTTACAATGTTATTTCTGACACATTCTATAGGTCAGAACAAGCCACAAGGTCACCCAGATTCCAGAAGGGGAGAAATATACTTGATAGGAGAAGCTGCAAATTCACATTGCAGAGTCACAGACACAGGGAAGAAAAAAATTGTGGCCATTTTTACAGTTTGCTACAGCATATTACAAACTCTCTAGTGCTCTCATTCACATTGTCATTTATGATTCTCCCAAATAATCCAGTGAGGAGAATAGTACAGGTATCATAGGAGCAAACTAAGACCAGTGAGATTGAGAGATTTTCAAGGGATTACAAATGCTGGAAGTGGCAAGATCTCCAACGTATTTTGAAAAGCATATAAATGAAGAGAGGTGTTACTAGGGTTAAAGAGAGGTTTTCAACACTTTGCCCCATGCAAGACTCACTGAACATTATTTACATAACTTTTGGGAGTTGGAAAAATCAAACATTGAATCTTTCTCTACATTTTATTTAACCTTAAATGTTAACAGAAGGGTATAAATTGAAGTAAAAGAGTTTATTGAAGTCCAGTTAATGTGAGGATATTGTGACTTCTTTCAAGATCTTTTGACCAATCCACTTTATTTCTAACTGCAATATTTTTCTTTACGATCTCCTCTCTTGAGCTGTGTGACTAAAACACTTGAAAAAGCCCATTCACTAGATGATTCCTCAGCTGTATTATTTCACTAAAGATTGATAGGGAAGTTATAGTGGAGACGAAAGTGAAGAAAATTTTCACTCTTATTTTCCTTAGGGGCAGCTAAAGTCTATCTATTGATACTTAGTCTTCGAGATTTGCTTTCATATTTATTAATTACACTTTTGGACAACTCCAAAGCCCAAATTTCATGCCGCATGATTTTATAGAAATCAAGGAGATGCAAGAATGTCACTAACTCTTTCAAATTTTAGGACTTACAAACTAAAGTTCTATCTTTGGAAATTCATTCCTTTTTGAGTAAATTAAATAATATAATTTATGTGAAATTCCTTAACAAACTTCCTGATAACATAACATTCTTCAGTTGAAAAGCAAATGTCACAGGGTAGGTTAATTTTTCAAAACATTTTCTGTTAATAAATTTTCTCATTAACTGCTATATTTGAGGCACATTACTGGGATATCACTCATTCAATTTTCATAAAATTGAATTTTGAGGGGTATGTTACCTTAATTTTATGAAATTGGACTTAGAAAAGTTAGGGTAAGTAAGGAAATGATAGAAGCTGGTTTGAAATTCTGACTTCTTTGAATCCCAGAACCCATTCTCTCTCTACTACGCCACAATCTATAACAAAGAGAAGACAATGATTTACAAATTGAGTGTTTGGGGAAGTAAAGACAAGAAAAAGATATTGAACCTGAGATTAAAGGGTCAAAGTCAGAATGTTCAAGGATCAGCCTTATGAAGGACATGAGCAGCTACACTCTAAGGTAGAAGAGCCTTTTTTACTTTACATGGAAGTGGTAAATGCGAAATTAGCATGCTTTTCTCTTTCTCCTATGCAGTGAGAACTGCCTCCTACATTTTCTGTATGTACCAACTACTCAGTCCTTTATAGAATCTCTTTTAGTAAGGAACTGTAAATTATTTACTTTTACTTGTCATATCTTCTCTACCTGTGTATATTATTGGTTCTTGTGTTTTTTAAAAAATAGATTTTTGTTGTTGTTGTGTACAGATTTTTTTTCCTACAAAGCTATTTTCTACAATAATTTGGATTTCTAGCTGTGATTTAGAAGATGTGTAGATTGTTTTTAGTTCAACTGTTGGTTACCTTAAAATGGTAATTAATTTATCTGTGTAGAAGCGTGGGGATTGATGCTTTTATTTCTTCCTTTCCAATCATTGTTAATTTAAATTGGTGTTATAAGCCTAGATTCTTGCTTTCTGTCTTTCCTCTTCAATGAGAATAATCTCTTTGACTTTAAAACATTGTGTTTGGTGATCAGCTTTGTATGTATATCTAAACAATTACTGGTATTCAGATGTATCACCCTATTTCTAACTAATTTTAATGTTGGCTAATTGTTTTCTGTGACAATTTTCTCATAGCTATTCCTTGATTTCTAGTTCCCCATTGTTTAGCACTGGTTTAAAGTAGAACATTTTCTGGAAGGATATTTGGGTGGCTGGTATATTTTCCAAGTCCTTCCATATCTGAGATTATCTTTTTGTTGCCTTCACACATTAAATACAACTTTGCCAGATATTAAATTCTGGCATCAGTACTTTTCAATCTATAATGGTAAAGATGCAGTCACATAGTGTTCTATGCTTAAGTGTTGTTGAAAGAAAAGTGTATGTGACTTGATTTTATTCCATTTTTGGCCATCTAACTCAGTGTAATTTGAAAATTATACTAAATATGATTTTATTAATCAAGTTTCTCAGGACATGAAGCACATTGTGAATTTTCAGATTCAGGCCTTTCTTCCTTTTATTACTCTTAATTTTATTTTTATTAACATATAATTTACACAGAGTGAAATGTAAATATATGTTAACGAACATTTGAATTGTTTCCACATTGGGGTTATTATGAACCAAATTTCTATGAACATTCTTACACAAATCTTTTTATAGACATACATTTTTATTTCTCTTGGAAAATATGTGGGCAATGGATAGATGTATTTTTAATTTATTTTTTAATTTAAATGTAATTGCTATACATTTTTTTATTGGTTGTATTAGTTTCAAATGTACAATATAGTGATTCTGTATTTTTATACCTTACAATTTGATCAGCCAACTAATTCTAGTAATCATCTGTTATCATGCAAACTTTTTACAATATTATTGACTGTATTCCCCTTACCC
>NW_006443138.1:12506081-12518215 GCF_000325575.1 Pteropus alecto
CATCCCTTTGTTTCTGTTTCGGTGAGTCTCTTTTTGTTTTGTGTTTTAGATTTCACATATAAGTGAAACTGTATGGTATTTATCTTTTTAACATTGTAAGAAACAGTCAAATCATTTTCCAAAACAGTTGTACCATTTTACACCCCCATCAGAAATATCTGAGAATTCTAGTTGCTCCACATCCTCAATAACATTTGGTATTGTCAGTATTTTTTATTTTAGTCATTCTAGTATGCAGTACATACCTGTTCATTTTATTTTACAGAATCTGTATGGTATTTATCTTTTTAACATTGTAAGAAACAGTCAAATCATTTTCCAAAACAGTTGTACCATTTTACACCCCCATCAGAAATATCTGAGAATTCTAGTTGCTCCACATCCTCAATAACATTTGGTATTGTCAGTATTTTTTATTTTAGTCATTCTAGTATGCAGTACATACCTGTTCATTTTATTTTACAGAATGGGCTGTTCTATTTCTTATTACTATTTGTGTATTTTATTTTTGAGGTATCAAAGTCTTTTGCCCATTTTTGTTGTATTATTTGTGTTTTTATCTTTAATTATAGGAGTTTCTTATATATTCTAGATATACATACCTTGTTATATATTAGTATTGTGGATAGTTTATCCAAGTCTGTGGTTTGCCTATTCATTTACTTAATGGAGTCTTCTGAACAGTAGCTTTACCTTTTGATAAATACTAATTTTTAATTTTTTTCTTTTGTGGTTCATGCTCTGTAAAAAAATATTTGCTTACCTCGAAATACTTGCAAAAATATCTTCCTACTTTTTTTTGTAGAAGCTTTATAATTTTAGCTTATATTTAGACCTGTAATCTATTTGGAACTAATTTTTTATGTGATATGACACAAAAGGATCAAGGTTCATTTCTCCACACGAATATTCAGTTATATCTGCTCTATTTGTTGAAAAAAATTTTCTTCATTGAATTGTTTTTTGTCTCTGTCAGAAATCTTTTGAACATATAAAGTCAAGTCCATTCTGGACTCTTCGTTCTGGCCCAATGCAATAGTATTGGCCTATCCTTACACTAATGCTACTCTTGTAGCTTAATAGGAAGTCTTGCAATAAGATAGTGTTAATCCTCCAACTTTTTTCCTTTTCAACATTTTTTGTGGGGGCTTTTTTGGTTCTTAGAATTTTCATATTAACATTAGAACTAGCTTGTCAATTTTGCAAAATCAGGTCTTTCTTATGTCAGCATTTTTTCCCTCTAGTATTGCTTTGATTATTTTGTTTCTTTCTTTCTGGAATTCCTATTTGTCATAAATTGAAGCACTAAGATCTCTCTCTCTCTCTCTCTCTCTCTCTCTCCTATTTTCTCTCATACTTTAAATTTTTTAGGACTTTCATGGGAGTTCAGGATAAAGTTTCAAATTTATCTTATAATTTACTGATCTGCTTTTCTGTTTTTAATTGCCTTTATTATGGCTATAATTTATTGATTATAATTTATGGCTATAATTTATTAATTATAATTTATTGATTATATTTTTATTTCCAACTAATTTATAATCTTTGACTTCTCCCTCTTACTGCACTATCAGTTCAATGGTCCCTTCAATCTTGCTGATACATAGATTAGACATTTTCTAAAGGTTTATTTGATTCTGGTACAAATCAGGACCAGAGGCAGCCAGCTTCTTCCTCAAAACAAGGAGGTATCAGGGCTGTTTTGTTTTCTTTTTAACCTGGCATAGTGCCTGGCACATGATAAGTACTCATAAAAATACTTGTTGAGTCAATGGGTCAGTATAATTTTTCTAAGTGCTTCCCTTGTTATAACAGTTTTTAGGTTTCATGATTTTTCAGTTTTCTTTTACTTCCAGAAGGTTGCCTATGCTTGCCAACCTTTGTAGGAGTTGAGTGGGTTCTTTTAGAAATTGGTATGCTTCCTGTTCTCCCCAAATGTTACACAGAGGCCCTTTGAGTCTAGACAGAAGGAAGTGGGGAAGAAGTAAATAACCAAATCAACAAAAATGTCACAGTAAATTACCAATACGAGAGGATCAGAGCAGAATCTGATGCTATGGGGTATTATGGCACAGAGATGCCTCTGTGCTGTATTATGGATTAATTGTGTCCCATATTCCATGTGTGTATTTCCATGTCTGCCTTCGTTCTGCTTTTGCTAGTAGCACATCATGGAGCCTAACAGTGTTGTCTGTAGTGTCCTGTGCGGTTAGTTTGCAAAGGCAGGAAAGAAGAAATGGTTATGTTTTCTGACCTGTCTTTGGATGTTCTCTTCAGTTAATAAGGCTTGGTTGAAGTATCTTCTTACTTATTGCCTAATATTTTAACTCTCGTAAAAGCATTTCACCTTGTTTCTCTGGTATGGAGCATTGTAGATCTCTTCCAGTGTCCAGTGCTAGCAACATTTCCAATTAGAATATTCCACTGGTCACTCTCATGAGATTTTGGAAGGAAAGCTAGACTTGTGTAATCATCTTTCCTGGCAATCACACAGACTTTAAATATTCTAGTCCAGCGTAGCATCTTATTTCATAGCTTGAAATAAGAGTGTAATATTCAACTTATTTTGGGTTCCCAGAATGACTGAGTGTCTTCTTCTGCCTCAAACCTAAAAGTGTCATTCTCTTAATGACAGAGCCCATGCTTTTAACTAAGTATTCTTCTGGGTTCATAGCTTAAAATGCACCATGTAAATTTACCCCCTGCAAACTATTATTCTACTTTTGAAAACACAAAGATAGATGAATCAGTGGCCTCAGTCACATTTAGTGACACTCGTCTGATGTACTGGGAAAGAAAATGGCATCCTTTGCTAGACTTCTGTACTCAAGAAAGTTTGAATATCAGAACATTGGAGATTTAGCTACTTTTCTGACTTTTTAGCTCTCTTAGCACATCTGTGCCTGAGGCAGTAGGAACAGCATCAACAAAATAAAACGACTGTACTTTGCATCGAAGGAAAATATCCTGCATAGATTCATCATAGAGAACAATAGATTGGTTACCTTGTAAATATTTTTTTTATCTAGAAAAGATCCTGTTTTTATATTGCTATACAACTTCTCTGTCCATCAGAGGTGTTCCTGAGAGCAGATTAACTTTATTATCAGTTTCCAACACCAACGTTAAATCATTAGAACTTAAGCTGGCAATTTAATCACCCGACAGCTAAAGAAGGTTACATATTGCAGGGAAACCTATATATCTATTTTATGTAGCAAATAGATGGTCTTATTCACCATGATTCATTTATGTGCTGTTTTTTGTAAACATTCTTTTGTCAAATTGATGGGTGACACAAACTATTCCACTAACACTGAAGAGAAATTACTGTTTTACCACAATATTCGGTAGCTGTGTTTTTGCTTTGTAGATATAAAATTTCATGCAGGTTAAAAAAAAAAAAGATCAATCAATGCATATTTATTGAACCCTCTAGTGTATATTTAGTGCCTTGCTGGATTCAGTAGAGGATACAAAAATGCATAAACTGTGGTACTTACAGAAAAGTTAGAGAAGAAATCATTTAGTTTGACAGCTTTATCTTTTCTAACACATTTTAATAAGTTTAGTTCAAGTCTAGGATAGAAGTCTCTTTAATCAAAGACTTTTAAAATGTGCATAGTTTATCTCTCTGGCCAGATTTTTATAAAAAAAATAGAGAGAATTGGACATTTGTGTTTAACAAATAAATGGAACTGATTTTATTTATGGGTTAGTGCTTGTTAAGACTAGTGAATTGAGCATGGCAGGCATGGTAGTGGGTAAGTAATCCCTGCACTTAAGTGCATTCTATTTTGCTGAGTGAAACAAGTAAACCAATAATTACAGCATGAAAAGTGGTTTAATAGAGGTCTGCAGACATTTTTCTATGGGTACATCACCTAACTTAGTTTAGAGAATCAAGAGAGATTCCTCAGAGCAGGGATAGTTGAAGTCTGTCTTGAGAGGCTGTGCTCAGGATTACATTTGCCACACTAGTGTCTTCTATCTTAAGAAAGAAACCACCTAAGTCCTCCTGAGATCCTCTAACACCATCCAGCTGTTGCCCCAAAAGGCTTCTCCATTTCACAGCAAGACTTCCTCCTCTCTCTAGACTCTTTATTTTAGCACTATTTATTTCCACTCACACCATTTCATTGATTGTCTCTTGTCAAGACCACAAAGAACTTAAATACTTCAAAGAACAATATTCAGTTTTCACCTTACTTGGACTCTTTTTAGTTTTTGGTATGTTTTATTCACTCCTTCCTAATAAACATGCTTTTTCCTATGCTTCTGTGAAACTAAAATTCCCTGATTTTCTTATTACCTTTGGCTACTTCTCATTGTTCTTTGGAGATTTCTCCTTCTCCCTCTAATCTTTAAATGCTAAAGCTCCATACGGCTGCATCTTAGGACCCTCTCCTCTTGTTTCCTGGGCAATTTCATTCCACTCAAAGAATCTTCCATGTCATGTGTTTGTTTGAAACTCTATGTCAGACTTCTTTCCTGAGAACCTCATATTAAGTCCACGTGCTCACTTGACATCTCTATTTGGATGTACTTTAGGCATCTCAAATTAACCAGTTCAAAACTGAACTTATGACTTTCCCTTTGAAATCTGTTCTTCCTCCAGTTTTTTTTTCCTAAATAAGTGGGCCATACCCTCAATTTCTCAAAGATAAAACCTAGGATTCATTTTCGATACCTCCTTCTCCCTTATTCCATACAGCTAATAAACACCAAGTCTTGAGGATTTTACATCTAAAATATTATTTGAATCCACCCTCTTCTAGTTCTGTAGTCTCTACCTTTAGTTTAAATTTTTCTTTTTCCTAAACTTCCACAATAGTCTTTTGAGTGGTGCCTCTGCTTCTACTTACTCCACTTCAATCCATTGTCCTCACAGAGTAAGTGTGATCTTTTAAGAAGGCAAATCAGATCATGCAACTTACTTGCAGAAAATACTTCACTGGATTCACATTGTTTATGGGGTCCCCATAATCTGGATTTGCCCCTAGGCCTGCTCTCTCTATGGTGCTAAAATACTCAGGTAAATGCAGTCTTTCATGCAGATTTTAATATATGGAACAACCAATGGTCAAATTGAACTTTTGAGGAACTTCCTCCGAATTTACAGTTTGGAAATACCAAGGTGTAATTGGCCGTGGAGTTGCACAGTCCCATGCTATTTATTATTTCCTCTCTCTTCCTTGCCTGGCATCTTCTCCCCAGGAAGTGTTACTATAACATTCGTGTGTGGCAAAGTTTCTCACTTCTGTGTTTCCAAAGAACTCTGTGATTTTAAAAATCACCACAGCTCACAGTTATCGAAGCTAACTTTATTATTATTATTCCCATTTTACAGATGAGATAATTGAGGCATTGGGAAATGAAGTAACATATACGTATATAATGGATTGGAATTTAAACTTAGGCACTTCGACTACCCATCTGTGCTGATCGATGTTCTCTTTACACACTGAAATGATCTGTTTCAGGGTCTGTAATTGCCACAAGACTATAAGCATATAGACTTTGGGATCCATATCTTAATCACGGCTCTGTCCTTAGCTGTCCTTGATAAACATACTTTCTCCTTGGCTTCCCTACTCTACCATATGTCATATAGAAAGTTCTCTTAAATACTTGTTGGAACAACTGAATCAACTTGGTGTCTTGACATTGTATAGACAGGACTTCATTCCTCCTCTTGGCTTAGAGCTCAGTGGGTATTTAGTGGCAATGGAATTTATAGCCATTATGGAATATATGTGATAGAAGGAACTCTAGCATCCAAAGATTACATGTTCTTTGTGAAACATTATCCATTTGGCTGTGGTTTGCTTATCCGTGTTCAAAGGTCTGTGATTAATCTATTTGCTCATCTCTTAGGCTGCCTTAGGCTGATATTACAAGGACTTTAAAGCAATCATCTTTGGCAGCTGAGCTCTTAGCTGGTCATCTTCATACTGTTAAGAGATACTTGTCCTGAATAGTGTTAGAACAGAGGAGAAAAAGTTATCAAATCGCATGGATTTCTAATACATATGGAAGGAAATTGATATGGTTCAGAAAGATGTTTTTATGATATGTGCTTGTCTTGTTTTTTTTTTTTTTTTTTTTACAATTTCAAATATACCTAAAACTTTTCTAGTATTTTGGATGGATAGTGAAAATTAAAAGTAATAGTAATTTTAGTGCTTATAATTACTAATGACTTGATCCTACTTCCTGGAAGCAATTCATTTTTACATTCTTGCAACAAAGCAGAAATAGGATTCTCCCTCTACCCCCAGCTATAAAACATGAGCCATAGATGGGAAAAGATTCTAGGTTTTACTTTTTACCCCAAAGAAAGTAGAAATTTAGGCAGATTAAAACACTCATTATAAAGTACTTTGGGTTAAATCAAGGCTCTAACACTCACAGTAATTTATTATAGTCAGCAGGCTTTATTCGGATGTGAATGTGATTGCAGTCTCATAGCGTCAGTGCCGTAATGGTTTCCCTGCATACCAAAATGTTTAGCAAAACCACTTGTTTCCCTGCCCTTTTATCTTGTGCACATGGGAATGGTCAACTGTGAGCTGAGAAAAAAAAAAAGATCTTTATAACTGCATTGAATTTGACTTTCTCAATTTTAATTTATGGAATAGAGATTATATTTAATTGGAAAAAGAGAGACATACTTCTGGAATGTTTGTTCAGTGTGATTAATAAAAAATAATCTCAACTGCAATTTTGTCAATAACAAATGTGAGTATCATAAACCTCAACACAGCTGTTTTCTTTTATTTGTTCTTCTATTTAGGTAGTGTGGCATGAACCTCAGAATGAAAACCCCCATTACAGTATTATTTAAGTACTACTGAAAGGCCTCATACTATTTTCCAAGCAGCATGTAAAACTAAGGCCTGACCTTTCCATGCTCATTAGAATGTGCTGTGTCTTTTCATGCAAAACTGGGGATTCCATTTTTGCTCTTGTGGCAGAAATGGCCAAGTAATCCCCCTGTCATTTCTCCTCACATCTGTTACTGCTGAGTAGCTATTATATTTGGCTAACAAAATGATTGAATTTCCAAAAGCTCAAGTTGGAGGCACGTGAAGCAATGTATTTATCCTAATGAGAAAGCTTCAACAGAACCCAAAGTTGAGATGACTGGCAAGAAGTTGTGTAATGTAGTCAAAAATGTCAATGGCCACATTAGTTAGAATGTAGGTTTGGTTCTGCAACAAAATCCAAAACAATAATGGCTTAAAAAAGATAGAAATTTTACAACTAATTGTCCAAAGATAAGCAGACCAGGGCTAAATACTGTATATCATCCAAGACCCACACTCATTCTACATAGTTGCTTTATCATTTTTAATTTGTTGTTTCCATCTAATGGTCTAAATAACTCTTTTAGTTCTCACCATCATGTTTGCCTTCTGGATAACCTTTAGGGGAGATGGTGAAAGAGAGAGAAGGCTACTTTACTGTCATGACACAGCAGTTGTACTGATCATTTCTAATCATTTCTAATAACCTGCTCTAAGCCAGAAATTAGTTACATGAACAACCTGTCCACGAGGAAATTGGGGAAATATAGTCTTTTGTTGAATGGCCATCTGCCAAGCTAAAATTAGAGATTTTACAATTAAAGGAAAGAAAAAAGAATGGATTTTGGGAAATAATTGGTAATGCTATGATCACTGCTGGTAAAAAGAGAGAGAGTAGAGAAATAATGTGGAATAGAGGTAAGTAGATGATCATCCTTTAGCTCTGGCAACCTGTCAGTATATAAGATAGAGACTAATTATGGTTAGCTAAAGTTGAAAAGATATTTGCTGGCTACACATCATAGAATTGATGAAAAGTTTAGAGAACCAGTCACAGAACCAGGCTCAAGACAATGCAGCCACAGACACACACAAATCACACCGTGAAATAATCTGCTTATAGGAGTGCCTACTGGTGACATCACTCCTGGACTCAGATTTTTGATTCTCTTGCCAATATCATCACTGGAAACCAGATACTAGATGGCAAAGCTGGAAATGAATTTTAAACTGTCTTTCCTTTTTTGAATCTTCACGCTGGACTTAAAATCTGAAGGTAAAGACACTGGGTTTGTTGATCTTAACAGGAGTCTGCACCCTAGCTGCCAGGGCTCTGGGAACACAAATATCTGTTCTTCAAGGCATTGGCAGTGGGTGAGGAAACTTGTCTCTAACAAAGATTGACTTATACAATTGTAGACCTAGAAAATGGAAAGGGGTTCATTTTCTTAGCTGACATGTTTAAAAATGCCAACAATGTACATTATATGATGAACATATTTTTCAAATTGGGCAAGAATAACATAAGTGCATGGTTTTAGAGGTAGAAAAAACTGGGTTCTACTTATTGTTCTGTAAAACAAAGGTATTCTACTAAACCCTCCTAGGGTTTAGTGGACAACATATGTAGAGTAGATACTTAATAAATTGAGAAAAAAATGGAAAAATATACACACCAACTTTTAAATATAGTTTGAAGACTATAAAATACTTTGTTTCTATCTAGGCAGTCTTAATATTATTTGTCTATCCATATCATTAACTGATTAGCCATTATTTCAATTCAACTAGCCAATAAATATATGCTGATATTCTAAAATTAATTTGGAATCCAAATGACAATTGGGCTAATTTGGTGCTCACCCTAAACTTATCCAGGTTTATAAACTAGGTGAAGAAAATATTGTACACTACTTTCTCTTCTGGATTAAAGAGAGCAAACTTGTTCCTACAGTCTATAAAAATAGAGAATAACATCTCAAATACATATTCCAATAATTGTCCCATGTAGATATTAAGTTTATGGATTTTGTTTCTTTCTCTCAGAAGTACATTCTCCTTGACAGTACTTCTGCATTGATAAATAGGCGTTTAAAACTTGATTGTTTCCACCGACCAGTCCATAGTTTCTCCTCTAAAAAACATCTTAAGCAGCATTACGAAGAATGACAAAGGCAGTTTAAGTACCTCTGAGAGCTGCCAAAAACACAGGTTGGATGGTGTTCAGCACCTGGGAAGTTCATTAAGACCATATGGACTGTCAAAAGTTCAGTGTACTAGAGAAGAAAACTCCCTGCAGAGACAGCATTTGAATAAAAAAATCATTGAAACAATGGCTCTAAGGGATTACTGTGATCACTCAAAGAGTTGCAGGTTCTGCTCTTTATGGAGAAATTATAAACTAAATTATAAACTCAGTTGTGGAACAGGCAACCAGACAGGGAGACAAAACCATTAAGAGTTCTTGAGCAAATGAGATCAATGTCCCTTTACTTGACCTTAGTTTTTAGAAATCTTAGACTTACATATATGTTATGTCAATCAATATATGCAAAATGGTAAAGTCACTGTAGTGAAATAAAATTGTTTTTTGTTTGATTTCTGTTATTGTTTAAAAGACAGATCACTATTTGTTAAAACTTCTATATCAGTAAAATTAACACAAAATATGAATGACCTAAATTATGAAACTATTTTAAAGTATCACAGATTTTTTTTTTTAATTAGAATTTGTGCACTGCTATTTGAATAATCATTTCTGAGCTTTCTGGAACAAAAGAGTAAGCTCTATGAATATTTCTTTTATATCTTTCCAAGATAAAATTAATTTTATTCATTTTCTTTAGATTCACTAGATGAAACTTGCCAAGTGATGTAGGAGATCTACCTACCTACGTATTTATCTTTTCTTCCAAGTTTTGCATGATGTTATTAAAAGACTGGAAAACATATCTGCTTTTGTAATTTCTAAGTATAAAAATTTTGTAATGTCATATATTGGCTAAGTAAGCCTAGGCTATTGTCATATTTCTGCCATCAAAGAGTAAGTAGAGGAAAACTGATGAGAAATTTGTAAAATGAAAGATGCAAATTATATATATATATAAAATTATAACATGTATAATTTGTTAAAAGAGGGTTTTAAAAAATACTTGATTTGTAATTGTCCCACAGAAAAACCTTAATTTTAAATATAAAGAAGCTATTTTGTGTGTGTGTGTGTGTGTGTGTGTGTACGTACGTACATGTTGTTAAAGTGCCAGTCCTCTATTTCTCTTAGTGAAGTGCCCAGCATCTCATCTTTCTCTCTATTCTCACCACAAGGAGTAATAGAAGCTTTGTGGAATCCTAGATCATCTTAAAAGGACCCATTATAGGACACTCTTACCCATAAGAAGCTCAGCTTCAGACACTGAGGAATGAGAGTATTTTTCAAATTAACTTTGTTTTTTCAAGTATAAAAATAGTACATTAATTGTTTAAAATTTATAAAATACCAAAAAAATAAAAATGAAGATAAATGTCACAGTAAATTCGCCACTCAGAGTTAATCACTATTATTTTGGTTCACTTCATTACAATCTTCCCCGCCCCAGTATACATATAACAATGTAGAACAGCCATTACAATAATGTTTGTGAATAAATTGGAAATCGCTTAGAAAAAAATAGACAGTTTAGAACTACATGAACAAGTTGTTCCAGAGTATTTTTAATGTTTAGTGAACATTAAACAGCAGAAGTTCTTTATTTATACGAAATCAATAGGGTCCTTTTTATGAGGCATTCCCATTTATCAAAACAAATTACCTATGGTAGCTGTTGAGTTCCTTTACTGCCTTCACTCTGAAAACTATACAGTAATCATAGGATGACACACTTGTCACTTTGGGGAGTCAAAGCCACAACTCATGACCCAAAAGTAAGACAGATTAAGTATTAAAATGTGGTATTCATTATGTGCAGAATGGTACCCCACAAAGTAAATATTCTGTGTGGACTCAGGTATTTGAGGAAAAGCTTTATGGTTGAAGTGGAGACTGGGCTGGGCCTAGAAGAAAGGGCAGATTTGGCAAAGGCAAAGGAAAGACCAAAGAAAATTTTACTGGACACATGGGAAAGTCAGGGTGCATTAGATTATGGAGGCTTAATTCCCAAAGGAATTTGGATTTAGTGTTGGAACTCCAGGATGTTAAATAAGTTTCAACTTACATATCAATTCTGTTTGACTGGTAGTGGCTTTCAGGTGGCGACTGCTGAGAAAGATTCTAAGTAAACACAGTCAAGGGCTGAAGGACCAAGATGCTGTGATTAGAGTTACTTGCCATGGGCATGGGGGTAGGTTTGCCATAACTACTACAAAGTTGTCTATGATCTAGTAGGCAACAAAGCAGTGGATTATTTTTAGAGCCAAGTTACCTTCAAATGTCACTAAAACATGTATATTCAGTAAGTATTTTGTTTATATAGTATTTCAAATGTAGAAAATAAAGATATGAACAATATTTGCACCAATACTGTTGAACATGACAATGAAGATCAAAGTACATCTTATATTTCATTAGCTAATATAGGAAATTTAATTTGAAATTAACATTTTTTGGAGGGAAATAGTTTATTGGATATTTCTAAATAATGCAAATAATCTCATTTAATTCATCATGCATGAAGAGGGTAATCTTTTCCAAACTTAATTTTTTTAATTAAAAATTTTATTTCCACTGTTCATTTGTTATCAGCTCCTTATTCTTGACACTTACATAATTTTTATTTCCAAACCTGATTAACTCTAATATTTTGTCTGTATATTAAAATATAAGTATTAATATTTAATGTTAGTATTAAATATTAAGCTTTTTTAAAATTAAGTTTGTTGGGGTAACATTGCTTAACACAGTTACATAATTTACAGGTGTACACTATCATTCGACATCTGTATATTCTATTGTGTGTTTACCTCCCAAAGTCCAGTTTCCTTCAGCTACCATATATTTGATCCCCTTTACCCACTTCACCCTCCTCCAACCCCCTATATTTGACCCCATCTAGCTCCTCCCTCCTCTACCCTCTACCCTCTGGTAACCACTCGTCTATAGTCCATGTCCATGAGTCTCTGTTTGTTTGTCCTGTTCATTTGTTGCTTTTAGGTTTAAATCCTACATATAAGTGATATCATGTGATTTTCAACCTTTTCTGTCTGGCTTATTTCGCTTAGCATGATTATATCGAGGTCCATCCATGTTGTTGCAAATGGCAGTATTTCATCTCTTCTTATGGCTGAATAATATTCCATTATATATATGTACTACAGCTTCTTTAGCCAATA
>NW_006443138.1:12521099-12521827 GCF_000325575.1 Pteropus alecto
CAGCTGTTTTGGGATGGAAGGCTCTGTAAATGTCAATTATGTCCAGTTGGTCTAATGTATCATTTAAGGATGTTATTTCCTTATTGATTTTCTGTTTGGATGATCTGTCCATATCTGACAGTGTGGGTATTTAGGTCCCCTACTATGATAGTGTTTTGGTCTGTTTCTCTCTTTCGTTTTGTTAGTAATTGCTTCACAAATTTCAGGGCTCCCTTATTGGGAGCATAGATATTAATAAGTGTTATGTCTTCTTGGTGCATGATTCCCTTTATCATTATGAAGTGTCCCTCAGTATCTTTCTTTACCTTTTTTATTTTGAAGTCTATTTTGTTCGACATTACTACCTCTACTCCTGCTTTTTTCTGAATGCCATTTGCTTGAAATATCATTTTTCACCCTTTCATTTTGAGTCTATAGTCTTTGGAGCTGAGACGTGTCTCCTAGAGGTAACATATTGTTGGGTTTTGTTTTTTGCTCAATTCTGCAACTCTGTGTCTTTTTATTGGTGAGTTCAGTCCATTTACATTTAGGGTGATTATTGAAATATGAGGTCTTCTTATAGCCATTTTATCTTTTCCTTTCTGGTAGCTCAGTGTTTCCATTGCTTCCTTGTCCTTGTGTTTCTGTTTTCTTTACTTTGGTTGGCTTTTGTTGGTTTTCCTTCTGGTTCTTCTTTTTTTAAGTTATATACTTCAGTTCTGAATCTTTGGTGCGTGTTTACCATTACG
>NW_006443138.1:12522324-12539126 GCF_000325575.1 Pteropus alecto
TTTGAATCTCTGATTCCACTCTTTTCTTGCTTGTAAGGTTTGTGCCGAGAATTCTGACAATAATCTAATGGGTTTTCCTTTATAGGTTACTGTCTGCTTTGAGAATTCTGTCTTTGTCGTTGATTTTTGATAATTTTAATATAATGTTTCTTGGTGAAGGCTTTTTTGGGTTGAGATAATTGGGTGTTCTGTTGACTTCTTTAATTCCAGCTCATTCCTTAGATTTGGGAAATTCTCGCCCACTATTTGTCTGAAAATGCTTTCTTATCCCTGCTCCTTTTCCTTCCCTTCGAGAATTCCCATTTTTCTTGTTTCCTCTCCCGATGTTATCAGCTAGTTCTTGTATTTCTTTTTCATTATTTTGCATTCTTTGGTTCCTCTCTTCTTCCTTCTGATTTATTTCTAGATTTCTGTCTTTGATATCACTTATCCTTTCCTCCATTTGGTTGACTCTATTTCCCAAGCTTGTTATTTCATTTTTCAATTCTTGCAGTGTGTTCTTTATCTCCAGAAGGTGTATTCAGTTCTTATTGAGGGTTCAGTCTCCTTGCTAAAGAACTCATTCTGCTCATCTAGTTGTTTTTTCAATTCCTGAAATCATCGATATGTTTCTTTTTAGATCTCATTGAGTTTTTTCAGAAGTACCATCCTGAATTCTCTGTCATTTAAGTTACATATTTCTATGTCTGTAAGCTTATTTTCTGGAGATTTTTCTCTTTCTTTCTGAGATGCCTTGTCACCTTGGTTGTACATGGTATTTAATGGACTATTTCTCTGCCTGGGCATTAATGGAAGTGTGTTCTGCTTTTTTTTTTTTTTTTCCCCAGAAAGAAGATTTATTATATAATGGTTCCTAGCCTATTGCAAAGAAGGTATTTTTCTTTTGGTTTCCAGTATGTGGTGTCTAAGTATCTTGGATCTCTACTTTATATAAAGTCTTAATGTCTTTTTTTTCTTTCTTATAGATGTTTAATCACGCTCGCTACCCTTAGTGTTAGCGACAGTTTGGTAGCATTTGCTTAGATTCCCCTGGGGCTCCAGAGTGATCGGTCTCAGAGGGTATGGGGGGAGGGGCCCTCTGGTTTGGGAGTTGGGGCCTGTGGCTCAGCCTGGGTTTTGCAGCCACAGCCGGTAAAAATAAACTCTGCTGTCCCTGCTTTTTTGCTGTCCCTGTTTCTCTGCCTTCTGCCCTGATGACTTGTCACTGCTGCTGGCCACATGGAGCTCACAGCACTCCCAGGCAGGGCTGTTCAGGGAACTTGCCAGACCTTCTCCCCTGCCCCTCCTCCTACAGGGAGCTCTGGCTGTGAGAGGCAGCTTCTTTGTTTCTCCCAGTCCACTGTCTGATATCCAGGGTTCTGACCTGTGGTAGCTCTTATGCACAGATCCCACACTCAGACGTGCTGGCATGCAGTTTGGGTGTTTTTTGTTTAATTTTAGATGATCGGCTTAGTGTTGTTTCAAGGGGAGAGATCTGGGGACGTTTCTTACTCTGCCATGTTTCCTCACCCCTATTCAGATATTAAGTTATTTTAGGTTCTTACTTTAATTAGTAGAGCGATCATTTGAGAACAGATACTGTTTATTTTCTCAAACACTTTATTTATTGTAATTTCTGGCTGTTCATTTTTAATATGTAGAAATTTGATTGATTTTTGTATATTGAATTTGTATCTTATCCTCTTACTAAGCTCACTTACTCTAGTACCTTCTTTTTTGTGTGTGGATATTTTATGATTTTCCACATAGACAATAATGTTTTCTGCAAATTGAGACAGTTTTATTTCTTCTTTTCTAATCTGTATCCCTTTTATACCTTTCCCTTGCCTTGCTGCACTGCCTTGGACTTCCAATATAATGTAAAATAGGAGTGGCAGAAATGGACATGCTTGTCTTTTCCCCAGTTTTAGGGGAAAAGTGTCCAGTTTTTCACTATTTAGTATGATGTCAGTTATATCTCTAGTCATTTGGTATTTACTGATTCTGTTGATCATGGAGGATTGTTGACGTCTTTATAATTGTGGATTTGTTATTTATCCTTGCATTAAAAAAATTACCAAATGTGAGATGAGTGCCCTTTTGTCAGTATGAATCTATTTGGAATAGAGACCAGCGGGTGGAAGACTAGAACATTAATTTCTGTGCCCTTTGAGCTTTTCTGTCTTTTGGGAACATATGTCTGACATAGATCTTGACATCAAGGGCACCTGAAATAGTTCCTTCTAAAATGACAGGAAAGAAGCCTATTATCCCTGCCCTTTCTGTATACTGAAAGGTAATGCCCTCAACTATCAATATATCCAGAGTAATGTAAGGTTTTGTGAGCGTTCTGAAAAGAATGACCAAGATCAGTAGCAGACCAAAAATCAAAGCATGATCATCTTTTCCAAAGAGATGACAGAAATTAAAAATGGATGCTTTTTTTGAATAAAGCTGTTTTAAGGAGAAAGTTATAAAAGAGTGACAATGTCTTACTAAAGATACTCAGAGAAAGCTGCAAATGTCACTATTCTGTAAAAAATATATTTGAGCTTTTTATAGTACTTATTATTTTCTCATTATACAAATATACTTATTTTTAAAAGTGTAAATATTTCACATTTGTATATAAGTGAAAAAATAAAACTACCTGTAACCTCACTATGCATTGATAACCCATTAGTATATAATTCGTATTTTTTCCTCTATTCATCTAGGTTTAGATCTACATATATATCTACATCTTCTACATTAAGCTCTCTCTATAGAGCATACTGTATATATTCTATTATGTTTTCATCTACATAAGGCAATATAGTAAAATGTGTCTCCATTCACAAGAGAAGGCTAGTTGAATTCCAAAGATTTGAGCTCTCCTTCCACTTGTTGGGAAGCAGCTACCTGGCCAGGGACCACATTTCTCAGCCACATTACTGGTTTTGTTAAAGTGGAATAGGAACTAAAGTGATATATCACAACTGGGCCAAGCAAGTTCAGTATCTGTGTGCCCTTCTCACCCTTTCATCCACATCCAGGGTGCACTTGGAGGCCACTCTTGCATTTTTCCATTGCCATGAGCAAAACATAACCTCTAGATAGCCTGCTGGTCTCAGGAGAATAAAAGACACAAGGAACAGAGCCACCTCTGCTTCCTCATAAAGCGAATCAGCATGCTGAAGCAGAGCTGCCCCAAATGACTTGCAGACTTGTGATACAGAAATAAATGATAATTGTTGTCTTGCATTTACTGTGCTTCACAGAAGCTGATGTGCTTGAAGTACACATAATTGAGTTTAGAAAGAAATGTGTCTCAAAAAGAATGCTGGATATGGTTTTTGACAAATGGCCTTGATTAGAATCAAATATATGGAAATCCCCCAAAGTCTTTGAGAAAATTTTATTGGCAAACAGACCCAGCCTGGACTAAAAGGGACTGACACTATAGGGCGTATAGAAATGACCTCTTAACATTCTGTAGGCAGGAAGCAGTCTGAAAAGGATTTAATAATGGTATATTTTCTAATGTCCTTGTCAGAGAGTCAAGGAAGAGAATATAAAAGGAATGATCTCCATCTCACCCACTGAGAGGTTTGTCAACAGCTCTGGAGAATAATATACAGTGGGATTTTAGAATTGCTATGGACCATCAATTGCCATGTGCCTCTCATTCTTCCCTTTTTGAAATGAAAGCGTTTATTGATGTTATCCTGTCCTTTTTCCATTATTGTATTTTGGTTGAGATAAGGGAGATAATTTGTCCATTTAGATCATGGATCTCTAAATTAAGAGGAGGCACATTTAGACTTGAAGTAGGTCATGAGATCATGGGCTTTGAGTCTGATGTTATCAATGGATGTGATTTGGGGGAGGACTTGAGATGAGGGTGAGCGTATTTTGCATAAGAAAGGACTAAGAATATTTGTAAACAATAAAAAGGACTATGATAGATTAGATTATTGTTTAAAAACATTCATTTTCCTCCCTCACCTCCACCTTTCCATATGAAAATGTACTTCTCTGCATTTTAAACTTGAGATTGGCCATACAACTTGTTTTAGCAAATGATACGTTAACATCCATGGTTCAAGCAAATGCTTAAAATATGCTTGATTTGTGGCTCTTGCTTTTTTGTGCTTCTGCCATTCATGAAAAGAACAAGCTCCTGATAATTTACTGGTCTCAGGAGAAGGATAAGAGGCAGGCAGAGGAGAACCATTCCAGTGACTTTCACCTATAACAAAGCTACCACAGGTCACCACCCAAACTGAGCAAGAAATAAATGCTTATTTTTATATTTCATGTTAGTTTGAGGTTGTTTTGTGAGATATCTGTATGCATTTGCTGCTTCAAGCTTTTGCTGAAACATCAATTTCTTTTAGTGATTGACTCACCCTTTAAAAAATGACAACCCTCTAGTCCAATACATCCTATCTCTCTTTCCCACTATATTCTTCTCCACAGTACTTGCCATCTCCTAATATACCATATAATTTACTCATTTTGGAGGGTTTATCATCTGTGTTTCTCAGTTAGAATGTAAGCTTCATTAGGTAGAAATTTTTGCCTGTTTTCTTTACTGCTGTATCCTCAGCACCCAGAACATTGCCTGGCACATGGTAGGTACTCAATAATTTTTGTTAAATGATTGAATTAATTAATACATACATACACAGAAAAATATCAAAAATGTGCAGAAAATATTAATAGTGGTTATCTCCAATTGCTATGAATATGGGTGATTTTCATTTTCTTAATATTTTCTGTATTTTTCAAATTATCCACAATAATACATATAATTTATTTAATAAAAACAAAACAAGTTTTCAAAACTGAGTTGACTAGAGACAGAAATTTTAAGGTTTTTTTCCTGCTTATTTTAATATTATTGAGATTGTCCATTTATTAGTATGCATAAATTTTGTCTTAGCATATATTATTGCATAAGGATTTGTGGGCAGAAGACAACTCAAAATAGAAGGCAAGTGGGCCAAAGAGAGAAAGTTGAGAAGCTGAGTTGAGAATTGAGACTGGATAAGAGAATCATATCCCAGAAATGCATTCCATAAGTCTCTGTATGATTCTGGGCAATCTTTATTATTTTTCATCCTGCTTTCTCTTATGCTAAAGTGTTGCCAAGTAGTCCTGTTTCTAATTATTCTAGAAGTTTAAGACCAGTTCAAGTTATGCCTCTTTTTAGACATTTTAATGAATTATTTTATTGCACCTATATATTGATGATAAAAGTACATTAAGGAATCTAATAAATAACCCCCTGGTTAAAAAAGATCAGTGTTCAATTCTATATGATACCAGTCCATAAACTGATACAGTAATAGTAGTTACAATATGAGTAGGATGGTCATAGTAGTTACAATATGAGTAGGATGGTCAGATTATTAAGCTCCATTTAGAAGAACTAGAGTAATTGCATGAAGTTCCTTTTCTTAAGTTGAATGACAACTTCAAGCCTGAGATGACCATGCAAAAAGAAGATACTGGCCATGCAGGATGAGAGCTGTTGGATGACATGTTTTCTCCACTAACCTATCTCCTGTTTATCCTCCCAATTTCACCATAATTAGAAGACTGGAGAAGCTGAGCAGTAAATTCTGAGACCCAGTGTCAGGTAAATTTTTCTAAGAATAAGTGGTCTATCTTGCTTAATATATGTTTTTCTGTGATTCATACAGTATACCAGGACTATAGGTGAAAGTAGTATAGTATAGCAGTTAAGAACATGGAGGCTTGCAGAAAGATGGAATTTGATTTGAATTTCAGCTCTACCATTTACTAGCAGTACTCCCTTGTCAAGTAACTAAGTATTCTGAACCTCACTTTTATCATTTGTAAATGGGAAAAACAAGGACTAAATGAGATGCCATTCGTAAAGTGCTCAGTATTGTATGTAATCATTATCA
This sequence comes from Pteropus alecto, assembly GCF_000325575.1. Classification (NCBI taxonomy): domain Eukaryota; kingdom Metazoa; phylum Chordata; class Mammalia; order Chiroptera; family Pteropodidae; genus Pteropus; species Pteropus alecto. The sequence continues at coordinate 12,528,222 of NW_006443138.1, forward strand.
AACATTTAATAAATTATAGCTGCTATAATACTATTGCTACTATTATAATTTTCCTGACTAATACCTGTATTTCACCATCAGGTAGGCTAGCAAGCTTGTCTTCTGGAGAATGAAGAGAGGAGGAACTTGTAAAAAATAATTTTAAAAAAATATACCTAAAATTCCCAGCTTTGCCCTAAGTGATGGCTGTTGATTGCATTGTCATTTTGAAACTCAACAGCAGAGCGTTACTGTATAACTACCACAGTGTCATAAAATTTGACCTTGAATGATGCTACACCAGCCCAAGCTATTCTCTGAGTGTTCTAGCAATCAATACTCATCCTGAATCCCAACCATGGTGATCAAATCCATATATTTTATTTTATTTTTTCATGACAAAAGAAACTAGAGCATCACCAGGATGGAGGATTGCAGAAATTTCCCCTCATAAGCATGTAAAACATAAAATTCAGTGGATGAACAACAGAAAGTTATGAACTACTACCATGGACCATGAAAAACAATATCAGGGGAGAAGCTAACGTATTCATATTATACATTTACTTCTCATCAAGTTTCCCTCTGACTGAATGTATGGCGATGAGTAGCATAAACATTCATGTGATAGTGAAACAGCTGTTAACCTTCTTAAGGAATCAGCCATCCCTACCTCCACGGTGGACCTTTTCTGCCCTACTGCTCTTTTTTGTTTTGAATCTAGTCTCATTACATTAATAGCTTGAAACCTTCTCAGGCGTGTTAAAAATAGATTGTAAGAGAATTGAATTCAGTGTTTCCCTCCTCCCTCCCACGCCTTTTTTCGACTGTAATATAATGGCACTCCAAAGAAACAGTCCACGGAAATCAGGATTTTCTCAGCAGCTTGTGTGGGAAGTGCAGACTATTGTGAGCAAGTGTTACAGCCCACTGCTTGACAGGAAGTCGTTTTGGAAAAGTTAACCGAACAAACACCTTCTATTGTCTACAGAGGTTGAAAGTCCAATGAAATCTCCTTAATTCTATCTCTAAGCCAACCTGTTGACTGTTAATACATTTAACCCTTTTGATTCTAGAAGAGTAGGTATATTCAAGGCTTTTCCCTTCAGGGATTTTTCTGATTCTTGGACTTCTCTGAGAATCCGGTGGGACTATAAACCCATGTGCTCATTTTTCAGGGGATCTGTGGTCCTTCCCCAACTCCCACCTTCCATGTTGAGTTGTTCTGTAGCTGATCTGTGTAATTAATTGTCAAGGGAAAAACTCAAAATAAGAGAAGGTGAGAGTCTTCCTTCTCCCATGCCGTTCCATTGCATATTTTACATTTCTTTCTTTGCAAGTTTACACACACACACACACACAAAGGCTGATCTCTGACAACAATTTCAGAAGCTGTTAATCACTTTCATAGTCTCAGTTATTAAAGTGATAACACATAGGCTTAATTTTTCCCCACTGTAATAAAACTAAAAACATTAACATCATAAATGAGTATACAAAAGAATTAGAACAGGAAGACAGAGAAGAACTAGGCCATATTTAACTTGGGCATGACTATTATGACACTCTAAATATTTGAAGAGCATTGTGGAGATGTAGCAGCCACAGAATCATCATTCTTTCTTGCTTCAAAGGAAAATTGCAAAATAAATTTTCAATTTATTTTTTAAACATGTTTTGGTTAAACTTAAGATCCTAAGACTTGGCTGTTCAACAATGGAACTGACTGATTTACAAAGTGAGTTTGTTGACACTGGGAATATGCAAGAGAAGGATGCTATGTTATCTTTCACGAGGATCATAGAAGGCATTTCTGTTCTCTGTGGCTAGATAACCTCTGTCACACCTTTGCACTAGATATTCTACAAGTAGACAAAGAATTTAGTTGGTCCATAGGAAGAAAACTTTTGGGATATCTTTTCATTTTCTTTTTCCCTGTGCATATGCCCAAGGGAGTGGTTTTAATTAGTGCTGAGATGGAGTTCCAACTCTCTGACATCATTTATTTTCTGTGTGGCCTTAGATATCTGTGATGCTATTACGTGAGAGCTACAAGATCTTTCTCAATATTTTGAAAATAACAAAGCACCCTATTATCTACTGAGTATTGATTGCTGTCATTTGAGAAGAGTGAAATCACAGTCTGACCTTCAAGGAAAGAGTACATCTGAATTAACTGTTTTTTTTTTTTTTGAGAACTTTCTTTTGTATTTTTGGCAAGTGTTTTCATTAACTAGCATTTGAGAGTTTATATATAAAATTATTGTTTTCTCATCTAAGACCGTATCTATTGTTTTCTGTGTTGAGTCTGTAGGTTATAAACTGTAAGGCTGAGAAAATATGATGGCATTTAGCATCCAGGATTATTTTTCAAATAAGTTCCTCATAACAGAGGCTCTGCACACTCTGGAATCCCTTACTCTGAACAACAGAAATTTATTTTTTCACAGTTCTGGAGGCTGGAAATCTTAGGTTAGGGTACTAGCATGGTCAGGTTCTGGTGAGAATGCTCTTCTTGGCTTGCAAATGGCCACCTTCTCATTGTGTCTTCACATGACCTCTTCTTGGTGTGTGTGTGTGTGTAGAGATAGGCAGACAGAGACAGAGACAAAGACAGAGAGACAGACAGACAGAGAGAGACACAGAGACACAGAAAGATAATTAAACCAAAAAGCATGTTTTAACTGAGTAATTGCTAAATAAACAAACAAACAAAAACCAGGAAGGCATCGCCTTTGCCCTCAGTGGTTTGGAATTTATTTGGGGAGATAAGAACCAATAAGTATATAAATGAAAAGTATATTAAAAAGAAAAGCCCATATGTATTAAGCACTGAATAATTGGATTAGGTAAGAGGTATAGTTAATGTTCAGGGGATCATTGTGGGGTGAGAAGATCCTGAAAGATTCTGCTCTTAGAGGATGCAGGATGTAGGATGAGCTGGGCAGTGATGGAAGTTTAGGATTTGAGGAAATCAAAGTTTAGGAATTTTAGGATTTGAGGCTTCTTAGAAGAGATGATGGATAAACGGTTAGGGAAAAGAGAATGGGGGAAGGGAATGAGCATGTCAAGCAGAGGCACAATGACAAGAAGGAGCCCACAGTGTGTGGGGGAAACCTCGGGCAGTTACTGCAGCTGGAGGGGGAAGCCTAGACACAGAGAGAGAAGAGGGGGAGTAGCTGGTCAGAGGTCATGTCACTGAGGACTCTGTGGGCCATGTTTTAACCTGCAGATCAGAGGTTTTCAAACCACAGGATATTTTCTTCTAATGAAAAGCTTAAGTGGAGGCTTAATGTACATATGCCAGAGATGGGCAAAGGTGCTTTAGTTAGGGCCAGGGTCGGAACTATGGTCCTGCCTCCTCAACACAACCTGTCTGTTGTCATCCTGACAGCTGCCCTTGTAGTTCAGACTGGTATTCCCTGTCACCTGGGCTATAGCAATAGCTCCTCTTCCAGTCTTGCCCCTTCTGAGTTAAAAAGCAGGTCTAAAAGGCAGGTCTGAGTTTGCCATTCCTCTGTTTAAATCTCTGTAGTTGTTCCCAGCTGCCTATGGAATAAACCTAAACTCCCTAGGCCCCGCCTTCTGCTTCACTTTCCATTCTTTCCAAGTTCTCCCCATCACACTTGCACTCACCTGTATGTTCTAGCTATACTGAAAGGCTTACAATTTTGTCTTGTCCAGCGCTTGGTCACATTGCCCCCACTGCCTGGAATGGCTTCTATGATTACCCACCCCACCTCTCCTGCTGCCTTTAAGCCCCTAATCAAAGATCGCCCTTACCATTTGGACTTACCTACAATGAGATCTGTCCATACTCTTCTTTATACCCATCTGGATCCATAGGTATAAATCCTATTGTTGTAGCTATGTATGGGGACAGATATAAGAGGTGATAAAAAAAATTCGAGCGAATAGGATTCCGTCAGAGAACAGATATGGATGAACGAAAGATTTGGAGGAGTCTAGGATGACTCCCAGGTTTATATCAGTATTGGCATGTACTGTCATAGAGAATATAGCACCAGAAAGGTTTAGAGAGGGAAAGATGATTTCCACTTTGGTGAAGTTAAGTTTTCATTGCCTGTGGAGATCCATGTTGAGATGAATAGCACACTGTTAGATGTATGAACCCAGAGTAAAGGAAAATGATCTGGACGCATATATTTGGAAATCAATAGGTGAATACTAGGTAAATCTTTAGGAATGAATGAAATTATTCAAAGTCAGACAACAGTGTGGCAGGGGGGAAGAGAGATGTCAATGAGGTGATTAAGGAAGAAGGTACGGTGGGAACAGATGTCTCGTAACATCTCAGTTTGATTTTTTTCCCATTATTTTGGTCCCTAAGACCACAAAGATGGTAGTGCAACTTGATAAAAGCTTTGTAAATGGAAAAGCTGTTATATTAGGTCACTCTGAGAGCCAATGAAATGGTGGATCTTATAAATTGGCAGGTGCCTATCCTGACGACTACAATGGGAGAAATCTCTCTAACTTCATTATATTTGATTGCATACAATTACCAGTACAGTTATGATTTCTAGAAATATTTAGAATAAGAAAAATTAGTAAAATTATAACAGAATTTTGAGTTTTTGGGTGTTTCTGATTATTAAACCTTGATTCTTTAGATAATTTAGAAGCTATTGAAGAAAAATCTCTAAATGTTGTTCTTAGATATGGCAATACATTCCCACCAGAAATTGCTTTTCCTAATTCATGTGTAACAAACACATAATACATTTTACAGCAAGGGAAGAGTAAGTGTGGACATATTTATTCAAAAGATTCTCTGTTTCTTAACCAAGATGAAAGAAATATCTTCTTGGTCACAGGAAGAGAGAGAATAGTAAATGTATGATTATAATATATAGATGAACTGGCTTCATCTTGTGATAAATGAAGGTGAACAGAGAATTCCCCTGAGTCCAGCGTGTGGTAAGTTAAATAATGCAAACTGTCTACGATGGCTGATGTGTGATTCGGTGCAGACGTTTCTTAGAGTTAACATTTTTCATGTTTCCTCAGACTTATACAAACACTGCAGAAAAACTTCTTTACCAGCACAGGAGGGCTGTTTAGCTTTCTGGAACATTGTATTTCACTTAGCATTAATAAATAAAAACGGTACCATTTTCTACATCTGGGATGTAAAAGCTGGTCTCAGTTGTCCAGGGCACTGGGTAGGGGCTGCTTTCCTACAGTGGGTCGATGAACAGGCGGGAGAGGGAAAGGGCAGCCACCTCTCAGCTAGAGCCGTTAAATCAATCTTGGCAAATCGAGTAACATGTCTCAACCAGGCTACTCTTATCTCTTTGTGGTCAATTAGAGGAAGGTCTCATGAGGAAAGAAAAGAAATAAAAAGAATGATGTAATTTCTTTTATAGCCTCTTTGGCATGTTTCATGTGAATATTCATGATAACACATGGGACCTATATATATTATCAGATCTGGGCTTAAATGTAGAGGCACCTTTGTGAAGAAAGAATAATTCAACATGAATTATATATTTGTCTTAAGGAGATCTGCAATATTCAGAGCTCATATAAATTTGGGACATAGGCATATGCCAAATTGTTTTCAAATGTTCATTTTCTGCCACATACCCATAATTGTCTAATTTTGGCAGTAATATTTTTGTGTTAAAGTGAAAATATGCTTCAAGTAAAAAAAAATATGCACAATAACTTCCAGTTAATTTTATAAGTAATATGTATTTAGCATTAGGTGTTATAATTTTTTAAAATAATTTTCTTATTTTTGTAACTATAACTCTATAAAGATAAAAGGCTTGTGCTTTCATCTTCACTGAACTGTCTACTTGTTTATTTTTATAAAAATGAAGATTTTCATGTCACATTTTCAGATGTCTTGGGGGAAGAGGTTTTTAAAAAGTATTGTAAGGCATTCATAAATTTGTAGCAAGTACTATTTTACATATTTTAAAATACCTACTTTACTGATGAATAAATTAAATAGGAGAAATTTAAATGCTATTTCAAGGTCAAAATAGAACTAAGAAGAAAATTGGGACATATTTTTCAGTTCTCTTTAGCCCGAACCTCTCCTAGTCCAAGCCTATATGTGAGCTCCACTTGGATGTCTAAAATCTCTGTATCTTAGTGATACAAGTAGAACCCATTATTATTTTCCCCTAACCTATTTCTTCCCTACTTTTCTCCATCTTAGACTGTGGTATCACATCCATCCAATTGCTTAGACCAAAAACTTGGGTTCGTCTTTTATTCTCCTTTCCTCATGCATCCTTCAGCAAATCCTTTTGGTTTGTTCTCTCTCAGTGTCTCTCTCTCACATATATGTATAAAACATATATAACATATATAAAACTTTTTACTCTTCCATTACATCCAGCCTAGTCCTAGGTACCAACACCTCTCACTGAGATCATTTCAGTAACCTCCAAAGGGTCAAGTGCATGGTAAGTTAAATCACGGAAGCTATCTCAGTGTTATTTTGGTCTCCTACAATCTATTTTCTACTCAGGGGCCAAGTGATATGTACTGAAACAAACTTAGAACCAATCCCTAACCCATCTAAAAACTGCTGCCTTGACCTGGCCTATCCACCTGCGTGATTTGTCTTCTGCCTTTCCTCTCTGGTCATGTCTCCTCCCATTCTCTTGCTAGTACAAGTACTTTCTGACTTGTTCATCACTATCCACAACAGAGTGCCGAGCACCAATGTAGGCACTCAATACATTTGTCAAATGTATATTTTCCCCAAACCTAAAAGGAAGTTCTCCTTTGGCTTTGGTGATAAGCAGAGCTCAAACTAAAACCTGAGGTGGTTGTTTCTGTGAGATTTGGGGACCGATAATCAATGAATGAAAATGGGGCATTCAGGGCCTGCTTTGCAACCTGTACTGTGGCCCTTCCTGGATGTCTCCTGTAGGCTTAGCTACACCTGGGCTCTCCTGAGGCCAATCCTGAGTTAAGAAGGGAGTAATTCAAGGGCCTGTCTTTTATCAGCAGGTGACTCAACCTGATGGAGTCTTAGTACCAGCCCAGCTATGACCATGCAATTTTCTGCCTTATTTCTGAGTCCAAGTTCATATCTTGATTATTGTTTTGATAACTGAATTTCTGCCTATTTCCTCTGCCTCAACAACTGCTCAGCAATCTCCTTCTTTCTGTCCAGGACTCACCTGTATTCTTATGTCCATTTCAGTTGACCTTCTATATCCAACATTTTACTGTATAGGACATTACTGTAGATCTTTCTAAACTGATTTAGCATTCTAGTTGAGACCTGATGGTACTACAGCCATCCCTAAGAGGATGAATGAACAGCCATAATGTTGGAACTAAGCCTTTAGAAAACACCCAAGCTATTTATGCATAAATCTTGTGAAATCTCTCACAAGCAATTAAAAAACAATTACAACAAAATCTCCATGGTGTTCAGCATTTGCATAGTCTCAAAATATTTCTAGATCTTTAAAAAAAGAAAAACTAGAGCAGGGAAAGAACTTAGAGCAGCTTTTAATGTTCCGAGAGGCCAGCCCTTAGTTATTGACCAAGAGGGCAATGCCAGCAGTAATATTCTTGAAAGTTGTTCCAGCAAGGAGAAGAGAGTCCAGCACATAGTGGGAGCCCCATAAATCAAAGGAAGGGAATGAATGAATGAATGAATGAATGAATGAATAGAAAACTGAGTGCTAGCCCTGAAGATCTCTCTAAGTGGACTGAGGATGGAGACTGACAAAAGAATATACTTTTGGGGGGGGAATAATTAGGCTTTGACTTTGCTGTGGAGCATGGCAATGAGATATAAAAATAGGTACTCAGACATAGTTATTTCTTAAAATAGCATATTCAATTAAAATGACTGAAATATTTCAAGTAAGATCTTTTACCACTCCAGACTGAGTTGATGGAAATTTTCCAGGATTTTTTTTTCAAGTAAGGCCTTGCCCAATTGCCTATGTGGTTTGGGGAGACGTACTGGCAGCATATCTTCTGATGAAGGTAGAAATCTGGCAGCAACACCTGAGACGGAATCGAGATACAGTTTATAAAACCACCTCTCTCTGGTACTTATGGCTGATCTTTTTGTGATATCTTTTGAGTGTCAGTGTTTTTAAAATATGTGATTTTAAAGATGATTGCATCATTCTTAAGTGTGAGTTTATTTAGAATCTATTTGAAGTCTCAATTTTTTATCTTTAGTATTACCACAGAAATCAGATGGAACTGAGAGGGATCTTAGACAGTGATTCATAACTTTTTAAATAGAACTCATCATTGTCTCTATCAGAGAAGCTGGGCTCCACCATAATAGAATACATCCCATTTTTTTCCAAAAGGATATTTGTATATATAGAGGCAGTCTACTGTTGGAGATATAATTTATGCCTTTTATAGGAAATAAACATTACAGTTACTTGTTGGGAATTGTCATTAAACTTTAATACATAAACAAACCAAAACGGTAATTACATTTGTGTTTTAAAATATAAATAATACTTTTGAGTATACAATTGAATGCTATGGTGACTGTGCAAACACAAAGACAATACGTTACAGTGCTATTACTGATGATATGGTTTATCGTTATGGTAGAAATATGAGAAAATACAAATTCAGAGAAGAGTAAATTTTATGAAAATCCTTCATTCCATCTAGTAGACTTTACATTCCACAACTGATAACTGACCATCAGCTGAGAACTATGGGTCTAAGAAAGAAGTTAGTATTGCAAGCTGAATCATGTCTTTCTAAAAGATGTTGACGTCCCAGCCCAGAGTATCTATGTATGACCTTATTTGGAAATAGGGTCTTTGCAGATGATCTAATTAATATGAGGTCATTAGGGTGGGCCTTAACCCAGTATGAATGACGTCCTTGTGAAAACAGGAGATTTAGACAAAGAGACTGACAGGTACACAGGGAGAACGCCAACTGAAGACAGAGGCAGAGATCAGGGTAATACATGTCAAGGAATGCCAAAGATCGACAGTAAACCATGAGAAGCAGGAAAGAGGCATGGGACATACACTCCCAGTCCTCAGAAGGAAATAGCCCCGTTGCCACCTTCATCTAGTATTTCTAGTCTCCAGATTGTGAGACAATAAATTTATGTTGTTTAAACTACCCAGTTTGTAGCAGCGCTGTCAAAGTGGTAAAGCTAGGCATCTAATGCTCTTCATTAACTGCCTGTCTGTCTGTCTGTCTATCTATCATCTATCTATCTATCTATCTATCTATCTATCTATCTATCTATCTATCTATCTATCTATCTATCTATCTATCTATCTATCTATCTATCTATCTATCTATCTATCTATCGATCATTTATCATCTATCTATCATCTATCATCCCTATCTTTGATTCACAATTTAACAGCAGTAGAACTATTTTTTCCCATAATTTCTGCCTGAAAGCTGTGCTACTTATCTCCTGTTTGTCCCTCCGGATCCTCTCATTACCCCTTTCCTCCCTGCCCTCTGCTTCAGAAGGTATCTCTCTGAACAGAATCAATGGACTCTGGCTTTCACGTGGGTTCAGCCAATGGGAAATAGTAGGAAGAAAACCAGAAGCAAAGAAGAAGGTGGGGTTGAGGCATTTATTTCCCTGGTTCCTTCTCTGCCTTCTGGCTGAGTCCCCTTATGAAAGTCATAGTTGTCATACGTCCTCCTCCACACGAAAGGGCTCTTTCTGTGGCCACGCTCTCACCCTTGCCCCTTCTGGCCCAGAGTTCTGCACTAAACACTAGAGGTTCCCCACACCCTGTTCACACATGATTAAATCCTCCTTGAATTATCCCACCTTCAGTGAGCCTTCGGTTTTCTGCTGGAAAGCCCAGTATGTAAAATATATAAAAATGAAACCGATTGGTTTAAAGTAAAGAATATGGTCTGGAGTCCAGTTTCCTGAACTATTAAAACACATGCCCTTGACACTTTATGATGGTCCCATGTTCTAGACCTTTTCAGCCTAGAGTCATATACTCAAATGCCCAAGAAGGCCAGTCAGGTAATGAAAAAGAGTGTTGTGGATTGGTGAGAAGGAGGGAACAAGCTGTTCTCAAGAGGCAGCAGCTACCCAGCTCCAGCTCTTTTCACCACTTGGGAATGTAGTCCTGGTATTGAAATTAATTTTTTTGAAAGAGAAACCAGAAAACCAAATTTTTATGTAGATGCTCTTGGTTTCTCAAGGTTGGTAACTAGTTCAAAAAATGTTAAAACAGGGCAAGCCAAGAAAAATACCTCTGCAGTCTAGAATTGGGCCACAAGCCACACATTTGCGACCTCTGTGTCAGCTCTGTCTTTGCTTCCTTTCGATCGCCAGAAACTACCTGGACCATATTACTTCAGACCCTCCAGAGGAATTACAGTGTAATAATATGCCTCGGTTTTTATTAAATTAAAGGTTGAGATAGAAGAAAATATCTTTATGCTTGGTAAAATCCACTTTTGAAGACATTTTTCACCAGATTGTTGTTCTTTCCTTAAAGATGCATGCAATAAATTTCTCTCAAGAATTTAGCACCATGAAAAGTCTATTTTGCCCTTGAAAAGCACATGCATCTTATTTTACTGGTTAAAGGGATAAGTGATAGGGTGGCTTCTATGTCCGGCAGCATGCTTGGTGTTTTATTTCAAACCAACAACTCCAAGATCTCAGTGGCTTAACACGTTAAGTTTATTTCTCACTCATACAAAGTTCTCTGTGGGTCAGACGACTCTCCAGAGTAGCTCTTTTCTTTGTGAACCAAGTTGCCTGGATCTGGTGAGTCCTCTGAATCAATGTGTATGCTCTGTGGCAGGGATGCATAGCTTTGCACTGCCTCAGTTCTGAAGTGACACGTGTTATTTCCACTCACAGTTCATCAGTCAAAACCAGTGTCATGTCTCTGCCCATCTATAAGGGGGTTGAGAGACATATTTCCCCATGTGGTC
>NW_006443138.1:12539158-12540958 GCF_000325575.1 Pteropus alecto
CAAAGAGGGAAGTAATGATGAACACTAGCAGTATCCTCTATTGCCATTTCTATATACTCTGAATCTTATGAAAGCCATTGCAGCTCTCTCTCTCTTTTTTTTTTTTTACTTTAAGGTGCTCAGAGATGCAAATTGTAGACTAAAATTTTCCTAAATATCCTCCAGATATTCCTCCTTCTCCCTTTCTATCTTTGGTCATGGTCTTTCTTATTTTATCAGGGCCCTATTGTTTCTATACTTTATATGTTAAGCTGCCTGTGATTCATTGGGGAAGAATAAGGAGCAAGAATAGTAAATGAACTAATTAATAGAAATAAACAGGAAAAAGTTAAATATACAGATGTTTGCTTTATAGCTGTAACTGATGCTGACCCAGGCCACTTCAGACTAAGGAGAGACAGATCATCAAGAGGCATGGATAGTAACAATGGTGACCATAGCAACAACCTCGTCCTATACCCAGCAGGAGCGTGGTCCTTCCCATACTTTCCCCCACCATGCCTGCCCTTCTAGTGCATCTGTGAGATGGCTCATGCTAGCTCACTACTGCAAGTTTGCCTCTTTGTGGGTCCCACTGGACACAGGGAACCATTACTGCACCCCTCAAATCAGTACCTTGCAGTCTTCACTCAAGACTCCCCCTACATTTTTTCCCCAGGTTCCCAAGGATAGTGGCCCCATTCTGACAGTTATCTTATAGCCCTTCTTTGCCAGAATTATTTTATATGATTTCTATCACCCACTAGTAATCATCTCTGAGGACATTTCAAAGGCTTTATTTCAGTTGCTTCCATTTCTCAGAGTCCTAATCCTGTCCCACCTCAGGGTGACTTCTTTGACTACAGAGGATGTTCTCCTACTGACTTTCATTCTCCTCTCATCTTGAGCCCACTGTCAGTCCTAAGGGATTTTCCCAGGGGACCATTACGTTTGCATAGATATGGAGGAGGAGGCTGGGTAACTGCCACCAAGTGGTGAATGTTTGTGGCAGAACAATCATAAAAGTTTTATTATTGTTCTTATTATAACTGCTAATGATTGAATGCATATTATGTGGCAGGAACTATTCATATGTTGTTTAATTTCTCACTATGGTCTTCACAACAATCTATGGGATTTATATTATAACCCACTTTGCAGATGAGCAAACTGGGCCCCAGAGAGGTGAATTCACTTATATTAGACAGTGAATACCTCAGCATAGCTTGGAAATGAACAACCCTCTGTGTTATGTCTAAGATTGTGCTTTTCTATTTCTTTCCTACTTTCTTGCCTCCCAGGTCAAGGAGTAGGTGTTCAAGGTAAGCCTTTCTCAGAAACTCCAGCTATGTGGCAATATATATTTATTCCATGTGCAATAATTAACAAGATTCTACTATGGCCCATTTTTTGGTTAGTTGTCAATAAATCAAATTCCTCAATATCTCTAAATTTAGAATTAGAAAAACTGATCCTAAAGAAGGTGTATATTATAAAAAGCCAATGTAGCAAATTTATCTTCCTAGATAATCCTTTTATGCGTGAAGGAAAACCTACCTTGGATTTCTTAATCAGTTAGTACCTTCTCTAAGAGCTACTTCCCTGACTGAGATGGAAATTTAGGAAGGGATAAAGTGAGGTGTCCTCTTTTTGATGCTACAGCTAAGATTTTCATCTTGCTAGGGTCTGCAAAGCACTCTCAAGCTCAGCAAGAAAATACTGAGGTTAAGTTTTTCTATCCCTTTTGAGCCTTATCAGATTTCATGCCACAGAGGACAGTGAACATGCTGAAGAGACAGGGATAAATGGAAAGTTCCTTTT
>NW_006443138.1:12540978-12555270 GCF_000325575.1 Pteropus alecto
TATTGTATGTAGTTTTATCCTTTTCTGTTGATAATGAAAAGAAATGGTTTCGTAGTTTGTAGGTAACTATGCATCATAAAGGAAACATGGTATTTGATTTGCTTATTCCAATGATAAATGAATCTCTTTTTATCACCCATTGACTTCATATTTAACTCTATCATTTAAAGTTTTCAACCCTCTTTTTATCTCAAGAAAAAGAATAGGAACAACAAGAAAAAACACTTTGGGGCTCATATTAGTTCCTTCAAGTTGCCATAACAAAATACCATAGAATGGGTAGCTTAAACAATAGGAATTTATTTCTCACAGTTCTAGAGACTGGAGGTCCAAGATCAAGGTGCCAGCAAGGTCAATGCCTGGTTAATGAGAACTATCTCCTTGGGTTACAGATAGCTACCTTCTTGATGTATCCTCACATGGCCTTTCCTTGGTGCATATGAGTGGGGAGACAGACAAAACAAGCTCTCTGCCATCTCTTCTTATAATGGTACTAATCCCATCACGCAAGTCTCACCCTCATGAACTCATCTGAACCAAATTACCTCCAAAAGGCTCATCTCCAAATACTATCACAATGGGGCTTAGGGCTTCAATGTATGAACTTGGGAGGGGCAATTCAGTCCATAGCAACCAACCTCTGACCCCTTAAAATTCATGCTTTCTTACATGCAAAATACATTCATTTTATATCAACATCTCTCAGAGTCCTAATTTATTTCAGCATCAACTCTAAGGTCCAAAGTCTCATCTAAATATTACCTAAATCAGATATGGGTGAGACTTTATGTATGATTCATAGTGAGGCAGAATCCCTGTCCAGTTGTGAACCTGTGGAGCTAGACCAGTTATGTACTCCCAAAATGCAAAGGTAAGACAGGCATAAGATAGACATTTCCACTCCAAAAGGGAAAAATAGGAAAGAAGGAAGGGTGACAGGTCCCAAGCAAGTTCAAAACCTAGCAAGACAAATTCCATCGGCTTGAGAATAATCCTCTTTGGCTTAATGTCCCACTTTCCAGACCCACTGAATTGTCAGACACTCCAGGGGACAGTGCCGCATGCCCCTTTGGCCTTCTTATTTCCAATAACATGTTTCTTACTTCCATCTGAGACTTCACCAGAGTTACTCTTAATGTTCATATTTCTAGCATGCACCTCAAAACTCTTTCAGCCACTATCCATTACCCAGTTCCAGAACCACTTCCATATGTTCAGGGTTTTGTTATAGCAGTGCTCTGTTACATACGATGATTTTATGAGACCTTTTGATAATGACACCTAGGAATTTTTTATAATCAAGATGGTTTTAGAAAACTTCCTATTATTTGTATGTGCCCAGAACCTAGTGAGTATTGCAAGGATAAAATTAATTAACCTGAAAAAAATATGGATTTCAAATAAAGTGTTTCTCTCAAAGTAATAGGATCTATGCCTTCAGAATAATATAAAATTGGGGCTATGAATTCTTTTTTATTTTCTTACTGATTAACATTTAAAAATCAAATTTGTATTGCGCACAGTTGAGCTAGTCAATTAATCTTACAAAATAAAGGCAAAGTGAAGACTTCAGTTCTTCTCAATTTGAAAGAAGCTGGTTATGTTAATGGATGCTAACAGATGACAAAAGAAGGCAGAGTTAATTAACTTCTGCTTTATTTCTCTTTTCTCTAACATAAACAGTGGTCTAAAAATAGGAAAACATTTATTAAGCAACATAAAAAATAAATTATAGTTTATTGTAGATTAAGATGTAGAGAGCAACAACCTACTTTAGATTAATTCAGACATTCAGGCCTTAACAGTTTAAGGATGCTGAAGAAACTTTTAAGGTTAATTTTAGAACTCTGAAATTCTAAGCAACCACTGAAAATGGGACAGTGAGAGAAATGGAGAATGAGAAAGTGTTAAAAATGGATTAATGTCTTAATTTTTCTTAAGAGCACTGTCTTGTTAAATTCTGGAGTATTTTGAAGCAAAGGGAGTGGTCACTAAAAGCCAATTTGATTTGAGTTCCCAGGCTATCCAGTGTATAAGGGAGAGAGAGTAGTAGCGTTGTTTCCTTTCCTCTGCTCTGCTCAAAACCCTAGCTGTCAACATCCCTTTGGCTTATCCAAGGACTTTTCAAGAAAGCTCCTTTAAATAAATTTGGGAACGTGTGCTATAGTGATGATATAGCTAGGTTTCAGTAAACTGGAACATCAAAATATCTTTGTGAATAATATGGAGAAATGTAGGCTGAATGATAGTGTGGTGCAGTGATCTTGTGGTTGTTTGAGAAGCTGTACCTCCTCCTGACCCTCCTCACCTCAGGAGGTTACTGTGGGAAGATATCAACCATCAGCACCATTGAGTGAATCACAACTGTTGAAATTTCAGGCATCAGAGAGGAAATGGGGAGATTTTTTTTTGCAAGAGTTTTTTTGGCACCCCCTCAAATAATATCAAGTTGGCAACTTCTTGGTTATAGTTCCTGAGGATAGTCTACTTAGAGTAAGTATTTTTAAAGCCATAAAATGAGCTTTGCAAAGAATGAGAAAAGCAAAACAAAGGACTGTTTCATATTTAAGATTTAAATCTCTGTTCTTGGACCAATGCCTAGTTCTATCAAAACAGTGATATCCATCCAGCAAATCTGTACAAACTCTCCTGTAGTGCATATCTACAGAAATGCTGATTTCCAAATCAAATTATTAATACATAATTGAAAAACTACTTTATTCTTCTTACATTTCCTTTAAAAATCTCTTTAGAAAGTTAAATGTGACTTATAAGTGTCATCTCAGAAAACTTCCTATTTTTACCATGGGGTCAACAGGAGGATGGTTTTATTTTATTGTAATATTTTTATAAATGGCAAATAAAGCCCCTGCAAAGCACATGAGATGACCCAAATGACAGAGTGAAGAAACTGGTAGAAGATCAAAATTTCTCATCTTCTTTTCTTATTTAACTCTCATTAACTTTTTTTTTTTTTTTAATAATGAAAATTTCCCATAAAGAAAATACGTATCTGTGGGATACTGGCACACAAAATGCTGTTTTACTGTGATGTTTTGCTAGATTTATGGAAATCTTGCATCTACGCTCTGATGATTTAAGAGGAGAGAAAAAGGCAGTTGGGTTCACTGTTTAGGGTGTTACTTTGTTTGGTTGTACAGATTTAATAAATCCTCCCATGTTGTGGTTCAGCTTCATTTAGTTTTCTGCTCACCCAAACTCATGAGAATAAACCAAATCACTTTGTCCTTCTAGTGCTGTATTAGCTCTGTGCCGTGAATGAAAATTAAATGCAAATGCTTTCATTGCACCAGCCCCTTGTTAATTTATCACATGTTTAAACACAGCAACATATTGGAAAACCTTGTTATTTCGTAATCTTCAGATTTTTTGCACAATGATATTAAGAACAGAATAATGAGTAAAGATAAGCCGATGGGAAGCACATGTCTACAGGGCAACTGGCAGCAGTCCCACAGCCATTAGTCTGTGGTATCTGGTGGAATTGCTGGAGTCAGCTTGCACTCCAACTGCATGACAGAGCAAAAAAGAAGGAAGGAAAATATTTCCAGAATTAGAGGAGGTGAGTGAAGCACCACTTTCAAGTCTTAATCAAATAGTTTATTCTCACTTTAAAAATGTTTTGATAAAACTTATGCTCTGTAGAAGATATTTAGTTGAATGTTAATAACAAATAATCAATAACAACAACAACAATAACAACAACAACACTACAGAATGCCAACTTCCAGGAAAGAATGAAGTTAGATAAGTGTTTTTTAGGATATAGCATAAGAACCAGAGCATACCCAATAAATATTTGTGGACTTGATTTATGGTGCATGAGGGCAATTAAGGGAATTAAATTTCGTTGTTGTCTTGATATACTAAGTGCAGAAATTCTAATCATAGCCAGATCTTGGTGATCATCTGGGGTTAAATTCAAGGGCAATGATGATTATACTCACATGACAAGAGAGAGAAGGAAAAGATGCCTTATATTCTTAGCACACCTTTTTATACAAATTTGGAGCTCCAACTAATTGGAGTTGGTTTTAAAACCCGTCTTGAAATACGCAAACATGATCCAACATGCATTTAGACAACATATTACAAATGGCTGAACCCTAAAACTACTTTACTTAACATATCCACTGTTGTTCCGGACTTTACCCAGTCTCTATATTTCAATAATCATGTTTCAAAAATAGCTAGTATTGTTTTTGGTAGAATTTTTTTTTTTTTTTATTTTTTACTTAAGCAGAATATTGATAAGCTTGATTGATTGTTAAATCACAGACGTTTTAAATGGAATTTGCTGGCCTTATCATCCATTTTTAAAAGTGTTGACTCTCTGTGGTGCCTGTCCTTCATTCTAAAAATTTAGTTTAAAATTTGAATAATAAATAAAGCAAGCGATTCCTAAACGCAGCGTTTAACAGTTTGTTCCACCAAAATTCTATTTAATTTTTTTGTTTAGGCTTACATACTTACCAACACTACATTATTCTCCTATTAAATAGTTGTCTCCCCAACCTCATTTCTCATCTCCTTCCTCCCTCCCTTTCTTCCTTCTTTCCTTCCTTCCTTTTTTTCTTCCTTTTATCCTGCCTTACTTTTTTGCCTTCCTTCCTTCCATTCTTCCTTCTTTCCTTCTTTTCACCCTTCTCTTCCTTTTTTCCTTCCTTCCAACATGGTGGATGATGATGAGCAAGACTGAAATGGGTAAGACTGAGAGAAAGAGCAATCTCTGGAGGAGAAATTAAGAGTTCAAGTGTAGACATGTCATGTCATGTCATCTCATGTTTTACATGAAGATGATATGCTTATATACACACACAACATGGAATATTATTCAGCAATAAAAATGAATGAAATCTTGCCATTTGCAAGAACATGGATGGACTTAGAAGGTATTATGCTAAATAAAATAAGTCAGACAAAAAAGACAAATACAGTATGATTTCACTTATATGTGGAATCTAAAAAAGTAAAACAAATGGGTAAATAAAACAAAAAAGAAACAGACCCAGAGATATAGAAAAGCTGATGATTGCCGAAGGGGACAAGTTTGAGGGAATGAGAATTTTAAAAAAATGGTAAAATGAAAAAAAATATTTGAAATGTTTACATTCTCTCAGTGAAGATATCAAGATGTAGGATATGTAAGATAGGAGCCCAGAGGAGGAGGTTGGGATATAGATATAAATTCGTTTGAAAGTCAACAGTGGGTTAATATGTTTAAAGATACAAGTTTCAATAAAATCACTTAAAGAGTAAGTGCAGTTAAAGAGGAGAAATGGCTAAGGACCAAACCCAGCTCATTCGAACATTTAAAGGTCAGGAAGAGAAAGGAAAAATAATATATAAATGTGTTAATACAATTTTATTTTAAAGAGTCTACCATCTATTAAGACCTTTTTTCATTTTTTGTTTTTATTATTTATTTATTTATTTATTTATTTATTTATTTTTTAAGGAGTTGGCATGGAACATGGTTATATCTCTTTTCAGAACTTTTAGAAATTGCTTCCTAAAGTCCAGAGAAAATGTCTGATTCAAATTATTTGGTCTAGTACTGTGAAGTTGATCTATATCAGCATTGGTTGTGAGGCCACTTCTTAGATAATGGGGCTCCCCAAGACTGAGCCAAGTAGGGTACGGTATCAAATACCAGAACTACAAAAGTGTCAGTACATGTCAGATGAAAAATGTAAAATGCAATTTAGGAATGAGACAGGAGTGTCTGGATCTGAGATTCTCACAAAAGTGGAAAGGTAAAATGGGCAGGAAGTGAGATAAACAAAGGCAATACTGGTAGAGTCAGAAAGGGCTGCCTGACATGAGGCTGGTAGGTTGAAGCCTGTTCAAAAACTGCTCTCCTGAACACATTCTGGCATATGCCTTTTAAACTGTGCTTGAAACAGCCAGACCACATCAGACAAAATCTACCATCCGCCTTTTTTGGCATTTCTCATTTTAAAGTGCACAGTCATCTTCCAAATGTTCTCGCTTTAAATTCTCATGGTTAGAATTTTGTCCATTGCTTCCTTCTAAGAGTAAGACTCAGATTCAGATTTTATTAACATGACTGAGTGTCAGCTGTCCACCAGGCACTGGGCTGGTCACTTGCACATATAGCTCTTATAGAGCTTAAATTGTCATCTTGGCCAAGACAGAAGTTCATATAAGTAGCTTATACTGCCACCGTTTAAAAGCTATGTGTAAATTTCCTAAATCCTCTTGTGTGCAATATTTACTTAGTAGTTTGTCTCATCTGGAATATTTGAAAATTTAGTCCTGTATGATTTAGATGTGGTATCAGAATAGTCTTTACAGCTAATTTTCTTCTATGCAGAGAAGGACACATCTGACATAATATAACAAGACACATTGCCAGGGTAAAAATAAATTGCAAGCTATAAACAAATAAATATGAAACCAAGTCATAAAATGAAAGCACTAGAAATGTTGCCAAATATCATTATTGTGGAGAGGCCTGAGACCAAGTGTTCCTTCCTCACTGCGTTACCTGGGTCCTTAAGTCCCTTAAATGAATTAGCAGGATCAGAGAATTATTTCAAAGTTTTAAGAACTGAAAGAACATCTTATACTTATTAATCTGAGACAAAGCTTTGTACCTTTGCTCTTAGCTTCATTTTCCAACTTCATTTACCATATCATTTCTGACTGCCTTGTTTGATCCTGAAACTTCAGTATGTTTCTCTCCTCTCAGTTCTGCCGTCACTAATACTGTCTTCAAACCAGAACATATAAGTAAATCAATGGTTACGTACTACATGATGTAGACTCCCTCTCATACTCCCCACCGGGAGTGGGCCTGGTCCTTCAGAGAGATGAGATGAGCAGAGAGAGCAGCCAAGCTTCCCCATGCTTGGATGCCAGCAGAGTGAGCATCCACTATTTCTCATTACTGGGTTCCCCAGTTCCTGGTAATGATGGTGATGCTGCTGCGTAGATCAGGTGAATCCATGTTATAGGCAACTGCATGACTTATTACTTGATCAGGACCAGTAGGAGAAACCCAGTTTCCATGAAACTCAGAAACTCTGATGTGCACAAGCTTAAGTTAACTCCTTTATATAGAAGTCATTTTCTTCCCTTTTCTGGTGCAAACTTCTCTCAGAATACCCCCAAGACCAGTAGTTTTCAATCTTGGATACTGATTAGAATCTATTGGGAAACTTATAAAAATCAGCATTTTAAGGCTCCCAGGTAATTCCAATGTGCAGCCAGGTTGAGCACCGCTGCCAGGGTCCTTCCAGGTTTGAGCTCTCAAGGTCAGGAGTAACCCTGCCTCTAAATATCATTTAATTCTTAATTTGCATTTTCTTGGTGTAACGTCACTATGATGAGGTGGGGTGAGTATACAGGAGTGACTATTCAGCTGAGCTCAAGGAAGATTTTTTGCCTCTACTCAGTAAAACTCTGTGTTCTTGGCTGCTCTCCTGGAGGTTAGAAGAATGCAAACCACTCCACATTTCTGCCAGTTTGCTCTTGTTTTGTTCTCTCTCTGCAAGACCTGGCTCTCTCTCTAGAAAGTCTGGCTGATCTATGAAATTTATCCAGAATTTACTGCTTAATGCTTTGATGCCTTTCCCACCTCTTAAATATTTGACTTCTCCCCTTTCTCAATAGTAGATGATATCTTACAAACCAAGTCTGTTGGAATAAGAGAATAAAAGAGACTTTGGGCGATGAAAGGCTTGGTGATTTAGAAAGCAGGCTGCACTTTGGTCAATGATGGAGGTTGTTATCACCAGGTGGTGAGAGTTGAAGGTAGGTTGGGCTTGCTGCTCAGGATAGCAGACACTGCTCCTTGGCCTGAAACTTCTACTCAAAAATTGTATCCGTGCTAACCGGGACCTTTACCAAAATTGGCCTCAAAACCCATAGACCAGACCTCCACCCTTGAATGGGACTGGCATGCTTGACCTGGTGATTTCAAATTAGGTCATATATTGCTGGCTTTCCCAAGACCTCCAACTGTATCTGGGATATCCACCAATATTCATACTGAAGCTACTTATACGAGAATTCTCTTCGAACATCAGTGTTAGCTCATCCCTGGTGCCCCAGACATATTCATTTCTGTGGTTGATTTTTGTTTGTTGGTTTGTTTGTTTTTTTTTCCTGGAGTCATGATCTGTGCTTCTCATTACAAAAAAGAACCAAAATTCCACTGCTCCCCTTATCCAAACTTCACTACATGATAAACCAGCTCTCCTTATTTTCACTTTTTTTATAGAATGCTCTTGCTTTTTCTTTAACAGAACTAAAATATGGCTTTCCCATCAATGTGTTATTTCCACTGTATCTCCTCAAATGCAGGGAACCACAGAGGTAGAAGAATGTTGTCAGTTTACTGCCTTCTCTACAAAATGGCATCTATAATTCCATTTTTCTTCCATCTTTATGAAAAAAGACTCTGCCGTTTAGAGGGTTCTGCCATCTGGAGTGAGTCATCTGTCCCTCCTTTTCCCAATCTTCTACTTTCTTATTGGTTAGTCCCTCATGTTAATTAAAAATGTAGGCAACCATCATTCTCACCAACACAAATCCTACTATTACCTTGACTATGTTTTTAAGGACATTTTGTTTGCAAGCACAAAAGGGTGAAAATTTACACACTATATTTTTAACATGCACAAAAACTAGAATTTTAAAATATTTTTTATAATTGATCTAGTCTCCATTTCTCCCATAGTGGGAAAAATAAAACCAGAAAACAAACAAACAAACAAACAAACCCTCAAAACTTTAAGTTTATCTTTTTGAAGTCCAGAGTCTTTCAAACTTTAAAAAGTATCTTTTGTGCTATTTCAGAGTCACTTAGGTAAATGACCATCCAAGTTAGTTATACTCCTTATCAGGGCATTTCTCCTCTTTCTTAAGAGGAGCTCTCTCCTCTCCTTTTAAGACAATCAGGGTATAGGGAGATGTTAACAGACCCTCTGGCAAGGAGGCAGGGGCTCCTGTTCTGAGCTTTCCCCAGGCCATTGCTAGTTTCAGATGCAGTGTGGCTAAACTGATCTTTCCCCTGGGCATGGGTATTGGCTGGAGTGCAGACGGCATCTGGTTTTTGGGAAAAGTGTCCTGGTATTCATGTAAATCAGTGGCACCCACCACAGGTTCCATTCCGATGGACTTTGCATTCTGTGGCCTCTTCTCCCTTACCCCAGGCTCACTTCTGGCTTACTGGTTCTCTGAGCACATCTGTGTACCCTTTGGGAGGCAAGACAGGGAACCCTCAGCTGCTTACACTGCACCATGCTGAAGTGCATGCTGCTGAACTTCCAGTTATCTTCCTCAGCCCTTTCTAGTCCTTTGTCACAAGGTCTCCATTCAGACTTCCGACCAGAAGACAAAACACAAGCCCCCCTCTGCTTTTAACCTCCCCTTCAAATCTTCTGATTTCTGTGGCTCTTTCTGCCTTTTGCATCTTCCTTTCTTCTCATCTGTACTTCTCAAAAGAATGGCTTCTGCTGCCATCATATTACTGAGACTGCTCTTCATAAAGTAGTCTTCCAACCGACCAAATTTTTACTATTTTCGATATTTTCTTACTGGACCTCTCTGCTTCGTTTGACACCCTTGATCACTTTATTTCCCAAACATTCTTTTCTGGTTCCACTCAGAACTTTTTGCTTATTTCCTATACAATTTTCCCCTTCAATGTTGGTGTTTGTGGAAATTCTATTCTTGAATTGTGTCTACTCTTATTATGGCTAAATCCAGGAAGAGGGGACATTCTTCTTGAGCGATTACTTTCATTTTCATGTTGAACTATGATCTTTATACTGCTGCTAACAAACAAACAAACAAACAGAAAGAAATACTCTATCTCTAGTTCATTTTCCCATGCTTTAGACTAATGTATTTAACTGTCTCCTGAATATTTCTAGGCCTTTCATACTCAACAAACTCAGCATGCACAAACTGAACTCCTTATCCTTCCGTGCTTCTGAGGATATATTTTCAGTCTCACTGAGCGCCATCATTTCCTCAGCTACCAGAGCCAGAGAACTTGGGAGTCATCTTCAGTTCCTTTCATTCTTTTATCTCCCACATTTAACACATCACCAAAGCCTGCCAAGTTTCCTCCTGTTCTATACAGTAGCCTCCCCTTATCCACGGAACATATATTCTAAGACCCCCCAGTGGATGCCTATAACTGCAGATAGTACCAAACCCTGTATATACTGTTTTTTTTTTTCTCCTGTATGTGCATTTATACATTTTACAGTTTCTCTTTGGCAAATCCAAACTATCACCATCACTACTCTTCACTTTGAGGCTGTTATTAAGTAAAATAAGAGTTACTCGAACACAAGCACTGTAATTCTGTGCCAGTTGATCTGATAACCAAGACGGCTACTAAGTGACTAAAGGCGGGTAGTGTATACAGCCAGGATACACTGGACAAAAGGATAAGTCACATTTCAGGCACGACAGAGTGGATAGCATGAGATTTCATGATGCTACTCAGAACTGCACGCAATTTAAAACTTATAAATTGTTTATTTCTGGAATTTTCTATTTAATATTTTCGGACTGTGGGTAACAGATTGCGAAAAGCACAATCACAGATAAGAGGGGACTACAGTACCAATTTGCCAATGATCTGTCAGTCATCATCTATGTGCACATGTATGTATATATGTATGTACCTATCATTATCTATCAATCACCCACCATTATTTGTCTCTAATGTCAATTGGTCCTCAAAAGTTTATACATAGTTAAATGGTTAAATGTAAATACAAATAAAAATTTAGGGATAAGTAGACACTTTCTAGAAGGGGAAAAAAATAAATATGTGGCTTATAAAGACCCAAGTTGTTAATTTTGTTGCTATGATTAAGCCTCAAATTTATTACCAAATTTTGGGTTGCTAAAGCAAAAATGGGACTAGGTCAGTTACCTAATTCTTTTCATAAAGAAAACAAAGGAATGTCCACAATTTAAGTTATAAACTGATAAGCTGAAGCTTTGTCTTTCCCTTTAACTTATAGATCACCTTTAATTGGCCCTTTTAACCAATCTTCTGTCTTCTAAGGCAAATCTCTTTTGAGCATTTTAAAACCTCTCTTCCTAAAAAAAAGATCTCTTTAAATATTTCCGTCTGGCTGTCCCAAGCACAGGACCTGCATTTTCTGTTTATGGTAGCACCCAGGCTTCCTTTTTGTCCTACAGCTCTGTTTTGTAACCTCGTCTCAAAGGTTTCTTTGCAACTCAGCATTTTAAACCATCAAACTAGATTTCGTGCAGATTTATATGTGTTAGAGATTTGTTGGGGTCTAAGTCATGTTCTCTTTTGGACTCAGACATGCCTAGACAGGTTCATGGGTCCCCTGAGGCTGGCTCACCAGGGCTTTGTTTCATAAAATGATGGAGGAGTCTTTGATGAAGAACTGTGCTTGTATTAATGCCAGTGATGAGATGTGAAAGTGCCATTTATAGTTGTTATTTGTGAATGAAGCAAATGTAGTAGTCTTTGCAGCAGATGCTTGTTAGCCTATATCTAGACATAGAAGAAGAAGATAGTAGTGTCTCCTAGCATTAAAGCAAGGAGGCCATGCACACAGCATTTGCCACAGCTGGGAACATGCTTTCACAGAGGATTCCCAGTATGGTGTGGTGGTAGAGAATGCAGATCTGGATTGCAATCCTGGTTCTGCCTCTTCTTTGTGAATTGCTTTGGCCAACTTTCTTCACTTCTCTGAGCCTGTTGTTCTGAGAATTAAAAATAAAGCGTGTAAAATATTCAGCATATAATAAGTGGTCAATAAATGGCAGTTGATATCATCATCATCATCATCATCATCATTAAACAATACCATAGAAATGAAGAGCAAGGGAGTAGAAAAATGAGCTGCATGGACAATGAAAGGATGGCTTTGGGGACCTCAGGTGAGACATATTTTAGGGGCTTTGTAAACTAACTGTAAGAAGTTTAAGGAGATGTACAGAGAACTGAAGAGCCTTGTGTGATCTCATTTCCTATCCACAGGCTCAGTGGGTATGATAGCTTCTTCAAACACATTAGGTTGGAAAAAGCGTTTTCATGTGCTCTCTTCTCGCTTGGGTAGAGTTGTATAATATGGAGTCGTTTTGTTTTGTTTTATTTTGTTTAGTCTAGGCTTTATCCTGCAAATACTGTATAATCTATTAATATTGTATAACTATACTTGATCTTTCTATAATATTTTACAGAGTTGACCATTCCCTCTTTCTTGAAATTGTCTCCTCCCTGGACTTCTATAAAATCAATTTCTCCTGGTTTTTCTTGTACTATTCAGATCTTTCCTTCTTGGTTTTCCTCCTGGAAGCTAAGTTTTTTTTCTCTGAGGTTTCTCCCTTTTTGAAACTCGTAATTATACTTATTTCTTAAGACTATGTTAGCTCTTTGGTCTTCTCACCTTTTAATAATCTCTGGTATATTCAAAACCCATGGCTTAAAACACTATTTATAGATATATGACTTGCAAGTCTCTTTTTAAAGCCCAGATCCTTCTGTTGAGCTACCTGGTCTATATACCCAACCACGGCAGCATTGGCAAAGAAACCTTAAACAGATCGTTAGGCTTGAACGGCATGTATTGAAACAAATATGGGGATTTCCATTAGTACATAGCCCACTTGGTCCCTGACAAGTTTAAGCCCCAGGTCTAGGTGGAAGCATCTTGGTGGGAAGAGTACAGACATTGGACCTAGTTTCTACAACTTGTCAGTTGCATAACTTTAGGGAAGTTACTTAACCCCAGAAAGTCTTCATTTTCATCACCTTTAAGATAGAGAGAACATATATACTTTTAGGTTCTTTTTACCTCTTAGCCCAATGAATGCTTCCAGGATGTACATATGTTCTCTTGTTGTTAGATTTTTTTTTTAAACTTTTTTTTGGTTGAGTTATAATTGACATACAGCATTATATTAGTTTCAGGTATACAACATGATTCAATATTTGTATATATTGCAAAATAATCACCCTAAGTCTGGCTAATGTCCATCACTGTACATAGTTATAGCATTTTTTTCTTGTGATTAGAACTTTTAAGATCTCTCTTAACGACTTTTAAATATGCAACACAGCATTATTAACCATAGTCACTATGTGTTGTGAGATTTATAAATTTTCTTCTTGGAATATTTTATTTTGAAAGGGTGGATTCTACATACAATTATGACCATGTTGGATAGTATCTTTCCTTGGCACTATTTCAGCTTAAATAACCTCTTTCCTATTGGTTTAATTCAGCTTTCTAGAGCAGGTATTGTTCTGTTACCTTGGAAACCCAGCCGTCACACCATTGGTTAGAATGTCCCAAGGTTTTCCATTATATTCCACCACCTTTTTACCCTCAAGAAAGCAAGTATCCAACATATTAAAATTAGCCTGTAACCTCTAGCAATCTTTTACTCACACTTTAAAATTTGGTGTGTTTTTTTTTATTCCTTAGTTATCTTACAGACTTTTTTTTTTTGGCACGGAAGCAAATATTTTTACCCACAGTTTTTCTATGACTGGTAGTCTTTGTGGTCTCTAGTTTTTATGACCAAGAAGTGTATTTTCTGTTGATAAAAGAAATAATCCAAAGATGCTCCCTCCTTTTCAGCATGCCCCCTTCAGCAATTCAGAGTGGGTGGAGAGACTGTTCTACAGTTGCTACTATGCTCAAACAATGAAATAGGTTGAAAATAGAGAATTTTAACCTGCCATCTCCAGATGATATTAGCCATTTTTTCTCTTTCTTTGCCTTCTACCTTCCTGGGGAGTCTGGAGTCCTTGACCCCAGTAAAAAGATGATGATAGCTTTTCAAATCCTCAGTATTAGCCATCCTGATATTTATTTTTGAATCTGTTTGTTTTCTTTAGCCGTAAGCTCTACAAATGTGTGGTAGTCTACTGGCATATATGTCTACCTCATTGCCCTTGAGAAAATCACTTTCTTCACTATTATTGTTGTATGAAAAGATAGATTTGATTAAAAAACCACTAAATTAAAAATAATGGTCCACTAGGGTATGCCACTGATGCATATTAAAATTATAAATATGTCTGTTCTTGTTTCCTTGTGAATGTAATCTATTTAGTGTTTTTTTCTAGCAATCTTTTCTTTTTCCAAATGAGCATGTAAGTTAATCTACATATATGGTAGTCACTAAATATGTCGTCGTCGTCGTCGTCGTCTTCTTTCTTCTTCTTCTTCTTCTTCTTCTTCTTCTTCTTCTTCTTCTTCTTCTTCTTCTTCTTCTTCTTCTTCTTCT
>NW_006443138.1:12555569-12556384 GCF_000325575.1 Pteropus alecto
TTCTTTTCTTTTTACCATTCGATTACCTTAAATGGATATAAAATTGAGGCATAAAAATGCTACTTGGATGGATGAAGTAAATGTGATATTTATGATACTCTAAGCCAGATTCTCTTTTCTGAAAAATAAAGTAATACATACAGGAAATGTAATGTAAGACACAGATAGATATTGCAGTTGCTTTTGAAGCCCTCTGTCCTGTAGTCCAGAGAAGAGAGTAAGTGTGGTGTCAAGGAAAGAGCATCGCTCTGAGAGTTGGCATATCTACATGATCCCAGGTGGGTCACGCACCAGTTGTGTGACTCAACCTTTTAAATCACTTTCATAGGCCTGTTTCCTCACTTATAAAATGGGCATAGGCTTATAACTTGTTTCCTATTTAGTGAAAGGATTATTATGAAAATTCAATAAGGAAAGCAATGGAAAATTAACCTCAAAAAAGAATATAGAAATTAATAAGAAATTATTAAATATGGTAAATTTAAATATGGTAAAAAAAAATATGAGTATAAGCCAGATCATGTACTAAAGAGTTTAAAAGTCCATGGAAGAACTATCATAGTACCCTTGCCGTGTAAGTTTTCTTATTGCTCAAAAAGAAACTGTATGTATGCTGTTGGAGCTAACATACATGTCTTTTACTTTAAGCATCTCAACTCTTGTCAAACTTTGAGATGCTTTCTCACATACTTGTGAAACACAAAGCTGTCTTCTGCATTCTTTTTCCTCTACAGGTTCTTCTACCATTTGAGAGCAAATGCCCCTTCCACTGTTGCTTGTTCTTAGCATTAGTTGGAGAGAATTTTTCCACATTA
>NW_006443138.1:12556433-12584647 GCF_000325575.1 Pteropus alecto
AAAAGAGCACTGGACTGTTTGAGATTCAGGAAGCAGTTTCTAGACATAGTTCTAGCAGTAACTAATTTATTAATATTCACATGTCATTTAATCTATCTGTGCCTCATATTTGTTATCATACCCTCCTTTGTATATCTTGTTCTAATATAATGTAGCGCCCTGATCCAAACTTCCACTCAAGAAATCTTGAATTGAATTGAAACAAGGACTTTGAGAACTGAGTGAACAGGTGAGTTTAATTCTGAAGGAGATAAAAGATATAAATATCTATAAGGTGACATTATATTCTTTGGAGTTGTAAAAAAATTAAATCAGGATTCCAATTTATATTCTTTATTTTTATCAGTTTATTATAGCATAGCTGGATTATTTTTTTTTACCATATTTAAAGCCAAAATAATTCTCCAAATTATGTTAGAATTAAACATTTATTATTGTTAAAAATAATTAAAATTTAGTAATTATAATTTTCCATTTTTGTTTTCTTTACCCATCATTAATGGTTATTATAGCATTGCTTAGGAATCAAAGATGCCTTGTGTTGATTCTTACTGACAAAATTTCTTTCAACCATTTGCTTCAACATTTGTAGAAATAGCAGGTGAAGACAATGTGAAATAATACTTACTAATGATTATGATCAGTTTCTGTGAGAAAAACAAAGCAATATCTTTTCTTTAGTGGCCAAGGTTAGCCACAAAACTAGGAAGGTTTTCTTTATTTAAAACTATTCTTGCACAAAAGCTTATATTCCAAAATGTTATTTGAGTAATGATCTAGTAGATAATAAAATACCATAGAAATAATGACGGATACATAATCTTGCTTAAATGCTAGATCCACAAGAGCTTGCCACAAAGTATTTTTATTTTCCTAGTGATAACTCTTTGTTCCAATGAATAAAAGTAAAAGAAAATTATTTTTTGAAGGACACTGAAGAAAATATACTGTACTGGTCAAACAAATTGATTCCCAACAATGGATATCTTGAGCATGTGAATAATTCTTTTTAACCCTTGAGTGCTAATTACTGTGATCTTTTTAATACCTGCAATATGGCAATAGTCCACAACTCCAAAGAATATAACACTAAGAATCTTTTCTGACTTAGAGTTAGGTAATAAAAGTAGGATCTGATATACAGTTAAAGAGAGAGAGAGAGAAATGGACAGATCTTTTTGCTTCCCACCTTTCTGTCATCAGAGATTGGTTTGGCATAGCCCCAGACTGAGGCTCCAGGCGGGATTTATTCTGAAAATTAACAATTGCTTGGATAATCTGGCCCAATGTGGCCCTTCATCAGGACCTCTGGGAGACTAAAGTATTCCACTCATTCAATAAATATTTATTAAGCTCCTATTATGTATCAGATACTATGCAACCTTAGGAAACAGAAAACTTTATGTAACTTAGCTATATAATTTTGGGCTGCCCAGCATTTGTTTATAGCTTTTGACAGCGTCATTATTTTATTGTGGGGGAATATCTCTCTCCTATGGGTGTAGTTTTGCAGGGCAGGAAAATCCAGAATTGTACCTCTTACTATGGAGCTTGCTGGGGCTAGAGGTTCTCTCTACTCATCCTTGTTTGCCCAGAAGAAGGCATGTAACCTTGTTCAGCCAGTCAGAATGTCTTACTTTACAAGCCCTTTGAATCTTAATTGAATCAAAGAAGTGCTATTTGGCTCTCACTCATGATGACATGAATGTCCCTACTGAAGCCACTGCTGAGATTTTTCTTTCTCAGTTCTCCAAACACTTTCCTTCCCAGAAGAGAGCCTTCTGTCAATTCTGTGAATATATTAATCTTACCCTCATATTCTTCATATACATTGTTTACGTTTAAGTTAGACAGAATTTGTTTCAGCCAAGGGCCCTCATTGATGCACCCCAGCCCAGAGCTAGTGACCAATGGGCATCCCAAAAGCTCCATGGACAAAGCATTGCTTTAGATTGGTTAGACGATTGAAGATCACCTTGGTTGAATTGGGCATACCCAAATCGTACCAGACTCTGGGAGGTGAGGGCTCAGAGTTTCACTGACATCATAAGAACTTAGGCAAATTCATGCAAAAAACATGTTTTCAGTAAAGAAGATAACAAGGGGCTAGGAGGCTCTGTGCCATAAAAAGCTACCAGCAGTGGGAAGGAGGTAGAGGTGGGAATATGCCTTACAGGCCCGTGTAAAACAGAAGAGCAGCAAAACCTAGCTCAGCCCCACCCAGGATGAGAAGGGCTGTAGGAAGTGAACACAGTCCATTGCAATATTTTCCAGATGGGACAGAGAGAGAAAAAAGAAAAAATGAAATTCTCACAAGTCTTGAGAGGGTTGTGTGGGAATGTAAAGAAGATAACTGCTAAATTCAGACAGTGACATGCCCAAGCCTTGTCCCGGGGGGATCCCATGAGCCTATTATCAATCCTGCTTTCTTGGGAACCGTTTACTTATACAAGGCTTCCCTTATCTGCCCACACACAGATACTACAGGCCTTCCTTGTTCTAGGCCAGATCCTACAGGGGCTTTCCATGGCCTCAGTTGTGTGTGTGTGTGTGTGTGTGTGTGTGTGGGAGAGAGAGAGAGAGAGAGAGAGACAGACAGACAGACAGACAGACAGATAGACAGCCCGAGGCACATAGAGACAGGGAAGGTTGGAGAAAGAACTAAGTTTTAATTTCTCAGGACTTCAGTCTCTTCCCTTAGAGAGAGAAAACCCCTCTGGAGTTTCTTAGTTTCTCCAAATCATCTCCTTTCCCTTTGACCCCTTGCTGTTTACTTGTTTATTTTCCCTGCTCCTCCAAACCCCAATATATTTGTCCTTTCCTTTAGCTGTTCATTTTGTTCCTGCCTCCAGACCTTTCCCTTACCCTTTTTGGGGGGCTTAGACATACTCAATTCTTGCTCATTTCTTCTGCCAACTAAGTAACTATCCTAATATATTATTTAGTGAGAAAGCTATTCTGGAAATCTAATTTTCCTACCAACATTGAATAGCCAATTTGGGAGCTTCAAAACATCTGTAATCCCAGAGAAACTTTAGGAATTAAAAAAAAAAAACAAAAACCGCTGAGATATATAACATATTCAAAACCATGAGGTTTCCAAAGTGAATGTCTTCTCATTTTAGATATTTTTATCTCTTCGGTACAGTTTCACAGTAGCTTTTTCTTACTATTCTTTTCAAAGTACTTCCTTGCAGTTACTGATTTTCAGCCTCAGTGTCTTCAAAGACCTTTTTATGGGCACTATTGATTTCAGGCCATTTCAACTGCATGAGTTATGCAAGTGTGAAAACCTTGTTCACTCTAAAAATGATCTCCAGCTTATTTTTTGTATTTGTAATAAAGGCAAAAGGATAAAGAGTGAAGTTGGGCATTGGTGGAATCTTTGCAAGGAAAGGAGGAGCTTAGAAAATTTATATCCCAAATCAATATCACAATCAAAGATAGGAATGAAGGACTGATGACAAAACAAAGCTTCACGTTATGCAGAGAACTATATTTGTATTACATTTATATTTACATTTTTTATTAGCATCACCCCTTTTTGCTTCCTCAGATAGTTAAGGAAACACAAAATGTAATACTGAGTAGAAGAATAAGAAGGTATATACAATGTGTCTGCAATATAAAATGAATATTTATTGAGTTTTAAAAGTTTCCTTTTGGTCAATTAACATTAATCCCCCACTAAGTACACTGCACTCTGGCCACTCACTGCCTTTGAGAAATTTAGAATCTACGGGGGATTTAAAATTTAACTTCTATCTCTAAAGACAAAATCTCTGTGCGTGTGTCTCAGTGTATGTATGTATGTTTACATACTCACATATTTAAATGAATCCATAAAACATATGTGAGGCCCAATATAAAAAAACCATCATTTAGGAAATTTCTAGCTAGGCATTACTGAATTCCCTGATGTGTCTTAGAAACAAAATGTCTGTTTATGGTAAACCTTTTGACATAAATGCCAAATGAAACAAAATGTCGCAGGCAAGACATAGAACTGATTGAAGAGTTCATTGACTATTTTACCAATGGTTTTTCCATCTCTGATATTCCTTCTACGAATGAAGAACATGTGTCTTCTCACACTTGATTGTGGAAAACCTCATTATCGGATGTAGAAATAGCACAAAGATGAACCCCTGAACATGGATTCCCTTTCCTTTGTTTATCAACAGAACTCGATCTCTTGATTTCCTCTCTCCCCTCCATGATGGCCATTGCAAAGTAGGGAGTTACTCTCCAGCTGTAGAATCATGTAGAATCATCTTACTTTGCAGTCTAAGTCTTCAGGATTATTCAGCTGCAACTAACGCAATTCTTCAGCTAACAAAGACTCAAAAATAAAGGCCTTTAGTTTTCCTACAGATTGTGAAGTCCCGAAGTAGGTGGTTCTAGATTTGGTAAAGAAGCTCGAAGTTCATAACAAGGAACTAGGAGTTTTCTATCTTCTGGGCCATCCTCAACTTGATGTTTTGGTTCTTAAGGTACAAGATAGCTCCTGAGGAAGTGTCATGGCCTCATGACATCTTGTTTTATTCAGAAAATGAGTGGGAGCAAAAGGGCTTTTCTTGTGTCAGGAAGACAAATCACCCCAGAGGCTCATTAGACTTCCTTCTGTGATTCGTTGGCAAGAACTAGATCACATGTTTCCCCATCCCAACCCCCACAGCTACATAGAATATTGGCCGCATGATTAACTAGCAAAAGAGAACAGGATTGCTGTGATTGGATTAGACAAACCACAGTTATCTCCTGGGCTTGGGCACATTGACACGCCCTCCTCCTTCAACATTATGATTCCTTTGGCAAGGAAGAAGAGGGAAAGGCTGTGGAGTAATTAAGTTTTGCCAGTTTCCCAGGCTGATATGACATTTCCCTTAGTCTTAGATGACTCAGCAGTGGGAATCTTCTGGATGTTCACCTTGGGTTCTAGCTCTCCAACAAGAAAACCTTCTAATTATTGATTTAGAGAGAAAGGCAGGTATAACACCATTTTATAGCTTGTGACATACAATTTCTGACTTTATATTTCTGTGCTTTCTCAGTTGTTTTTTTTGTTTTTTTTTTTTCAAACCTAAGAGTTTCCAGCTTCAAAATATGCCTTTATCTCTTTTTCTTTTTTTCTTCCCTATGGCAGCTTCTATCTGATACAAAATTAAAAGGGAGAAAAAGTCTATTTGTCTGGTAATTTCTGGTTATCTCCTCTTATTTCAGGACCTGTAAGCTTCTGCCAGAATATAGTTTGTGATATAGGGCATCGGTGTTCTCGTTTCTACTTTAAAACACACTGCTGGCTGCTCCACCTTTTGCATGAATGTTTAACTAATATGTATAATGATCCTGCCAGAATTGACTTTTCATTGTAGAGCTCATTTTTCAAAAAAGTTTGTCACTATTTTTAAAATCATATTTTAGTGCGTTTATAAAAAACGGTTCTGAATTCAAATTTGTATAATGGGTTTTTTCACGAATAGAAGAAAGGGATGTGTTTCTTTTTTTAGATATTTCACATTACTTATATGTTACTGACAAGTAGGAAGATATGAAACTGTTCATTTAGACTTTATTTAAATTTTAACAATTTATAAACAGTTGAAAATTCAGACACACTGGTAGGTTATTCATGCTCAAGGGTGCTATGTGATGTTTACAAATTAGTAATTTGCTGCCAATATGATATATTCCATCTAGTGAACTATCTTGAATACTCCTGCAATCCAAGATGAAGAAAAATGAGATGTAAATGAAAATCAATGTCTTAGTTTTGAAACAGATGCTTTATTTATTTTTTATACTAGATGTCTTTCTCATTTTTATTTTGTTATTTCTTCTCCAATTATTTATTCATCTTCAATTTAACTATCATTGCTAAATGAATAATTGGCTCTCATATTACACTGTCTCATTATTTTAATCACCCGAAATCAAGTACAGGTGTTGTAGTTTGTTCTCAGTAGGGAGGTTCAGGGACTGGCTAGTGTGGAAGAGAGAAATATGATTATAGAATAAGATCCAAAATTGCCCTCTATGATAATTTAATATTTAAAAAATTAAGGCTCTTTTAATATGAGGAGGGGGCATTTTTATTCCCTATTCCTCCACAAAGAAACTTTCAGAAATACTTCCAGAAAGAAAAGAAAGATAGCAGTTATGCTTCCTTGGGCCCTAAATCTTGTCTGCAGATCTTTATAATGAAATGAAGGAGGAAAGAACAAGTCATTATTTCCTTGCCTCATGTTCTTGAGAGCCATATATCCTAAGAAATCAAAGAGCTTAGCAAAATAGCTTGGATACTGTTTAAAAAGGCAGACTCAGAGTCTAGAAATGCAAAATAACATCCCATATGCCAAACCACATGCATTGTAAGGCTTGATACTTCTGAAGGAAGATTTAAAAGGCGACAAAGAATTCCAAATTTGGAACCCACAGAGACATCTGGTATCTTAGAATTTTCCACTTTCCCTTGGCAGATATTTCAGCTAATTTTCCCACCTTGGTCAGAGTGTATAATTCTTTTTTAAGCTTTTTCCAATTTTAACATATTTTCTCTATTCTACTGTTGCTGTGAAATGGCCTTACTCTCAGGACCAATCATTTAGTTTTAGCACTTAGATCATTTAGCAATTTCTTAGAAGAACCAAAAAAAGGGGTAGAATTTAATTAACATAATGGGTATACCATCACCTTTTAATTTTATTTTTTTTTAGTTGGTGGCATTTATGCATATTTCCAACACTTGGTCTTCAAACAGATGCATTTGAAAAAAATGACAAATGAATCAAAATGTGGAAAAAGCATTGCATTTCAAATGGTGTGTCATCAGCATGCATGTGGTAGTATGAACCATACCTATTTAATGAAGCTCAGCAACAGTATCATAGAATTGTGTTCATTTTAGAAAGGGACCATCTTATTGAACTCTCTCAACTGCCAGATGAGGAAACTGAGGCATGAATAAGCTAAATGACTTGCCCAAGTCAACATGGCAAATGGCAGAGCAATTCTAACTTGTAGACTTGCTCTAAGGATAGTTATTTATAGAGATTTCAAAGTATGAATAATTTTAGACTAATTGAATTTTGGAATTTTGGATTCGCTCTCTCTTTCTCATATTCTGACAAGAGAAGATCTTGCTAGAATTTGATCAAAATAATTTATTCGTAGTAGTTCATTTCTTAAACTACTGCGTCAAGAAGCAAGAGAAGATGGCAAGTATATACCATTTGGTCAGGTCATCCACCTGACCAAAGATTTACAATTGGTAGATGGTCTCTTTTATTTTTAATATCTGTAACTATATTTATATTTCACTCAATTGATTAATAAATTTAATTTTACCATGTTCTAAGTTCATTTTAAAAAATTGCCCCTTTCCTGAGAACACTTTAAGAAATGGAATAAAGAGTTAGTAATGCCAGAATTCCTGTTGGACCATTAATTACCACAAATCCTGCTTGTATAGCTGCAATACTGTTGAATGTATGCATTTACTTTATTTAATCCTCACTGCAAGAGGTGGAGTATTATATTTCCTATATAAACAGTGAAGAAATTAAAGGTCAGAGAGTTTAAACAGATAATTAGTGGCTAAACCAAGTTCTTTCTTACATACTCTAGTTTTTTATGCCTAAATCCTAAGTAGATGATATATCTGACCTAGTAACTTTTAAAGAATAATGTTGACGATGCCTTAAATATTGAAAAGAGTTCAAGATCAATTGCCTAAGGAAGCTTTCATTGAACAATTGCAGTCTATGCAAGTCTTTCATGCTGTTGGCCAGCAGTGGTTACCAACTGATGATTTTCCGAGACGTATTCAATCTGAAACAGAACTGACAAGTCATTTATTTGACCAAGTTGTTCAGGAAAATGAGTCAACATAAACAGGAAATAAGATAAGTATCAACTTACACCTAGATATCCCGAAGGGCCCCCTAAAATAGTCATTTATAGTTTCTGGCTCAAAGTATAACTAAATTTTGCTGTGTTAGTAGAATGTTTTCCAATAATACCCAAATGGACAAATATAACTTTAATTAAAATGTGAACATTACATTTGAAAGGCATGGCGGCCACATTTAAATATTGTTGAAAAGTCTAAGCTTGCAGAACTGTGGTATTGTCCCACCAAAATCTTCTTTTTCAGCAAATTTTACTGACTCTATACTTATGCTTCTAATTAAAACACACACACACACACACACACAGCATAAAGTTACTATTATTCAGATTCTATCTCATGTTATCACTACGTAAAGCAAAAGTAATAATAATTAGCTTCCTAGTTAAGGTAGATAAAAGAATTATTGGTTTCTTAATTTTCATATAATTTTTTTATGGGTTAAACTACCAGTTAGTAAGGATTATTAGAATCTCAAAATTGCAGTTGTTGTTGTTGTTGTTTTTAACAGAAAATTATTGAGGAACTTGCTTTGTTTGCCTTTTTTGTCCCTCCTGAAGTTTAAAAAGACATCATAATCAGTTGGATGTATAGACTGGTGAAAATATAGGCCCTTAGTACTTCTTTTCTTACATCTGGCCTGTTCATGCTTTTATAGACCTTTTTGAACATTGGTAGACATTAGACACTGTCTAGTGTGGCTGAACTTTTGCTATTAGTCCATTTTCTAAAATGTAGTATATTCTGGGTTAAGGTGATGGTAATCAATGCCACATTAATCAATGCTGCATATGACTTAGAGACTTTCTTGTAGTAACATTTAATAATATGAAAGAATATTTTCAGTGTGAAAAAATACTTTATTAAATAGATATTCCATGCAATATCTCATTAACTAAAATTTTAAGTTATTAGTTATTATTTCTGGGTAGTGAGATCATAAACATTTTTATATATTTTATGTGTAAATTTCAAAATTTCTGTAAAAATGAGTCACCTTTTAAATTTTAAAAAACCACAAATATTTCTTTCACTAAAAGAATAAAAGAATAAAGGAATAACCAAGTAACTATAAAAAGTAAAGCATAAAAAAGGTAATCTCCTTGTTCAAGGTAACAAATAATATTAAAATATATTGTGGTTCAGCAAATTCAGATGTTTTAAAGAAAGGGATGATGGTAAAAGTAACTTCATACTTTTCTGATGGGTGTTAGAGAGTAGTAAGAGGAGACTAACAAGAAAGAAAATGTATAAACAAAAAGTACAGTAGAAAAAAAATTTTTTTTTCCCGAACTGAGTTTTAAGGATAACAAGAATTGAAATGCTATAATCATCTATAATGATGAAGTACCTCTTTTCTAACATAGAAATTGAGTTGATACTGTACTTTCAACACACAGGGAATATAAATAACCTAAAAATCAGATGTATGAATCAGATGGAGTACTCATACTTTACCTTGATGAAGTCTTTACTTGTCTTTATTATTTCTTCACATAGAATGCATTATACAGAAAGTGTTTTTATGAGTGGTATCCCATTTGATACTTATGATATGTTACAAGGTAGGCAGAGCAGTAATTTTTAAGGCCCATTTAATACAAAGGAAACATACTCTAACAGGGCAAATGACTGGTTTAGGCTGAAAAGGTGGATTGATATCTTTATTGCTTGATGGTAAAAGCACCTATTTTATATCTATGTAAATAGATTTGTATTTTGCCTCTCATTCTTTTCTTGTCAAATGAAATGTTACCCTTACACTTGATGTATTTGTGTTTCCAAATTCTACTTTATTATTCATTCTTTTGATTAAAAGCAAAAGTGATATTTAAAATATTTAACAATTAGAATAATGTGGGCAGTAATGGATCAGAATGGTTGCTGGAATGGGCATCAATTCATCACGATGTTTCATAAGCAAATGGCATGAGCATAGAGATGTGTTTTAACTAAATATTAGCCCTGTGACAGAAAATCCAATTTAAACTATTTTGAGTAATTCGGAGTAATTTTTTGGCATACATATCTGGGCTGTCCAAAGGTAGGCTGTTTTTTAGACATAGCAGGATCCAAGGGCTCAAATGATGTTAAGCTTCTATCTCTTAGTTCTTCTTTTCTGTGTACTGACTCCATTTCCAGAAGGGCCATCACCTCATGGTACAAGATAACTTATAATGGCTCCAGATTTACACTCCATTTCCTCAGAAAAAAATGAATGTCTTTCTGTTGGTTTCTCAATAAAGTCTTGGGACTAACTTTGAATTGGCTCTGATTAGTGGCTAGCCCTGTTGTCAAGGGAATGTAATGCGTAAGCATTGAGGTTGGCAGTCAGTTTCCCACCCCAACCATTAGGCTAAGAGATAGGGGAGCAGGGAGGAGGGCGGGGACAGGGAGGGAGGACAGGACAGGGAAGATCCTGAAGGAAAACCAGGTCTGCACCCAGAAGAAGGTAAAAAGTAAGAGTCAATAACTGGAAATGTCCACTCCACTCTCTCTTTCCTTTGAACTCTTATACAACTTTATTACTTTAAATATTTTTCTGAATTATAAAAAAATATACTCTCATTTAGGAAACTTGAAAGATAAAGTAAAATCTAAGAACAAAATGTGTAAAGTAAAAAAATATATAAAAAGACATGTTACTGAGTTAGAAATGAAGAAAAAAATAATAATGTATATAGCAACATAATTCACTGAAAACAGTGAGGTGTAGAAGAATTAGACAACTTATTATGACTTACAAACAACCAAATTGATTTTATTCTATTCTACTCCCCATTACCTTTAACAATTTCCCCTATAAGCCAAATTGGAGCTACATGTTTTATTATGGCATTGTAAAATAAGATAACTATAAATTATTTTTTTCACAGCATTACCAGAACTTAGAATTCTCAAAATATAAAATAAAGTAGGATAAAGTGTATAGCATGTGTACTGAAATATTAAGTAAATATTATGTATAATGTACATATTACATACTTTATATAATGTGTATATTATGAAGTGCCATTATATCAGGAAAACAACACACTGCTAACCACTTTGAAGCACATTACTGAACTTCCAAGACCTTGAGCTTTCCCTTTCTGTTACTGGGTGTGTATAGAAAACAGATAACTTGTATACACAAAGAAACTTGGTTCTTAACATTTCAAGATGTCATTAAAGTCATTGGAAATTGTGTTGCCACAATCATACATATTTTTAAAAACCATTTTTACCAGATAAACCTAATATCGATCTATATGCAGACTCTATTGGCCTAATACTTAAAACTTTTAGTCAGCATTTTTGAGTTTTAACCCAAATAAGTAAACCTTTTGATGGAGTCTTCAGTCAAAATGAACAAGAACTTTTATCTTTGACAATTCACTGTAGCACTGCTCAATAGAAATATAATGAAATCCACAAATATAAACTATATATATATTATTTAAAATTTTCTAGTAACCGCATTTAAAAGAAACAAGTGAAATGAATTGTGATGATATATTTTATTAACCCAGTGTGTCCAAAATATTATTTCAACACGTAATCAATATAAAATATTTTAATGACATATTTCATATTCCTTTTTTATATTCTTAAAAATCTAGTGTGGGTTTTATACTTAAAGCACATCTTAATTTGGAGTAATTGCATTTCAAATGCTCAGTAGCCACCTGTGGCTAGTGGCTACCTTATTGTACTGTACTCCACAAATCTACTAGCATAGACCACAGTTCTTTACTCAGTAAGCCAATATTTATTGTTGTTATTATTGCTATTATTACCTGAATTCCTAATGCATTCCTTGACAATTTATGTCCTCAGTCTGACTACCTATAATTAGACTGACTGTATGAGATTTGACAGGATTATCTATTGAGTTTGTATAAGCAGGCTACAGGGAATTTTTTGGAATCCCTGTAAATATTTTCATATATGTTGCTTATCCTGAATTTACACATCAGCTTATATTTGTAAATTTCAGAGATCCACCATGGTTTTAGCTCAATGTCCTTACCCTTAATCCCAAAGCATTATGATCTAATGTGAAGAGAA
This sequence comes from Pteropus alecto, assembly GCF_000325575.1. NCBI lineage: Eukaryota > Metazoa > Chordata > Mammalia > Chiroptera > Pteropodidae > Pteropus > Pteropus alecto. The sequence goes on from NW_006443138.1 coordinate 12,568,393, forward strand.
TCATTCATTACACACCCAGTGACAGAAAGGGTAAGTTCAAGGTCTTGGGAGTTCAATAATATGCTTCAAAGTGGTTAGCAGGCTGTTGTTTTCCTGGTATAATGGCACTTCATAAACTTTATAATCAATAAAAGTGTAGTTAGGGAAAAGCTTCCACATATTGGTTTATTTTAAATGTCCTCTTTTAACTATTGTTTTACTTGTCATAAAAAAAGAATTTTAGTAAAAAATATACCCAAAAGTCTTGGCAAAGAATGAGGTTAGTCCTGTATCACTGTGAACCTAGGGAAATATAAGGAAAATAGGATAGAGATACGAGTTGACTTTATGTTTTTTAAGAGACAAATCTGAGGTAGGTGGATCAATCACTTAAGCAAATTTCTTGGGTTGGAAATAGTAAATGAGATAGGCCTATATTTTAACCCAATGCATAAAATAAATAAGTACCAAGTGACTCTTCAGCCTGAATATATTTATAATGACCACATGTTCCACATTTACCAAAATGATTCCCATTCAAATATTCCTATTCCATTTGTGCCTCATCTTTGGCTTAATAAAGCTATTTCATATCTAAAGAATATATCTTTCTTTCTCAAAAACTAACAACATGGCTTAAACTTCTGGAGAGATTCCAGGATACGTCTAGCGGTCATGCAATTTTCCACATAGGACAGAATTTGGAACAAAAAAAATGTTTGTGTTTGATATTGTTTTCTCCCCAAATTATCATTATCCTTTTTCTTAAAAAACAAAACAGGATCTAGTGTAGATTTAGATCGTTATCCATTAACTGTACAAAAAAGTACATCGACTTCATTTCTATATTGTGATGTGTTAGCATATATTAAGAATGCTTAAGGTTACCTTAAAAAAAACATTTATGACAGAAATCGGGAATGCTAGATATTATATTGATTCACCTATATTAAAGCTCAGTAGAAATAGAGATTATTTATCTTATAGTTTGTGGCACTTTCTGAATGTGAGCATGAACGACAAGAATCCTCATTGAAAATGGAAAATGATCTCTCATAATTAAATATTACCTGTTTCCAATTATCTTTATTTTCTTCTTCTGGAATTCCAATGATACACATACTTCCAGCATTTTCCTTTCCTTGACTTGCATTCTCTCTTCAGGGTGTGTTGGTGATGCATCCTTGATGACTTAATCATCTAGATTTCATCTATTAATTCTTTTATTTCAGCTCCGCTTAATCTACTGAGTAACCCATACAATTTAAAATAAACATCTGTAAAGACCCTGTATGCTGGATCTTTTACATGGTATCTTGTTCTTTTGTTTTCTCTTTATTAAAAAAATTGACATGAAATATACATGCATACACATGAGTATATAACTTACTAATCATACTAAATGTATTTTTCAGTGAGTTTCTTTTGAGAGCTTCTTTTTCAATTTTTAATTATTTTTTTGTCTATTTCTCTATGTTTAGAAATTATGTGTCCCCTGGCTAATCATTTAGATGTTACTACACACATACTTACACACATACTTACACACATACTGTTTTTCTTGTGGTAAAATAACATAACAATAAATTTGTCACCATAATCTATTTAATCATCAAGTATTTTTATTTCAAGTATTGTATATTTACTTCTAGAGGTAATGTTAGGTACTTTTTGGTCATTCTTTGCTCATAATATTTAAGCTTCTCATTTAATTTTTTAAATATGTAATTATGTTTTTTAATATTTTGATATTAGCAATATCTGATGTCTTCGTGAGTTTGTTTCTGCATCTGTTATTTTTACTTGTTTTCACTCATGATACTTCCATTTTTTAATATGATGTTTGTGATGGAGAGTAAACTTCACTATTCCTGGAACTTTATCTGTAGGTTCAAATTGAAAATGAATTCTTAGAATAGCATTCCCATTTGTTTTAGCCAGTCACTTGGGGAACATTATTAACTCAGAACCACTTAAATTTTTCCATTTAGGAATTTTTTTGATCATATAAATAGTATAAATTTGCAACAAAAACCTACATGTGTGCTGACTTATGGATATGAATTTTTAGGAGAGGATTTTTTTCCTCCTCTACCAAATACAAATTCCGAATTAGGGAAGTTTCCTGGCTTTCTCCTTCTATGTGATGGGTTTATATGTAATTCATTATTACACTGAAGGAGGTGTCTGTGGGGTTGCAGTTTGCCTACAATCCCTTATTAGGTTCCTAACTCAGGTGGACCCGACTCCACCTTTTGTTTCCTGACAGTCTCGTATGGAAATTGAAGTGAAACTTAAGATTTTCAGGGGAGCAGCAGAAATCATCATAGCAGTAGCCAGTGTGGGTGTCCCTTCTCTTAGGATTTCAATTTTCAATGAGTTCTTTTGCTTTTGTTGAAGGGCAATAATGTGCTAAAAATATTTTCTTTATATTGTATCCAGCATTTTCGTTCTTTCAATCAGTGAATCATTCAGTGTAGCTTATCTGTCATAATGTTAGAAAATAAAATGATCCTTTGTTCCTTTTTCATGTTTTCAGTTCTATCTTTTATTTCTCGTGTATTTTGAGCATAATTATTTTATAGATTATATCCAGTAACTCTGATATCTGAAATTTTTGAGCCTAATTCTCTGTGTTGTTTCTTGACTTGTTCGTGAGAGACTTGTTTTCTCATGTGTTTTATAAGTTTGGATTGTGAAGTCATGGTTACTGGGGCTTCATATGTGAAGAAGGCATTTTTCCACATAAGATTAATATTTTCCTCTTTTAGGTAGCACAGCCTTTTACCAGTCTGGGACCATTTTGAGTTTTGTTGGTTTGGGGTTTCTGGGACTATACATGTTATATCAAATCAAACACCAAACTCACACGAAAGCTGGCCTGTAGTTATTAATTCTTTGATGGTCATATTATAGCCCTTTTCAGAGCTCAGGATGGGATACAGATACTATCTTGCCTTTTTTTTTTTTTTTTTGCTGGCAGTAGGATGTGTTCTTTGTACTCCACGTTTTCTTGAGGATAGCCTTCCCAGGTTTGTGAAGTGCTCCCAGTTGCAGGTCCCTCTTTTCTAAGCCACAAGGCCTTTCTTGCTTCCTGTTTCTTTGATGGCTGCTAAATCTTAGCCTCTTGGTTTCAAGATCAGGAGAGGATCCAAGATCAGCCATAGTTTCAGCATCAGGTCAACTTGCCATTCTGCTTCCCAGCAACCTGGTCCTTAGGGCCTTTTAGTTCCCTTCTATTTCTCATTGGTTAAATGTTTTCTTTTTCTATATGTATATTTGATAGAGTTTTATTTGTTTCACTATTTTGATCAAAGCTATTAGACTTACATTTTTATTTCATTATTTCTAGGTCATTAATTTCATATTTTTAGCATCATTATTTTATCCTGCTGTTCGTTGGTTTGTTTTTATTTTTGTTGTTGTTGTTGTTTTTCTTATTTATTATTTCCATACTTAAACTTGTAAGCTTACTGCATCTTTCTGTTTTGGATGACTTTTGGTAGCATATATTGTATAACTTTAAGTCAACAACTAGTAGAATTAAAACGTGATATATACCTTTCAAGTAAATAAAGATAAAATTAATTAAAACACCGTTTGTGTCACAAAGATTTAAAAAATAAGTGAACGGAATCATAAAACTTACTGTCACTGAAATTAAAAAAAGATTTATTATTTTTTAATTTTTAAGGATTTGTTATATACCGATTATAGAATAGAGAATGATTTGAATCTTTATTAGTATAGTTTAAATTACTTATGTATTTATACCTGATATATTTTCTGTTTTATGTTTTTGTTGTACCTTGTCACTTATTTTGTGTTCTGACTTTTGCTATTTAAACTATATTTTTACTATTTAGACTATACTTTGTGCTAAGACAAGAATGTGAACATTTTTTATAACTATTCCCTTGACACTTAAAAATGAAAAATTTTACATAGCTAACTATATATCTATTTGTTCAATGTAATTAATTGTACTATTCATTTTCCATATGTTATTTTCTATATTTTTAATATGTCAAAGGCAAGAAGAGGTACTTTAAAGTCTCTCTTAAAAAAATGTATTTTTGTCTTTTTCTCTTTGTATCTCAACCAGTTTTGTTTGTGTGTATGCATTTGGGACCGTACTATGCAGGTTCATGATTTTTATATCTTTATTGAATATTATTTTAAATCTTGAATAACAAGGATTTTACCAAAAAAATTATTCAACTTATATTTATAGCCAATTATAAATGTTAAAATAAAGTATCTCTTATAAATTTTCCTTATGCGAAATGAGGAACTTCATCTACTTTTACTTGCTTTCATTCATTCAATCAAAAAATACTTTTTGAATACCTATCATGATTCCCTAGGTACTGTTCAAGTTGTAAAAATTAAGGATAAAAATCCCAGATTTTTTTTGATGCTTAATAATGGAGAAAGATAGCTAATGAACAATAAGTAAATGTCCGTATTTTATTGATTCAAACAGGTACTTTTTTTTCCAGTTAACATCTTTAAAACCGTATTTTATTGATTTAAAGAGGTACATATTTTTTTCACAACTTAACATCTTTAAAAATCACAATTTAACGTCTTTAAAATCATGTTTAATTGGCCATGCTTTTTTGAGTAGAATATTTTTTTTAAATGGTGAGCCTTAGAATTAATGATGTCTTTCATTAAATAAAATATTGTTGTATGTCAACGATGATAAATGCTACAGAGAAAATGAAGGAGAAGAAAATGGATGGGAATTTCCACAGAAGTTTTGCATTTTTACATAGACTGATCAAGGGATGCTTTCCTGATGCTTTTTTGTACAATGACCTGAAGGCGATCAGAGAGTGAGTAGGACCACCGTGTGCAGTCGTGCAGGTCAAACACTGCTTCAGTTTCAAGATTGCCATTTATATGTATTATATGAAGAGCCTCATGTTGACGCTTATAGGAGGAAGCCATGTGGGTGTCAAGGGGAAGAGAAGTCGGGGCAAGAGTACATCATATGCAAGGGTGCTGAGGCTGGAGTGCTCCTGATATGTTCAAGGCACAGAGTGAGGGTGGGCAAGAGTAGTAGATGACAGCAAAGAAGCAAGTAGAAGCCAGCTCTTGCAGGGTCCTGTGACCACTGTAGGACTTTGACTTCTACCTTGAGTGATATGAGAAACAATCTGAACATGTATGAAAGGCAACCTATACAATCCGACTACATTTTCGAAAGGACCACCCTGACTGCAATGCTGAGAAGAGACTTCAAAAGGCGGCAGAACAGGGTATGGCAAGATGGGTTAGCAGGCCTATTGAAATAATCCAGGTGTGAAACGAAGATGCCCTGGTTAAGGGGGTGAGAAGTGATCGGGATCTGGGTGTAGTTTGAAGGTGCGTGGGGCCAGCAGGATTTGCTTATGGATGAAATGTGATAATGTGAGTGAAAGGAAGAAGCCAAAGACGTTTCCAAGTTTTGGGGCCTAAACGATTGCTCTTGCTCCTGTCTGGCTGTCTGTCCCTATAATCTAGGGTTTAAAACACAAATTTTACATATAAAATTACTTTCTAATAACATGTATTTTTTAAAGTACTGTCACTGACATTTTGATTCACTTTCCTAACCAAATGTATTATGCTTACGTAGCACTAAGTTAAACTTTAGTCCTCATCTGTTTTATTACTATTCTTGGGTTCTTGATTTTGTGCTTGAACTGTTTCAATATCTGACTTCCGTCCACAAAGTTCTACTCTGTATTTTGGTTCTTACGGTTTCCAGTTGGATATAGGATAGGACGTGTAGGCAATGAAAACAAGGATGGCGATATTTTGATTTCCTCCGTTTGCCCATATGGGAGAGATGTAGCTGCTTAGTTTTCTGTTTGGTGGAAATTTTGTGTTTCTAAACCAGGGGGAAAACAGCAGATGGAAAGTGTCATCTACCTATTTAAGAGGAAGCAGGCCCGCGCTCTTCTAGTGGTTTGACAGCAGTAGGGTGCTGGTTTGATCTTTCAGTCAGTTCCACTGACCTTGCAGTGAATACTTTTCCCTGTTTCTGAAAACAGAGTGATTATCAGGACTTGCTTTGGGTGTTTCCTATTTTTGTCTTGTTCTATGCCTTCATATAATCTAGTGGGACAGTGGTGCAGGGCGTGTCAAGGGTGGTTTATTTTAAGTGGTAATTCAGAGGTTTTAAATTTAAAACTAATATAACAAGCCACCTTAGTTGAAGAAGGCACCAGCAGAGAATAACTTAACTTGTTAAAGGGACTTTATCTCCATTGGACTCATCAGGGTTCTGATTTCTAATAATATTTCAAAATGGCACTATTACATTCATATATAATTATCATGTGGAGCATTTGTGAGAGAGTGTCTCATATGACATCTTGCTCCTTTCTCCTAAATAAGCATTCAGTTTGTATTTTGTTGAGCAGAATTTGAAAGCAAAGTCACTCCCATATATGGAAGACCACATCTTGGATCCTAATGGAAGTATATTGCTTTCATGTAGACCCAGAGAATTAAGAAGCTCATTCAGAAATTTAGGAGGTAGCATTTGAACTGTGATAATGTGGTTTTGGGCAATGTCCTGCTCTGCTTTGATTGTTCTGTGCGTTGTCATACTGAGGTGTATTTATGGAAACTGCCTGTATCTGAGCTCCTTACACACTTAGTGTTAACAGCCAGAAACACTGGCTCTGTGCACTCCCTAGAATAGCATCTCTAAAAATACAGCTTTTATAGTATATATATAGGAATAGTTCCCATATATTTCTGTATGTATTTTTTATCCTTATATTATATATAGAACAGTAAGTATTCTGGTGTGAGTCTTTATAGGCAAAATAATATTGTCTCTTTTTAAACGTTGGACAAGGCTAGTGCCAGCCCACCAGGAAGGCCTGAAAGCCTAGCCATCTGTCAGCAGAAGGAAAGAAGTGCTACCAACTGAAAGAGAAATGGTCTTTGAGTAAAAGGAGTTTTTCTTAGAATATTCTAGTCACCCTTTATAAGTTTTGCTTCAATGAAAAATAAAAACAAATGTCACTTTGTATACTTTGTCCTACTTAAGCAGGACTTTATGATATTGCAGGGAAGATTTTCTTTTATGACTAGTTGTGGGTTGTCAACATTCTACTGAATGATATTTTAATATAATTTAAACTTAATAGGATTTCTAAATTTATAGCTATAAACCTAGCATTGTTATCTCCAGGATAACTTTAAGAAACTATTTTTGTATCTGATGGAAATAACAAATAATCTATGTTAACTCTGTAAATAGTCACTCATCTAGAGGCTATTAACATTAGAAGTAGAAAAAGTGGTAAAGGTAATAATTTATTTTGATTTCTTTGCTCTTCCTCACAAAGGGACATATGGTTAAAAAATTGGATGAATGTTAAGGTTTTAGGCCATTCTGTGAATCTGTTCTCTTGATTAAGCAATATTATTGCAAATGCAAGTTGTTATTTCTAAGCACCTTTTATGTTTAATGCTCTTGTGTAACAGTTGTGAGAAATTAAACAAAACAAACAAACAAATCTTAGAATAGCAGGGGAAATCTCATGTTCTGTCCAAATCATAATAGAAAATGATGAGAATCAATTTGCATTGTTATTCCTGTCTGGTTGCTAAAGAGATTATTTTATCTTGTGAGCATGTGGGGACTAATATTTTATATTCTTTCTACAGAATATGGTTAATTTTCAAAACCTAAAACTAAAACAGAAACAAAAAACCTAAATACTAGTATTATAGATCCCTCAAGTACTTTTACCTTTATTGTGTTCTATAAACAATATGCATAATCTTCTACAAATGTCTTTTAACCTCTGTAATTTTTAGAATAAAAAGTTGTTAAATTTCAATATAACACTTCAAATGTTTAAAGCCTAATGAATAAATCGACTAATGAGAATACATGTGCCCTTGGACACAGTGTGGTTTACTCTCTTTTGTCAATATTAGTTGAAAAGTTTGTGAAAAGGGGTGAATTAGAGTAGATTTTTTAAACAATAGAATTTATAAGAATAAATTGTATTTGTCTTTGGGAAGCATTGAGGTATAAGCTTAAACAAACAAGACCATTAATTTTTCTTGTTCTTCAATCTGAATCTCTGTTGATGCTTTTCCTGGCTGCCATGGCCTAGTAACCTGCTGAGGTCTCAGGTGGAGAAGCCACAGTTACCCAGCTGTTCTAGATAATCTGCAGTATTCATTATCTATCTGTCGGTAATGTAGAGGCTACCAGGGTAGCCTTCTTTTAAGAAAACCTATGCTACAGAAATAAATTCACAAGGCAATCTTGTAGATCATTATTCACACTGTAGAGGGTTTGCAGGGGGTGGATTTACAAAGGGAATTGCCCTGAGATTCCTGCAAAAATCAATCTCCCATGTGCAATAAAACACAAAGATTGCCACAACTTTTTTGACAGAATTTTTAGGACTTATTGAGAGAGTAAGTAAATTGAATTCTTCCTAGTCATTTTTAAGAAGAAAATTTTTATTGTAATTGAAGAGATCCTCAAAATTGTTATTACTTATAGTAGTTTTCTGTCACTCAGATGTTGTGCAAGAGTTTTAATTCCAGATATTAAATATTTATTAAAAGTCATTCCTCTATTGAATTGCCTTCATTATTACCAAAGGATGGATTTTTGTCCAGGAAAGTGATTGTTACAGCTTTTTAGTAGAATGATTTACTGTTTTATACCATGAAAAGAAGAAACCTGTAGAATATTGGGTGGCTACTCTTTTAAATGTTACTTACTCCTGTAAGATATTGCACCCCAAATCGTAACTGCTTTTATTTTTATGTTCATGGGCTTGTGTGGGTGGCATGTATGCACACACACATACATACACACACTTTGTGTAGTTATTACAATGAGAATAACAAAATTTTATTGTCTCAGTTAAAAAAAAGGGTAAGGAATTTTCATATCTAAAACTTTAATATCGATATTGATGAGGTATGTGCAAGGGAATGTGAGCTGTAGAAATGAGTCATTTATTAGCAATTGCTAGATAGGAATGCTTTCTAAAGCCAGGTTCAAATCTCTTCCAAAGCAAAAAAAGTTATTTACCTTAAGAAGCTAAGGCAAAGGAGCTCAATTGGAGACTGTTTGCTGCACAAATAAATGTTAATGCAGTAGAATCTTATTTGCATCAGTCTACTCCTAAGTACATTAATTTTCACTTTTTCTATTCCAAATGCTCAACTCTTCAATTTCTTTTCCTTTAGTAAAATTATTTGAACATAGAATTAGTTCCATCTGAAACAAGACTATATTAACCTGTTATATCTGGGCTGCATTTGTATATTTTACATATTAATTTTAAAAATGATTCAGTAATGAATTTATGAATCACAACATAAAGTAACACAATGCACTGAAATTTGTGGTTAAATGAATGCTAATTTTAAAACAGATTATCTTTTAATGGTTTATAATCAGGTTTTTCCTAAATATAAATTTTTATCGTCTATTTTTTCCAATCTATTTTCATATTTATTTATGCTACAAAAAAGAAGTCACATAAATAAAATTTAAAAAATGGATTTAACATAAAGACCCAGAGGTAGGGCTCTGCAGATTGGAGATGTAAGAAGACAGCATAATTGTGTCTTTTTAAATAAAGCTAATGGTAAGGAGTTAGGATAGTAATATGCTTTTATTTTATAAGTTAAAGGACATTATTATCATTTGTATTGTACTTTGGAAAATGTTTACCACTTGTTTTTGAAATGTTCATTCTCTACAATATTAAGGGTTAACAGATTTATGAGGCAATAAGGAATAGAAAAGTAATGTTATAAAGAGCCTGTCATTGAAATAAACTCCTTTTGAGCGCTTGTATTGGAAAATCTGAGACAGAATGATATAAACAATATCTATAAACACTAAATTTATTATTGAAATGGTGAATTTTAACTTTTATGAAACCAAAATCAAAGGCTAAGAAAGGAGAGTTTAAGTTCAGCAAAATCAGAGCTCCTGCCTCATATGCCCACTCTGTTTAGACAGCTAGTAAATTTGATTTCTTTCTTTAGTCTCTGCCGAAAGAAATTCCGTGCTTTATGTAGGAATATGATGCTCAGTGCAACCACAAAGTTGTTACTTATATATAAACAAAGCAAAACATCTCTTTAAAATTTAGTTATGAAAGTAAATATATAACAGTAATACATATAATTATATATATGTTATTATTTAAAGCAAAAGTACCTATTTTTTTAAAAGAGTCTTCAAAGATATATTACATGTGATGTGTGGACCTTGTATGGATCCTGATTCAAACAACCAGGTCTAAAAGGACATTTCTGAGATAATTGGGAAAATTAAACATGAATTAGAATGTAGACGGTATGAAAGTTTTGTTAATTTTGTTGGGTGTAATAATAGAAGCATGATTATATTTTTAAAAATTCCTTATCTGGTATAGATAAATACTGCCATATTTTTAGGAGAAATGATATAGTGCCCGGAATTTGCTTTAAAATATTCCAGAAAAAAATTTAGAAGGAGGTTGATGCAACAAGAACAGCAGAAAACTGATGGTTGTTGAAGCTGAACAAAAGCATTTGGAATCTTCCATAATAAAAAAAAATGGAAGAAAAATAAAGCACTTATGTCAGAATGTACACATTCATGGGAGTATTGTCTTAAAAGTAGTCATCTTTGAAGGTCATATCCTTATGATATATTTATTCCAATAGTAACAATACTGGTTAAAATAGATCTGAAACACGTTTTTTGGAATTGTGCTCATAACAGTAGAATCTCAGCATGTGGGCACTGTGACTCATGTCAGAGTTTGGGTTTTTGGGGGAACAAGGTAGATTAGATAAAGAGTACTTTGTCAGCAAACACACTGCATCTAAAGGCGAGAGGAAGATTTTAAGTCTGAGCTTGGAAAAATAGTAATTCAAACATTGAGGAAATCATTCTTAACCCAAGTTCAAAGAACTGGAAGTAGAATCAAGTACTGAATTCAAGATCTATGAATTGGGAGTAGGGCAGAGGTTGAGATAAAGTAGAAAAATACTGCTGAACTCAAATAAGCTCAGGAATCTGGTATCACTAGATAATAACGAACAACGGCAGTATCTAGTGTGCTAGTAGGTGTGCTCGTAGGTGTGCAGAGGAGCCAGCATAGGAAAATCAGGCATACTGCTGTAGAGCCGTGCCTCACTTTGGAGCCCAAATTATATCACCCAGTTGAGTCTTCTACTTTTCATCACTGAACTTAGCTCTGGATGACTTTTCTCTATTTTCACAAATCAAATACACCCTGAAAAGATGAAGCTTTGCCACTCTGGACAGTATTCTAAAGAATATGTCACAGGTTGTGAAGGCCATTCCGAAATAAGAGTTTGCAAAAGACTGGGCAATAGAATCCTTAAAATAAATATATAGCTTTCTTAAAGAGAATAAAACCTGTTTACATAATGTAAAAATTCCATTATATTTGTGAAAAATTCAGCCATTTTACTTTGTAGTTACAGCTTATGTTATTAATTTCTAATTTAAAGTAATAAGGTTGAATACCATAACTAAATTCTAATAATTTACAGGAAAAAGAAGTGTGTGTGTGTGTGTGTATGTGTGTATGTGTGTATGTGTGTGTGTGTGTGTGTGAGAGAGAGAGAGCACAAGCAAGAGAGAGCATGAGCTTCCATCTCTTTGAGCAGCCAGGTAGTTCTATTCCTTTACTTCCTAACCTAAGGTAATCTATCTTGGTTCTTATAACAATTGACTCTGCCATGGATTTATGTGAGAAGCATCACTGACTCCTCTAAAAGGTTGCCTTTTCATTTATTAAATGCCATTCACCTTACCATATACCATGGTATAAGAGCACCTGTTGGGAACACTAAGAATATAGTCACTTTCTTTCCTTTTCTGGGGGGCCCTGACCACCAGCCAAAGATGAGACTGTAACTGATAAACAGAAATCTTATGCTGATACACATCCCGACTTACGCACTAAACAGATGAACAAGACTTTATTACTGCAGTCCAGACAGAAATCATTGCAAAGGTGCCCTTGATCCTGCAGATTCTTCTTGTGTCACCACATATATGAACTGGAGATTTCTCTGCTAGTGACACTACCATGGAGACGAGAGGGAGGAAGACATTAGCGAATGTTTCTTCTTAGTAGTTCTCACAGTCCTACTACAGTACGCCTGACATCTGACACAGTGAATGCATTATCAAATCATTAGCCCATCAAATATGTGGTGACTGTCTCTCTGTCAGTCAGTGCACTATAGAACCAGAAGAGAAATATTTAAGTGTTAATGGATTTGCTTTAGGCATTTCACAACCTATTGGTCCTATTTAGATTCAAAAAGTGTTGCTATAGACAACCTGGAAATTTAAATAATGTATTTCATCTTATATATTCTTCCTAAATATGTCAGCAAAAACTACAAAAGAGAGAGAGAGGGAATTTGTTGGGGGCGAGGAGGATGGGGGGAAGGTTTAAAAACAGTGTTGGATTTTACTTTTTTAAAAAATAGGACCAAAACCCACTGAGGTTTTACTTGCAGTTGATGTTGTGACTTAAACCTTAAAATGGTATTCTGAGTATAGCACGTGAAAGAAGCTTACACCATGTATCACCTAAAGAATGTGGTTGCAAAAGAAATTCGAATCCATCACTAGAAACACAAAGCTAAGTGGTAGAAAAGCACAGATTCTCCAAACAAGAGGCAGGGATGGGAACTGAAACCAGCATGGGTTCTGGCGATGTTAAGCCTGGAGAAATAAGAACAGAGGGGTCACTTATTATACGAGCTTTAATGAGCTCTCTCTCTCTTTCAGCAGTGAAGGTCCTTTGAAGTACCCAGAAGACATTTGGAGAGACACACAGACATTTGCAATAATCAATAGGAACAATGGCAAAAGCATTAGTTAAAGCTGCTGCAGTTTCTTGCAATCCAATGAAGTTGAGATTTTGGATAATTGTAGTACAGTAAATGGAGTAAAGAAACCAAAGCTATTTGTCTCATACGCAGGCCAATTTTCCATGCACAATCAAATTTTACTTTTTATATTCCCTAACAGCTGCTCTAAACCCACTGAGGATTCGGAAGTCATTATACAATATTAGTAAGAAAATTAGAGTGGTAGCAAATCACAAGTTGCTTTCTGAGCAACACAGTAGGAGGTCGGTTAATATTAAATATCCACAGCCTGTGTGCATACACTCACATTTCCTAGGAGAGTCTAAGCAAAATATAGCCTTTAGGGATACACACTTAGTAGCTTTGCATAACAATAACCGAGATGCTGAGACCAGCTAATGAAATTCTACTGCTGAAGAAGGGCCCCCAAGGCTCAGAATAAAGCCCTCTAGGAAAACAGGAATAAACTCCTTGTTTAAAAAGTAAACAGTCAATCTCATTTATTTATTCATTCAATATATACATATTTATTGAGGGCCTCTTTCTATCACTTTGGATAGGCCCAGGAGATGTCATAGCGAGAAAGTACAGACTATCCCTGACCTCATAGAGTTTAAAACTAGAGAGAGACAGATTTTAATGAAACATCCAAATAACTCAATGTATATTTACAAACTGTGAAATTGCTTAGAAGTAAAAGTACCTGGTGCTATAAAAACATATCACAAGAAACTGATCTTGACCAGGGCGGATGATCAGAAAATTTGAGGGATGACTAGGAATTCTAGGAGTATAAGAAATTTAAGAAAACACATATAAGAGGGAAAGTATGTACAAAGGGCCTGTGGCCTGAAGGAGCATGGTGCTTTACAAATCTTTGGTGGGCTGAGAGCAAGGAGCAAGATGTGAAATGAGATGGACACACAGAGGCAGACAGCAGACCATGCAGGCTGCAAGAATTTTTTATTCTGTAAAACAATGGGAAACAATTGAAACTGAAGCAGAGGGGTGCCATAAGCCTTTTGAAGCTGGTAATTGAAGCTGTGGGTGTGCATGAAATCACCAATATAAAGAGTAAAAGTGAAAAGAGATAAGACTAAGCCTGGAGGAACTATAATAATATTTAAGACAGTGGCTCTCAAAGTATAGCCTCTAGACTAACGGTATCAGAATTACCTGCAAATCTGTTGGAAATGCAAACAGAGCTAACTGAATTAAAAACTCAGGGTGGGGGAGCTCAGCCATATGCCTAACAACAGGTCTTCAGATGTTTTTGACGCACACTCAAGTTTGAGAACCACTGACAATGGAAAGGTGGAGGAGGACGCATCTGTAAAGATCACTGAGACTGAGCTGATTGCTGGTAAAAGAAAATACAAGAGTCATTTGGGTTACTAGGGAAAGGGAAGAAAATAGTTCAAGGACAAGGTCAAGTTCAACAGAGTCAAATGTAGTTGGAAGATCAAGTGAAGTGGCAAACACTTTTGACTTCAGAGAAAGCTGTTTTAGTCAAGGATTGGGATGATAAATATACTGGAGAGTACTGAGAGCGAATGGGAAGGGAAAAAAGGAATAAGTATTGACAACTGTTTTTTGAAGTTTGAGTAGGCTCTGACTGTGGAAGAGAAAGTGTTTTAAGGTATTAGTGTCACAAACATGTTTAAATGCCCATTGAAAAGATCGGATTGAGAGCGAATACAGAGGAGACAGATTTAGTAAATCAGCAGTGAGGGCTCTTAGAAAGGCAAAGGCTGCAAACTCCAAAGCCCAAATGGACGCTGCATTCCAATCAACTCCCTTGTAACTTAAGGGATGAGTAAAGACCCTGTCTAATGCTATTCTCCCCCTTGCGTACTGTGCTCAGGCCACATGGATCTGTTTTTGTTGTTCCTTGAACGTGTAATAAATTTATCCTTTTTAGGACTTTGGTTCTTGCTTTCTCTCTTGACCTTCTCATGGCTGACTTGAGTTATTTGAGTCATAACTCAAAATGCCACTTCCTCAAAGAGTCTTTCCTTGAGCACCATGTCATATGTTGCTGCCCTCTATTACCATTTCCAATCACAGGGTCTATGTTGGCTTGCACCCTATGTCGAAGAAAGAGGCAGAGCACTCCAGATTGGTATGTGGCAGTTTTAATAAGCAAGGGGACACTTACATACGAGGCTGGTCTTGGGTGACTGCAAGGCGAGTAAATCTCCACACCCACGTGCTAAAACATTGATTCAGTCATGTATCCAGTCCAGACGATCTCAAAAACACATTACTCTCTCAAGGATACACCCTTGAAACAGCTCCTAGTGTGGCAATAGTGGGCATAGTGTAGAAGCAGCTACACCCTCCGATTGCCCAGGTCTAGTTCACTGCTCAACCAGTGAGCATCTTCTTGACTTCCTCCAACAGCCTGATCCACAATCCTATCTCTTATTCCTCACAGCACTTTTCCCTCTCTGAAATTATCTTAGGCATTTTTTCACTGCAGGTGACTCCATGGCACAGAAGGACTTTGTCTTATCCTCAGCTGTAGGTCTAGTTTTCAGGACCGTACCTGGAGTATAGTAGGTATTCTATAAACATTTGTTGAAGTAAAGAATAAAAGAATGGGTGTAGATATATCTATCTGTCTTTCTGTCCACCAGATTTTATTTTCACTAGAAGGAACAAAAGGGAGGTCTTCTTCTAAGCCTAAAAGTCAGGGGGAAATCAGGGGTGTCGGTTAGCTGAAGAGTAGAGAAGGTTCCAACTGCAGTTTATCCTCGAGTAACAGGTTAGAATTGCATGGGTCCACTCATACACAGAATTTTGTTCAATATATAGTATAAATGTATTTTCCTTATGATTTTCTTAATAATGTTTTTCTTTTCTCTAGCTTATTTTATTATAAAAATATAGTATATAATACATATAACAGATAAAAGATGTGTTAATTGACTTTTTATGTTATTGGTAACACTTCCAGTCAATGGTAGGCTATTAGTAAAGTTTAGGGGAAGTCAAGAATTATACATGGATTTTCGACTATGCGGGGTTTGGCGCCCCTAACCCCTGTGTTGTTCAAGAGTCAACTGTAGTTCATAAAGTGGGAGAGTAAGAATAACATAGAATGCAGAAGGAACTCCAGGTAGTAGTGATTTGAGGATGATAACTGTGAACTTAAGAGTGGAACAGATTGCTGTGCTGAGTGACTTTCTCCAGTGGTGCTCAGACATACAGAAGACATGGAAAAAGCAGATGGTTGCATACATCAGGGTTGGTATTTTTCCAGGTGATGCAACAAAAATCCAGAGGGGCAGGAGACTCTAGAGTATTAGAAGTATGTGACCTACTATCATAGACTTCAGGGCCTGACAAGGTTAAAGAGTCATAGCAGGAA
>NW_006443138.1:12584678-12592983 GCF_000325575.1 Pteropus alecto
AACCAAAGAGCAGGATGACCGAATGGGGGGTGTGATCAGTCACAGCTTCCATGGTGACAGCAGGGATATGAGGTGGAGGTGGAGGTGGAAGAAGTCATTAGAAATGAAGGTCAGTGAACTTCTAAAATGTCTTGAGGGCCTAAAAGTTCTCATAAACCAACCAGATATTTTAAATCATAATATAAAAATATTCGGCTAAAGATAAGAACAGATAAAAATTACCTTATAAATCCTAAACCATGAATATAATGTATTACCATGAATATAATGTGTTACCATAATGGCAGCATGATATTTTCATGCAGGCTTTAGGGTTACATCTCTGAATTATGAATGATTAAGTGAAACCTCATTACCTCATTCTACTAATTAAGAATTAGTGATAATTTGATTACCAGCTGGGCTGATACTTTGTTTCATTAGTGAAAGAGCTACAGAATAAGAAGAAATGGATTCACATTGATTCTGTCACTTTTCTCTGTGTGTGTGGCCTTGGGCTGTCTTCTTAACTCTACTGAGCCTCAGTTTTTGAATCTGTAAAAAGCAGGGAAAATTAAATGTCTTACAGCATTGTGAGATTTAAATGAGAACATGTAGGTGAAAGTGTCTGTAAATGATAACCATCATACAAATAGAAGAACTTGTAATCTACAAAAAAAGATAGTTATTAAGGAAATAAACATTATAATAAGACCCTAATCAAATGTTTATCTTATTATAATTTTAAAATATCTTAGAAGCATCATTTACAAATAATTCTTAAAATTGCAATCATTCTTGATTATAAAATTAAAGTGGACCAAAAATAACTGCCCTATTTCCCAACTGAATCTGAAATTAATAAAGATATATTATTATAAAAATAGTTTATGATCCTGATTTTTCTTGATGTCAAAGAAGCTCTCTTCTAAGAATATAAATTAATGTTATTATTTTAAAATATAGCAATTCTAGTACGTGTGTGTGTGTGTGTGTGTGTGTGTGTGTGTGTGTGTGTTCAGCATATCTGTAACTTCTGTAGCTGTTTTTCTTTTTCTTTTCAGATCCAATTTGATACATATAATTATTATTCTCATCCGGACTGATTTAATTATTGAAGCATCAATTTTATATCTCAATAAATAGACTGATCAGTATAACTTGTCCACTAAAATCTACAACTTGACTAGATATTTCAAATCATAATATAAAATACTTAACTAAAAATAAGAAAACATCCATATTATATAAAATATACATAAAACATTTTATTGTATTTTTGTAGTATTGTTTTTTTCAGGGACAGATATTTTACCCAAACCTAGTATTGGTATTATAAGCAGAAAGAGACAAATGGAATAGGTTGGTTATTTATTTATCTATCTATCTATCTATTTATTTATTTATTTATCGAGAATGAGGGCAAACCTCTCATTTTTACAGTATGTTCAGCCATCATAAAATAAATCCAATCTTCTATTTACTGATTTGACAATATCTATATTCTTCCCTCAAATCTTTTTTAGTTGGCAACTCCTTGGAAGTATAGTTGAAAACAGACTAATTACTCCTGTGTATGAAAAATTACATCTGCATCTACTCTCCAGGGTGAGTTGTCTAGGCACTGTCAAGTGAAGATGCCATTTGAAAGTTCTATGAATATTTGTTTTGATTACTTATCTCTAGGTTGTCTCACATGATTAAGAGAGAGAAGCTGTATTTTTTTCCATATCAGCTCACTAACGTCTGAGCTCACCTATCCATCAAGTGAAAATGGTATTTAATTGGTGGCTGCTGAGAAAGTTCAACAAAAAGTCACCAATATGATTTCCCGTGCTATGGATGGTTTCTGAATTACCCTCTCCAGGATGCCAGCAAATAAGAACCGATTTTCAGTAAACATTCTGTTATTTTAAAATGCTTGGTAAGGAAATTCTTAATTTATGTTTTTTCCTCCACTTGTTATGAAAAACATCACTCAGGAACAATACTAATCATTGTACCATAGGTAGGAGTAAGGGAAGTAGAATATTTAAATGTTGTAATAAGGGAAAAGCAGGTCAAACACAATAATATTTGTGACAATGATTTTTTTTTTTTCCTTTAAGTTGGATGCAAAGTAGGAAATGTAATTAGGTGAACTAGGTTAGTTTTCTTTTAATGCTGCCTGGTGATTGAAAAAAAGCAATGATTTGAATTCTCTGTCATGTTTTTCCATCTTGTTTTGGAGGATCCTAGGAGCCAGAGCCTGGCTTTGTTGCTCACAGAGAAAACATTCTACCCACGCTTCCTTCCAAGGAAAAAGTCAAAACTGGCAGCACATAGCAGGTGCATACATTGTTATGTGTCGACCCTTGAATAGCACTAGCATGGTGTTCTTTGGTATCAGTGACCAGGCAATAGACTGGAATGGATACTTTAGGAACTCACCAGTCAGATAGATTGGTGTAAAGGGAAGGCAACGGCCAAGAAACAGAAACCCCAAATAACATCAGGCATTCTGCAGTCCTTGTCATTGCTTTTTTCATCACACCTTTCTCATACTTTGATTTTCAGCCATGTGGAGCTTCTTTCACTAACTAATAGTATATCTGGATGTAGCGAGAGTGGGGGAAATGGCAGTGGGAGCAACTGCCGTCCCTTAGCATATCTCCAAAAACAGTGCCTTTTCATAATGGGGGAAAGAAGGTTGAAGAGTGGCCCATATCACCTGATGGTAGGTGATTCAGGAGTCTTTTGTTCTTTTAACCTCTCTTTTCTCAGTATGTCCACATGCAGTTCCTTTTTCCTACTCTTCTCTTTCCTCTTAGATACCTCTTATGCAGACTCTAGTCCTCTGGTTAGATATCAGTAGGAAGTTTCCCCCATCTTCCCCAGTATGGCCTACGTACTGCAGCTCCGCTTTTATTATACCATGTTGACAGCCTATTGACTGGATCCCTCACTAAACCCATATGTCCTCTGAGGAAAGAAGCCCTATTTGTCTAGAAATCCCAGTGTCTGACATCCCCACTAGAACATAATAAGCATGTAGAAAATATTTGTTGAATGAATGAATGAATGCAATAACATATACACCATCTCGGGTGGAATTGAAATACAGCCTCATTCTAATTTTGAGTCACATCTATGTAAATAAAACATCAGAGCTACAATGGTTGGGGGAAAGTACACATGTTTTCTTTTGATATAACTATTGATTAGGAAGTCTTAGAATGGAACTTTACAGATTGATCTTAGTTGATTGATTAAAAATATTTATGTACTAATTTGGCTATTATTTATAAGAGGGTAGAATGTACATGTATAATGGTATAAGTTAATATTTATGAAGTTCCATTTTTCCACAGATATCAAGTATTTTTGACAATGAGTGTAAATTTTGAAACAGAACAGCAGTTTTTTTTTTTAAGTCTGAAATAAATAGGGCCATCTGAGAATTTTTCATGGTGTCTGCTTGCTGCTTGTAGAAGACATGTTCTAGAAGTCACACCACTAAAGACAAAACAGGAGAAATTTTGCTGAGAATAAAGTTTGGACTTAAATATGATGGGTGAAAATATATGTTGGTAAAGCTCAGAGAGGATAATGGTAATGAATTTGGGCTTCCCTGAGATCCCTAGCAAAGGTTTGGCAGTATAAACTTTTGGAGAAAGGACCATTTTGGAGATTTCATACACAGAAAGTTTTGGAGAAAGGACCATTTTTCAGATTTCATTATGACCTCAGTGCCTCTGTTGGGATGAAATTTCAAAATTGTGTTAATTTCATTAACTAGCTGTTATACCCTCTTAGCGTTATCCTCACCTCTACTAATTTGTTTTGGTCCTCTACCTCTTCTACTTAGAGTCCTGGGTAGTCTTTTGTTTGGCTCTTTGAGTCTCTTCTTTTTATTCTTAAGTATGTTTGCTGCATTGATTGAGGTAATCATCTAAAGCAGAAATTGGCAAACTCTATAAATGGCCAGTCAGTAAATAGTTTAGACTGTGGGATGTATGATCTTTGTTGCAACTATTTAACTAGGCTGTTGTGGTGTGCAAGCAGCTACAGATATTACATAAATAAATGAATATGACTGTCTTCCAAAAAACACTTTCTATGGGCACTGAATTTCATAATTTTTATGTGTCCTGAAATATTATTTCGAAATATTTTTTCAGGCATTTAAAAACGTGAAAAACATCTTGCTCGTGGATCATAGAGAAACAGAAAGTGGGCTGACTTTGGCTTGCAGCCCCATAGTTTGCTGACCCCCATTCTAAAGCATTTTTTAATTGTAACTTCACTTTCTATCCTTAAGTTATCTGATTACAATTAGGTTATTGCCTCACCTGCTATTACAGGTGAGCATTTAACATCAGCTTAAAGTGGAAAAAAAGTTTATATTTACTTTCGTGTAAAGTCAAAGTATAATTAGTCCAGGACATGTGTGGCAACTCCATGGAGCTGGGAAATCAGGCATCTTCAATCTTGTTGCTCCCCATCAGCATGGCCCAAATTGCTTCCCCATCACTACGTTTACATTCCCAGCAGGAAGAGGAAGATAGAAAGGTGAGGGCAAGCTCCTTCCTTTTAAGAGCATTACCCCCAAGTTGCACACATTACTTTTGCTCACTTCCCATTGGCCAGAATTTGGTCACATGGCATCATTTAGCTATTAAGAGAAGCTGGTAAATGCATTCTTTATCCTGTGCATTAATGTGTTCTGTTTTAAATTGTGAATGCTAATACTGTGAGAAAGGAGAAGAAATATGGGGGAAGGGGCAACTAGAAGGATCTGTCTGTTCTTAACTCCTCATTGTATTCTGAGCAAACTATCTGCTTTTACAAATCTGGCTCCTTTTCCCATTCCAGTCCAACTTTCCATCACTTCCCAATTTGAATCTGGGTTCTAGTTTAACACAAAGCTAGTAGTTTCCAAAGGCAAGACTTCTTCTTGCTTTTGCCAAAGTTTCTTTCTTTGCCTGGAGTACAATTTCTGTTTCCTTCTCACCTGGTAAAATGCCTAAACTCTTTCCAAGAGTATAGATGTTGTTTCTTCTGATAATTTTCCCCCTATATTTAATTTTGTATTGCATTATCCCTTGCTAGAATATGAGCTGCCTAAAGCAGTATTTTTTTCTCTTTGTAATCTCACCATGCATCATTTAGTAACATCTCAATCTATGTTTGTTGAATGGATAAATGATAGATGCTTTTGCCCAGCAACATTAAACTGGATTTTACTGCCTGCGAAGAGTCAATTGGACTGTATGAAATGAAAAGGAGAGAGGCAAAGAGTGATAGTTTGGGGGCGGTGTGGGGAGGATTGGTTGAGGTCCTCTGATTGAAAGGAAACAAAATTTAGTCTCAGAATTTAAATAAGAGAGGACTTATTAAAATATACTAGGGAGCTCACAAAATCAAAAGAAATCCTCACAAAAATAACCAGGCCTGAAGATGAGAAGGAAGCAAAGGAGCACAGGAGACCTTGGAGATCCCTGACAATGGAAGCCCCAGTTCCAATGTCTTCAGTCCCTATGGGTCTCTATTCAGTTTTCAAACACCTGGGAGAGAGAAGATGCCTAGCTTGAATCAAAGAGCACTTTCTGGGTAGGATGTGGTGAAATATTGTTAGAGATAGTTCCAACAAGGTAGCACAGAGTGAGTAAGAGGCAGTTCCCCAAAGAAAGGGATACTTTGCCTCATTATATGTAAAAATGCAATGGAGTCTGAGTGGAAGTAATTTGCATGCAACTTCTTGGTTATGACTTCTTTTCTCCTTTTCTCCTCCACACCCCAGTTGAAATATTGGTGAATTGCTGGAGCTGGAATAGCCATCTGTGCTAGACAGAATAATAGGTCACCAAAGATGTCCATTTTCTAATCCCCAGAACCTATGGATATGTTACTTTCCATGGTATAAAAAACCTTGCAGATGTAATTAAGTTAAGGATCTTGATGGGGAGATTATTCTGGATTATCTAAGGAGCCCAGTGTAATCATATGACTCCTTAAAGAAAAAAAGGAGGCAGGTGAATCAGAGTTAGAGAAGAAAATGCAACTCCAGAAGCAGAAGTCTGAAGCAAAGGAATGCAGGTCACTTCTAGAAGCTGAAAAGACAAGGACAGAATTCTCTAGAGTCTTTGGGTACTCTGCTAACACCGTTGTCTTAGCCCTGTAAGACTCATTTCAGACTTCTGACCACCGTAATTTTTAGATAATAAGAGTGTGTTGTTTTAAACCACCAAGTCTATGATAATGTTTCAGCAGCAATAGGAAACTAATATACTGTCTTAGATCATGTGATGGAAGTTGCTTATTGAAGATCATAGAGCAACAAGATAAAAAGAAGCTGGATGCCCAGTATTGTTAAGCTGCCCTACACATCTTTGAAATTTGGAATTTGATGTAAGAAAGAAGTAAACTGCATTTTTAGGTGTCTCTGTTGTTATGAAAGCCTAACTTGTATCCTACTTATTATATATCCCTGTTGTGTATCTGACAATGACATGGGCTCCGGGAAATAAAACTTATAATGCATGTGGTAAGTGTGGTAGCTGAGATATGCCCAGGAGAAAAAACAATGGATGACTATCACAAAAGTTTCTTGTAGCCATAACATATTTCTACTCCACCAGCGCTCTCTGGAGATGCTGCTCTCCCTCTGCTGTAGAGGTAGCAAATCCGCTCTGTGGTCATGGCATGGAGGCCAGAAAGCAGCACAGGCTTTTCTCTCCTAAAGCCTGTCGTATGAGTCTTAGCTCGCAGTGTTGACAGGCTCTGTCCCTGTGATTCTTGCCAGGAGTAGAAAGGAAAAATAAAGTTGTAGAAACATCTCTGATGACATTCCAAGGAGAGAAAAGCAGCAAGAAACATAGACTTTGCTTTTTTTTTAGTACCTCTTTCAAGATCAAATTCTGAATCGTTGGATTTATCTTTTTGATTGGTTAATTTCTCCCACAAAAGGAATGGAGATCCTATTGAATGACTTTGTTTTTGCTACTTTGTTGTTGTTATTCTTTTTTCCATAAACCCAAAGCAGGGACTTATTATAAAGTTTATATTAACCCAAGATAAAAGAGGAAAAATATAACTTCGTCAAAATTGCAGAAAATATGTACCATTAAATATCTTGAGCATAAAAGTGGTATCCTGGTTAAGACAGAGATGGAGTATAAGAAGGAATGCAGCAAAAAGCATGAGAGAATAAAATGAAATTAGAAAGGCTTGGGAGTGGAAGCTCTCTGACAAAGACATCCCTAGAATTCCTTGGACAATGACAGAAGATCGTTTATAGAGTTTTGGAGGAGACTAAATTATCCTGAAAGAGACTGTGATCAGACTCATAGGAAGTTGTATTAAGTGTAAAAGTAGTGTCATTAACCATAAGCAAATGGGCTAGGCAGAGAACAGTTGAATACACTAAAAAATTACATAAAATGTGATACATTGCATCATCAGTCAGGGTTCAGTGCAAGGAATGAAAACATTCCATGCTTCCAATTAGGGAAGAATCTAATACATGAAATTTTATGCTTATAAATTATTAGAAGGAAGGAAAAGCAGTTTCTAAGGTGGGCCTCCAGGAATGACTTCCAGAGAAGTTCAAAATTTGCTTAGGGGAGCTGCCACCTTAACATTATAAAGGGTGCTCTGAGTTTAAAAACATATCCCATAACGGTGATCCCAAGATTAGTCATTTGTAATAAGCATATCTGTATTGAGGCTGCTGCTATAGATGACATCCTCTCACCACCCAGGAATCTGAAAAATGGGTGATCCAACCCATATTTGTGATCCAAAGATCAGAAAGCCAGAAGAAACTGACAATCATTGCTTAACACCTAGACAGCTGGTGAACAGACTCTGGATCATTGCTGCAGAAAGCAGCTTTTATTTCCATGCATCACTTGCCAGCAGCAAAAAAAAAACCCAAAAAGAAATGGGACAATTCTTTCACTTTTCTTTGTCTCCTAAATTTCACATAGGTGCATTCAATTGGCATAACTTAATTTACATGGAGAAACTTAGATTCAAAGGAGTCTAAATATTTAGTTTTAGGCTTTCCAGCCTCTCCAACTAGAAAGAAGATAAAACAGAGCTTGAAAAAGCTGAAGTTAACCTTTAGTATCTAGTGTTTTTGTGTGTTTAGGAATATGTATCTGTGTCATGTAGATATATTATGCATTTATATATTTGTACCATGTAAAGCATAATTGTGCTTTGCATGTATGTACTGTGTGTGTGTATGGTACATAATTATAGCTGAAATGATAAAGTAGACTTAAAGCTCTTAGGAAAATGACACTTAAAGGAAAAAAAAATTTACAGTTAGCTCTACTTG
>NW_006443138.1:12593005-12623909 GCF_000325575.1 Pteropus alecto
TTAATAACAAATGCATTTATACACAAAACATATACTAATTTTTAAGAAATTTTCCCAAACTCAATACCTCTATCTTCAGTGGTTCTTTGACTCATTTCTTTAGATAATCTTTCTCACTTTCTTATTTTCCCCTTACACCACAGGAACTGTGTGGCCTACTATAAAGTGCTTGAACTTTACAAAATATCAGCTTGCCTTATAGTTAGTCCTCTTCTTTATGCAGCAATATAAAGCGAATACAGCCACAGTGAGCTAATTTTTACCTAATTTTCTTCTCCTAGGGAATAAGACAAGGGAATGCAGTTTGACCTCAATAAAACAAAATGGATTTGTATTAATGGCATACTAAAGAAAAAAACCCATTAAAGTCATTTCAGATGATAAAACAAATTGTTGAGATTTTCAGACCATATTAAGGTTTTTAATATAAAATAACTTTAACTTTCTTATCACGGAAATGAATTGAAAAATGCAGTTCTTTTCTCATTTCTCTGGTTGGAAAAAAGTGTAAAGGTTGAGTTAACCACCCTCCTGAGCTGAATATACATGAAATGCAAGTGCAGCTTTTAAGATGCTAGAGCAATTCATCCAGGAAACAGATTCATTTGAGGCTATTCTTTAGCAGTAATTTTTGAGCCTAGGGAAGCAGTACATCGGAGAAGCAAGAATCATGCTTGAAGAGTAAAGGTTCCCAGATGGCTCAGATAAAAACAAATAAACAGTTGTAAATACTAGTAACTTTCTGTAAAATGAGCTGATAAAAGGATTAGAAAGAACACTTCGTGGTTGTTGCAACTGGGGATTTTTAATGGTATTTTTCTACTCCTTGTGAGATAAAGGCCATATTTAGCTCCCTTTCTCCTGCCTAAGAGAATATTTCAAACACCCTTTACTCACTGTAGGTCAAGAATATGTATCAGGCAGATTCACAGCAGAAGGCTGTCAGAGCTAGACAGAGATAAAAGCCATTCCAGGTTAATAACTAATTCATGGCAAACATTTTTCAGAGCACATTAGTTGGAGAAAATATGCTTAGGGATAAAAAGTGGATAAAAATTATTGTAAGCAAGTCTATACATGGACATTGAAAATGATATCCTGATGCAAAGAAGTGACATCCCAGAACAGGGCAACATGGGGTCAGGAAATGGGGGACACTGTGGCAGAAACTGACTAGCTAGCAGTTTAAAAACTTTTTGCATGGTATTTTGCTTTTCCAGTTTTCCCTACCCCCTTGTATGTGTCTGAGTTTCAGCCAATGGTGTGTGAATAGAAGAGATGCCTCCCATTTTCAGGCCTGGCCCACACTCCTCCCACAAGAACTTGCAGATCTCAATCAAATTTTACTCATTAGCTGGTCTGCAAGTAGAGAATCCAGTGAAGGGCTCTGAGGTTTGGTCGCTACATAGAGATCAGCATGGCCACCAATTAGAAGGATCCCAGTCTTTCAGTGACTTCGTGGAGCAGACCACCCTTCCATCTCATTCAATCCGAGCAAGAAAGACACCCTTGTTGGTTTAAGCCACTGCTATGCATGGAGTTTTCATTGTTAACACTCAGCCTACTCTAACTAATATTAAATCACAGAAGAGGAACAGCAGAACTCAGAATATGCGAGAAGAGGTGTTCAGACAAAAATATAGAATAGAAACTAAAATAGAATGGAGGCTTACCTGATAAGAACTTTTTGGCAGAAGTTCTCGAATAGTGTTCACAACTACTAACTGTACAATTTGGTCAAATTTATTCTAAAATTCTCATTCATTTTCTTAGGTTCACATATTATCACTTGATCTCTTATAGTCCTTAAAGTTTTCCAATGACCCTCTCCAGGTTTTATTAAATAATTAAATTGTTCCACTGGAAGTTGAAATTCCCTGAGGTGAGGTTCAATGGCCCAAGTAGATAATATCATTTGGATATAAAATACATGTTATAATGCTATCAGAACTGTCCATTCATTCATTCATTCACTCACTCAATGAACAAACTAAACATGAGCAACATATGTACCAGGCATAGTGGTTGGATGGGTGGGAGAGAAGAAATTCCTGCTTCTTTCCTTGGGTAGTCGTCCGAGTATTCCAACTGTGCTCCACACCCCATTTTTAGGACTACTTTTCATTTCAGTGCAGTATCCTGAATGGCTGCTTCTCAGTCAGTTACTCTAACTTTGCTCACTTTGCTCTTAAGACACCCATATTTTAGACGCTCTGTAGTTTTGCAGAAAACAATGAACATAAATCCTGAAAGGCAAGATTTCAGTGAAAAGCAAAGGTTGGTAACCCCAGTTTTTATCTTAATTTTTGCCTTTTCAGATGTTATTAGTCCCTCTAGATTATTATGCCTGCTTGAGTAAGATAGCTCAACAAGGTTACCTTTGTCTGCTGGGTTTGGGGTGTACAAATGAGATGTTTATTGGTTCTGAGTAAGAAGGCAAGTCAGAGAAAAATATCTTTCATACACACTTTGTAAATATTTTCTTTCAGGTCCAAATGTTGGAGTGACAACTATGCTGTGGACATTTTTGAATGTGAGTTTGAGCTTTCTTTGCTCTAAAGGAAAAATGAATTATTTTATAACAAATGACCGAGCAAAACACCAGTGATCTTGATATAGAATCACTGAATTAATTTTTATATGAGTCTATCTCCTTGCAACAAAATTGCACAATTTTTCTTCTTTAAAGCCATTATTATTTAGATTTCCCTTTGACTTTTACTAGTGTTCTCCTCCAATGTCTTTACTGGAAAGAAGTGTTTCTTTATACATTGTAACTACCTTTGCTTAGGGTCTTCCTCACTAAAATGTGCTTTATGTTCTTTATGTAGATCAATTGAAAAATTCAGTTTCTTGGATAAATATATTTATTGAACACTATGTGCCAGAAAGTGTGTTAATGATTACAACGGAAGTCATGGTTTTTGCCTCATAAAATGGGGATGATATTTATCAAAGAATCACACAAATAAATTAAAATGACTAGTTGGCTAAGTAAAAGAAAGGAGAAACACATAAGAAAATAAGACCTGGTAAGTGAGCTGAGTGAGGGCTTTCCCAAAGGATGTGATCATAGAGCTGAAATCTGAAGGAAGGAGTAGCGTCATTAACCATTTGCTGTGTAGGAGACAGTTAGCGGGGAAGGGATAGAGAGAGATTTTCAGCATGTCTGAAGTCTCTGAGGTGGAAAGAAGCAAAGACTTGGAGAAATTGGAGGAAGGGGCATATGGTGGATCATAGAGAGCTGGAGATAGAAGAGTGGGTGGCCCTGGAGAGGAAGGGACTTAACACGATCATGCACTTTCAGAGGGCAGAGGACAGGGTTGCTTTTTTCCCAGTAATAATGAAAAGCCATTGACACAATTAAGAAGAGATTTGGGGTTGGAGGGTCAATTTAAAAAGATATAATTTGTCTTTGGTTTATTTTCTCAGTTTGAGTACCCAAATAGGAGCTTCCCCGGACATAAAAATAGGGTCAGTTTTACTCTCCACAGGAACAAGAGTATTCTCTTTGCAGGAACAACAGGATTCTGAATTGAAGCATGAAGTCACAATACGTATATCCCCAAAGCAGAGATAAATTAGTCTATTCTAAAAGTATTAATTGCTTACTTGAAGGACCTATAAGGCCTTTTCATTATCATCTTGGGTAAGGTCATTCAGCTTGATGGGAGATTTAGTGTTGTGTCTAAGAAAACACTTTGAAGATGGTAATATTATATTCCCAGTGGATCAAAAGCTGCAATTTCCATTAAATTATGTAAAATATTACTGTTCATGGTGATCTATACCCATAGATTAAATTTTGTGGATACATTTGTAATAAAGAGATTGACTTTTTATTTCTTGGTATGTCACATAAAAAGAAAGGGACTTTTATCAGTTGCTTAAGTGTCTGGACTGAAAATATAAATATAAACTGGAAGGGCAGGATTGGCATGATTTCTACTCAGAAAAGAAAGTAGAAGTTTTCATTTCTTTGAGAGTTTTGGCCATAGAAAAGGACAGTTGGCTGATATCAAGGACAGCAACCTGGCAAAAAATATGTCTTCCATATAATACCTAATCTGATACAAGGCAGGTGGCAATGCTCTGATGCTCAGGAACACAGCAACGAGACTGACCAAGAACCAAAGTGAAGAGTGTGAAACTATGAGGGTGTATGGGTGATCAAGGGATGATTGATCCTTCTTAATTTTTGAGTATTGATTTATGTGCGGTGCATATTTTTTTCCTTCCTGTTGTTCTCTAAACTAATTTATATTTCTGGATTCTGTTTTTTCCTAGAATGCTGTTATCACCTATGCAAATAAGGTGCTTATATTTTTCACAAAAATGACTTCTTCAGAACTCCAGTCACCCCACCAAAAGTAGAAATAATATTTGTTCTGTTTGCGAAGAGTGAAGTATTTATTCAGTGTTGCCTTTGGATAGGCTCTTAGTTTCTTGCCAGACTTCACTCCATAGGACTTTTAACTCATTACTCACAGTAGGTTCCCCTCCTTATTCAAGGATTCAGATCTGTCTCTCTGGTAGTTATAAGGTGCTGTTGGAGAAAAATGCCGATTCTTTTCCTATAAGGCTTGTATGAAGTGCAGACACATGGAATCTTAGCTTTTCTTAATTGAAAAAATCTTAGAAGTCATCTCATTCAGGCTTCAGTTTTAAAAATTGGAGAAAAATAAGGTTTTAGTATATAGTACCTAATGAAAAGACTTCTGAATTTGAAGCCAAAAAACTTGTTCGAGATCCATCCATTCATTGATTCACCATCCACTGTCTGCCTGGCCTTTAGTCTACACAGTGTTTGGCAGTGAGGCTATTAAGGGAAGACAGTAATAATCTCTGTTTTCAAGAAGCCAAAAACTAAGGAATGAGAAAGACACTGATCTGTGTGATCCTAGATAAATTATGAAAACAGAGACTACTTTCTTATCTTTTAATTGGCCTTGACAATGATAAGAACAATAATAATCACTTGAGGTCAGATTGTGGAGGAGGGAAAAAGAAACAAGGTAGATAGAAGGTCCTTTACAAATCCCCTATGTTTCTAAAACAAGGGAAGGAACTGAAGAACAGACCTGAGCAGGGTGGGTAAGAGAGAGCTGGTGGTCTCTCACTCTGCTTCCTGTAGTAAGTAGAGAAAAGTTTACAACTACATTTCAAATCTCTCTTCTCTTAACCTCTGGACTCCGGCTAATGCTGGGATTTCTCTAGAGCTATGCTTTGGAAATTCGTTTTGGGGAAAGACCATTCAATTTGCTGTTAAAGAAGCGGAGCTGAGTTTGAATCCTGATGGCATTTATTAGATTTTCGGCTTTGGGCAAGATTTGCTATTTCCTGAACTCTATTTTCCTATTAGTAGAATGGGCTGTTAGAGCATCTATGCTTTGGCTAAAAGAAAGAGATATATAATTTCTTTCTTGTACCCTTGCCAGGGTTAATCTTTTATTTATCTGAAGTTAGTTGAGTGGTGTGATTTGATCGAAGGCCTAAAATATCATCTGAGACTTCTCAAAATTCTACCAGTTATGGAGTATAAAATGATACAAACATTAGAAAATTCTCTTCTTATGAAGTAAATATACACCTACCTTGTAGCCCAGATTGACCCAAATAATGAAAAGTCCTCACAAACTTTTCTTCATGAATCTTTAGAATAGTTTTTATTCGTTATAGTCCTAAACTGGAAACAACCCAAATATCTGTCAACAAGTGAATGGATAAACAAACTGCATATATCCATGCAATGGAATACTACTCAGATTTAAAAAAAGAACTACTGAATGTATTTGCAACAACATGGGTAAATCTTAAAAATAGTATACGAAGTGGAAAATGCCAGACATAAAAAAGTATATACTGTATGATTCATTTATAAGAACTTTAAGAATAGTCCAAACTAATCTCTAGTGATAGAAATTAGACCAGTGGTCATTTATGGGAAAGTTAGAATTGATTGGACAGTGTCATGAGGAAATTTTCTAGGGTGGTCTAAATCTTGAGTGGAGTGTTGGTTACATGAGTTTATGTAATATCAAAACTTCAAATTTTATACTTAAGACCGATGAATTTTACTGTATGTCAAATTTAACTCAATAAAAATTTTCCCACCAATTAAAAATTCATTCAACTTAGCAAGTTAAAGAAGAGTTAAGCAGGAAGCATAGAGATCATTCTGTTCTTAGTGTGGATTAGTTTTGTGAATTGCTTCATTGGTGAAGAGAAAGTTTAGAATTTGAAATATTTCTGTTAAGGATAATCTTATAGTTGTAGAGTCATGCTGAAACTATGAAAACAAATACAATATTTTCAATTTTATATGTGTGTGGCTCTAAAGATCAGCCTAAAATATGTTTGGAGTGATAGTTCTGGTCTGAGATGGTGCCTGTGGGCCAGGAGAATGGCTTCTTGGATGGTGAATTACAGGGAGCACCACTGACTGAGGGCTCTCGATGTTAAGTTTTGAAATCCATCACCAAATTTGTGCTGAGGCCACGCCTTTCACAGGCTGCCCTCGGCCAATGCCTGAGCACACCTGCGATACTATGGCAGGCCTATCCTTGGTTGATGTGGGGCTCCTCATCAAGCAACTTTAGCATGAGGATCTTTCTACACACCCTCCTATGGTGCCACCCTCCCCAAACCCCAACCTCCCATGGCCTTACCAAACTTACTTTAGAATGTACTGCAGAGTAAGACAAGTCCATCCAACCTTCCTCCCTTCCTTCTCCTCTCTTTCCACTCAGGAATACCTGTATCAAGGTATTACTGCCCTCCCAGCCTGTTCTCAATTTCTCTTACAGGTAGGTCATAATAAATTTCTTAAATATGTCATTTTGTCTTGGTGTCTGCTTCTTGAAGGATTTGACTAAAAACATGTGCTATGCGCATGTGTGAGGAGAAGGAATCAAAACCATGCAGCATCTTCTAACCATACCCACCCCGCTGACTCAGCTCTGCGGGATACCCACAGTTTCCTTAGGCTCAGACACCTTGACAGTATTATAAATCATTCACTAGGCCTTCTCATACTCCTTTTTAGAATAAATCTGTAGCAGAAGCCAAGGAGAAGCTATAGCTAAAGAACAGTTCTTACACCATTTAATCAAAGCTAAACTTTCACCTAATTTCTTTCAGGCCTTGGGTTAGCTTCTGTAATTGTAGTGTGTGGTTTTATTATGATCTAGTGTAAATCTAAATCTGGCTTATATGTACCTCTATTTTTCCTTAATAGATCAGCTTATTAACAACCCCTACTCTTAAAAGAAAAATCAAAGTAAATGTAAGGGTTTAGTGATTTCTGGGAATATACTAGAGGAAACTGGGGATATTTTATTTTTGAAGTAAGAGATTTGTCACTTAAAATTTGATTTAAGAAGAGACATTATTTCTCTCTGAGAATAAAATTTAAAAAACCCTTATAGGATAAAGTTTGAATGAGCTGATTATGGTACATGGAACATTAAGGATAGGGCTCGCTGAGGATTATTCATTAATATGATATTTTTTTAAAATGCACTTCTTTTTCCAAGTTGTGAGATGATGCCTACTGGGTCTAATGAGTTGATTAAATCCACTCAGGAGATTTGGAGCAGGTTAGTGTTAATCCTGTCTGAGACCGTGGTCTAAAACAAAAATGTTGAGCACTCTTATTAAGTAAGAATGATTTATGCTTAGTAGAAAGGGCTTTCTTTAAAAGGAGACTTGGATATATATAAAATGTTTCTGAAAAGATACACTCAAAGCTATTAATGTTTACTTCTGAGGACTGACTTGTATGGAGACCTGGTCTGAGAAGGAAATTTATGCTTTGCATCCTATACCTCGGGTTTGCTGTTTAAAAACAGTCAAAACAATATGAAAGTATTACTTTAAAAAAAATATTCAAATAAAATCTAGGACAAGCAACAAAGGATATAATAAGGATATAATTTTGGCGAATTTGGCTTACAGCTGTAAATGGAGATCAGAAGAATGAGTAAGTAAGTGACTGGACATCTTCATGAAAACCTTTAGAAGAAAGAATATGACTATTACAAGTGAAATCAATAAGGGGATTGTTCAATTATATTTAAAAAGGCTTTTTATACAAATCATGGTTGTAATTTTATAACTGAGTCATTTGGTGTCTGCTGGTGATTCATAACTTACTGGATACTCTGGTTAAAATGTCAACATCGCTTAGAATGAAAATGCAGAGGTATCAGAAAAAGAAATGCAATATTTTGGAGAAATCAGCAGACCATTACTCTATGACCAAGCTCTGTTAAATGAGCACGATCTCAGTTTTTTGTGGAATCAGTCTCAGTATAAGTGTGATTAATATTGCGCATTTGAAAGCTAATGCTCTGTATTTCTGTTCATTACTCTATAACCACCAATTTTTAAAATTAGCATGCAGCACATACACAGGAATGAATTTTAAAAGATGCTTACACTTTTAAGATGCAACTTTATTAAATGGGGTTCCATGTTGTTTTCTTTCATCGGGTTCCAGAAAATCTTGTTGATTTTAGAAATCTACAGCTAATTAAAAAAATTAACAAAAGGATCTGAAAATTCAGCTGTGTTCTCTTTTGCTTTTTCAATTTCCCACCAGAACTCAACTGTAAATTGTATGGTTCATAAAACAGGATGCAATTTAACTGGTTCTCTCCACCATTCTAGAATAAATGCAATGTGGAATGCTCTGGGTATGGACTAGAAGATTATTTTAGTAAATCTGTACATTATTGACCTTGGCAAATTTGCCCTTAATCTCTTTGTGCCTCATTTTCTTACCCATTCCTCTCTTATTTTCTAGAGCATTTGTGAAATTAATGAGATGATAGATTATCCAGAAAGTGTTTTAAGTTCTCAGGGAAAAAAGTATGTTCTGTGATGTGGGTAGAATGATAGCCCCCAAAAGATATATTCTCCCAGACCTGCGAATGAGACCTTATTTGCAAAAAAGGTTTTTGTTATTTTTTTTTTTTGCAGTTATAATTAAATTAAGGATCTTGAGATGAGATTATCCTGAATTCTCCTGTGAGCCCTAAATTCAATGCCAAGTTTTCTTATAAAAGACAGAAGAGGAAAGGGCATAGAGAAGACCATATGAAGATGGAGGTAAAAGCTGGACTTAAGCAGCCACAAGTCAAGGAACACCAGGAGCCACCGGAAGGTGGCAGAGGCAAGGACGGATTCTCTCCTGGAATCTTCAGAGGAGTGTGGCTCTACTGCCATCTTGACTACAGACTTCTGGCCTCCAGAACTGTGAGAGAATGAGATGTCTTATTTTAAACCATCAAGTTTATGGTAATTTGTTACGACGAACAACAGAAATTTATATCCTCTGATTCTAAGTTATTGTTATCTGACATACAATAACATGATTAGTCGTGTGAGAATTATTTAAGAAATTATAAAGGTGGCATGATGTGTGAAAGGCTCTGAAGTGGGATGATTTTGTCCCCTTCCCTCCAAAAGACATTTGGCAACTCCTAGAGACGTTTTTGTTGTCACAGCTGGGGGAGGAGTGCTACAGGAAACTTAGTCAGGGATGCTGCTAAACATTCTACAATGTACAGGACAGCCCTTGTCCCCAAAGAATTATTCATCCTACAATGTCAATAGTGCTGAGGCTAAGAAATCCTAAGGAATGAAAAAGCCTGGCATTGAGAGAGTAAAACTCTGGTTCTGCTGTAAATTTGTGAGCAAGACCATTTATTTGCCTCAGGCAATAAGCCTCTTATAACCATAGTTTCTCATCTGTAAAACACGATGATACTAGTACTTGCCGGAGCTTTATAAACTTCCAATGAGAATGTCAGTCAAAGAATCTTATACTTTTAAGAGTTCTTTAATAGTAATGAAGAGGCTTTCATTATTATTATTATTATTATTATTATTATTATTATTATTATTATCCCTATATTTCTTTAGTGCCAACAAAAGCAAACCTTTGATTTGGTAGTAATATAGTTAGGAAGTCCACAGTGAATGGATTCGCTAAGCCACAGGGGAATTACTTTTATGTGTTTATGGTTATTATCTCAAATAGAATAGTTCTCGGAAATTTCATGACTGTTACTCTTTAATGATGTTTTTCAGTGGCAAGGATACTCTGGAAATACTCATAAAGTTTCTCTGGGGAGCTTATAGTTTATGTCAGATGAATGACAAAACCAAAGCCAAATTGAGGGTTGAAGGGAATTTTAATGTCATGTGTATAATAAAAGCAGAGATAGCACTATGTAGTCTTTAGAGTATGTATATGTATGTGTATATATATATATATATGTATGTGTATGTATGTGTGTATATATATATATATATACACACATACATATGTATATTTTAATGATTATTACAACAGCCTTGTGAAGTTAGTTGGACAAATGTTATCTTCATTTGATTTCTGAGAAAACTGAGGATTGGAGGAACAATATGCTTAGTCAGCAAATGGCAGGGCTATAATTAGAATTTAGACTTCCTCACCCTTACTCCACTATAAAGTGTCTTCAAACACCAGATGGTTAGAATAGGGTTATGATAATGATCACTGAAGTACATCAGGAAAAGTGAATATTTACATGAGATTAAGAGGCAAGAAATTCTTCAATAGACATTTCTAGGAAGAAAGTTTTAGCCATAAGACAGAACATAAGAAACTGTTTTGGAAGCAGGAAGGGAAAATTTCTGTGATGCTCTTAGCCCTTCATCTTCATGTAAGAACTTTTACTGAACATCTAAAGTGTAACGAAAGGTGTCCTAGGCACTGTGGGGACGCAGAGGAAAAAGTAATAGACATAATCTCTTATTCAGAGGGTTATATGCTAAGAAAAAAAAATAATTTTAATCAACTTATGCTAAAGGGTAATGTGGTATAGAGAAGAAATACATTTAAGGGAGTTTTTTTGTTTTGTTTTTTTCTCAAAATAAGATTCATGAAACACCAGTACCATGAGAGAGCTCTTTAAAAAGTGAGGGGTTCTTTGGTTAAACAAGTTTGGGGATAACTATATTTCCATTGATTCTAAAATGAAGTGTGTGTGTGTGTGTGTGTGTGTGTGTGTGTGTGTGTGTATTTTCAATTTTAACATCTCTGAATTCAAGATATATCTTACAAATGCAGTTGGCCAAGTAGCAGGTATGATATAGCCATCTTTGTCTACACATGGGTGAAGTTAGTTATTATTCCTGGTGGCTCTGGAAAATGGCAACCTCTGGATATTTGAGTCTATTTACAGACCATCTGAGTCCTTGACCAGTTTCTGAAAATCTTTTTGATACCTTCTGATTAAAAAGTGCCAATATTAAAACTTCCAGAGTAAGTAGAAGTGGCTTGGAAGAATATTCCAGAGATAATGGTACACTTTTAGAAATATTGCATCGTCAGTGCTCTAGATGGCACAGAGGAGAATATATGAAAAACCATAGTGAAACTCAGCTGAAAAGTTATACAGAAGAGACAGACTCTAAATGTGAAGAAATTTTGTTAATACCATAATCAATGACCTTTACTTATATTTTCCTTTTTATATATGAATGTGGGTGATGTATGATTAAATCAAACTAAAAATCTACAAGAGCCAATAAGAATTTAAAGAATCATAACTCTGAAAACATTGCATCTTATTTAACTGGCATCATCTCCTATTTAGTGGTACCTAAAATGATATGTCTTAACATTAGGTGGCATTTTAGGTGAAATATGACATATTTCTCTCTTGGCATATATAGAAGGATATATATGTCTTCCTATTAGCATATAAAGATTGTAATAGCATATTCTAGAGTCTAAGATGTTTTACAGTAAGGAAAGTGGTTTAATATTCATATACATTTTTATAATAACCCTCCTTTTCTTATGAAACTTAATATATCTTGGATAACTTGATTTTGTCTTTTTTATATCAGTTCATAATACAACTTTAATAAAGACATGCAATGTAAGCCCATCTAAAATTTTAAAACTGCAATTTTGAGACAAATATTTCCTTCTTTAAAAAAGGATTATTTTTATTATCTCTAAAGGCAATAATCAATACTACTTGTCTTCTTAACTTATTATGGATTGGGCTCATAATAAAGTAGGGGTTTGAAATACATTGTTTGGGATTATTTTAATTAGATTATTAATACTTGGCTGAAATAAAGAATATATACATTAAAGTTACATTAGCTCTTATGATGGTTAATTTTATATGTCAACTTGACTGGGCCCTAGGGTGCCCAGATATTTGATCAAACATTATTCTGGTGCAGCTGTGGGACTGTTTTTGAATGAGATTAACATTTGAATCAGTAGACTGAGTAAACAGATTGCCTCCCTAATGTGTGTAGACCACATCTAATCATTGGAAGGGCGGAATAGAATGAAAAGGCTGACCTCACCACAGGTAAGAGAGTTCTTCCCGCCTGCCTGCTGGAGCTGGGATATCAGTCTTTTTCTGACTTTGGACTCGAACTGAAACACTGACTCTTCTCTGATCTTGAGCCTCCTGGATGTCTAGCTTGCCAACAGCGGATCTTGGGACTTCACAGCCTCCGTAATCACATGAGCCAAGACCTTATATTAAATCTCTCAATCCCTCTCCCCTCTCCCCATCCCTTTCACTCCTCTCTCATATATATATGAGACAAATGTGTGTATGTATACACACACCCACAAACGTACATGCATACACCGTATTGGTTCTGTTTCTCAGGAGAACCCTGACTAATACAGCCCCTAGGCCTGGTAATTGTTTTTAGACCCTGAGTATAGCCCTGGATCAGCAGCATTGAACATCCCTCAGGAGCTTATTAGAAATGCAGCCTCTCAGGCCCTCAGGCCCCAGCTCAGACCTACTGAATCAGAATCTACATTTTGACAAGATCTCCAGGTGATTTGTATGCACATTAATTTTAAGAAGCACTTCCTTAGAGTATTTTGAAGTCTTTGCCTATAATTTGTGTAAGTGAAAAAGAATACAAAAGAACCTTATAATTATTTGACATTAACACTTCAAGAGAGACATAATAGGGAGAGTGTAACAAAGCGTTTTTTTTAGAATTTTTCATAACATTTGGTGAATAATTTTGCAATGACAAGATGAAAAAATTTACCTTTGAAATTTGTATTTCTAGAAAATTTCTAGATTTACTGGTTTCTAAATGGTAATATATTACAATTAACATCTGCTTATCCTTAAGCATTAACAAGATTTCTGAAATTTATTTTACAAATAGACTTTATGAATATCGACATAAGCACCTCCAAACATTTTAACATTTATTGAGAGTGGATTTCATAACTAGCCTATAATAAACTGTGGCTAATAGTAATGACCATTTAATAATAGTATACTGGAATTTCTAATGCTAACAAAAACATTTCTTGGGCACTTTATAATTTTCAAAGTAGGTTTACATGCGTCAATAGTTCATGAGATTCAACAAGCTTGTGAAATAGCTAGAGGGTATCCTGAAATACTTTTATAATTATTATTTCACTTTTATTTTCTCCTTTTTCAAGTCAGAAAAGTCAGTTTGAATTTAGTTTTCAATTACATTTAGTTCTATTGCCCAGCCAAGATTAGATTGGTTTGTTGTTGTTGACTGAATTTTGCTCTGCTTTATATTTTATGAGGCAATGTAATCAAGAGCTATTGCTTCTTTTCAGCCCACTTGCCTCTTTTTCTGAGTACAACTGAGAAATATCCATGTGTGATTCATTTAACAGTCTCTGCCTTTTGTTCTTGAGAAAGTAACTCTACTTAGTAATCATCACTCAAAAGTGGCTAGCTATTGGGCAGAGATGAAGATGCTATTGTATCTGCATGTCTAGGATAAGATTTAATTGTAAGAGAAAATGATATCCTATTACACTGAAATTTTATCTTACCTAAGGGACATTTAGGCCTAGGAGGTCAGCCAAGAGATGTCAAGGGAGCAGCTCATGCAGCTGAGAATGGTTCTCAATTCTAGATATTTGTTCTGCTAGTGCTTAAAGGAATGAAGAGGACTAGAAGGTACTTGTCTTTTTGTTTAGATAAGACAATATTTTACTTTGAATACAGGAAATAAACTGCCAGTTTAGAATATTGCTTTATAATACCTGGTATTTGGAAAAGCTTAATAATACAAGAAATGAGGAAATTACTTTTTGGGAGTTATTCTACTTCACAGATACATGTATGTAATGTTTTATGAGGCAAGATGATTTGGGGGGGAGTAGGAGTATCACTGCTATAAGATAAAACCTTTTAAAAATTGTATTATAATAAATTATGTGAGTAACATCTGGTTGTTTTTTAGGGAAGATTCGAAATCCCCTGGTGAATTTTTAAAATAATTTATAAATATAAGATTGGGTCAACAATTAGGCTAATTACTCAAAATTTATATTTCTTTGTAAAATGAATTAACTGTTCACAGAAGACTTTGTTTTTAAGAATACAAAGCCATAAAAGCAAAGGGCAGGGAGATGAAAAAGGCTGGTACACAAACATAGACTAATTCTATGCATAATTAAATGAAATGAACTCTTCGAAAGAGAATATAAAATTGCCAATTATTTCTAATTAATATTAAAACTTCAACTTTTCAACATTTATCATGGTAATCACTTTGCTTCTATCATAACCTCTCTAATCTCTCTCCCTATAGATTTCTTTCTCTCTGCTTTCAAACAAGTAGGGCTTGTTCCATCTTGATACAGGAGATTAAAACAAAACAACAAAATTCAAGCTTGACCTTACTATTTCCCAGAGGCAGAACTTTGTATTGCTCAGTTCTTTTCCTGCCAAAATTCTCTATTTGGTGTCCACACCCAAGGACACTGCTGAACTCTTTCTTCTAGAAATATTTCATGCAAGTAAAAGCACCTAGCACATAGTTGGCTCTTAAATATTTGTACTTTTTCCTTTGTATAAAATCCAAGGCTTTATTTTCAGCTCTTGTCTCTGATCTCTATGACATTAATTATTGTTGACTTCCATCTGGTTGAATTTCTCTCTTTAGATTTTTCATTCTCTCTCTTTTCAGATTTCTGTGTTATACTGATATTCGCTTCCATTTCCAAGTCAACATAACACTACTATCTTTCTGACCATACTTCCTTTGATTTCTTTGATGACTCACTTTTTCAGTCCACTCTTTATCCTTAATGAGTTCATCCATGAGGCTACGATCCTCTAAGTAAAAGACTCTTAACTCCGTGAAATAACTTCTAATCTCTTAACCATGCTCTATTCATTACTTTTTAAAATTTCAAATCATCCATTAGACATTTCCAATTAGATGTCTCACTGTTAGCTCAAAACCAATATTTCTCAAACTGAGTTAATCATCTTTTATTCTAAACCAGTTACATTTATTTAATTACCACTTGCTCATGACATCAGTATTATTCTCATCACTCAGACTTAAAACTTTGTTTCACACTTAACTTTTATTTTTTTATTTCCCTCTTTTGCTATTTGTTCTATTAAGAAGCCTAATTAGTCTCTAGGTTCAGTGATGTTTTTCTTGGAAAATGGTTCTAGTTGACATTTCATCATTTCCATCCCCAAAACCAATGTTAATCCCATTTCCAGGTCTTTGTTATATCACAGTGTCATCCACTTGGCAAATAGGAAACACGTTTCAGTTTCATTCATACATTCATTGCAGAATGTCCTATCAGAGTTTACCTTTTCTTAATCTCACTCAAGAGAGGCACCAAAATTTTGCCTTGTAATCATAAAAAGGACCACTGATGTTCATCTTCCTTTAAAGATAACAAGGGCTCTTCAACAGCAGGTTAAAACTGTCTAATTCACAGTGTTACCTTCCTATGAATAGTAACAACTTTGCGTTTGGAGAGTATAAAATGAATAACTGCCCAACACCCATGGAATGGAAACTAAAGTGGCCCTGGGTAGCAGTTGCTGAACAAATCCAGACCCCAAAATGTCGAAAGCTAAGAGCTACAGTTTTTGGAGCCCAAGTGAGGGGCACTCTTGCACTTAGCACTGAGTGAGTGAACTCCAACTTCCTCGCAGAGCCACAGTGGCCTGAGCTTGGATCTGGATTGTCAAGTCACTTATCAGTGGTGGATCAGCACTGACTCTTGGATTTTATAGAATCCAGCTTCAATGGGGCCAAACACTTGCAGCGAGAAGCAATGCACAAGACTCCAGTGTTCTTCCTGATTGGATGTGCAAGTTGGGCTGTGTGAACATTGGAGATTTCGGTTGATGGAGGGAGGGTTCCAAAGAAGAAGATACAGGACTGCCTACTAATAAAGAAATTAGGGGCTCAAGATATTATTTGGAAAAGTGAGAGATTTTGTTGTATTTGCATTCTGAGTTTTTAGGGCATTTTATACCAATTTCTTGTTCAAGCACACTATAATTTCTAGGATAACAAAGGATTGCTCAGGGTGGTCTTAGTTTACACCTATTACCCTGGTGTAATTTTGAATAATTTTCTCTTTTACCCTCAAATGTGTCCTACTTTAAAAGGTATATCATTACCCTCCCTATGAGCCCAATTCTCGGGTCATGAGTTGAGGAGGGGCCTTTTACCTCTTATAAAGAATCCAGATTTTGAAACTTTGGTCTTTAGACAAAGACAAAAAAAAAAAAAATCTTGCATATTTTGAATCTATTTGACTACAAGAATCTACCCAACTAACAAGCTTTCCAACAAGGACCAAGAGGCTGCTTCACATGTCCATTTTCATGTAAAGCACAGGAGAAGGACATAATGTTTCCAGCTTCCTCACCCTTCTTTCCCACCTCGCATGGCGTGTTTATTCCACAATTCTCAAAATACATAGCATACCTTCTTCAGGTTAAGGTTTCCTAACTGGTTCCTCATTTACTTCTCTTCTAATATGTCTTATGCTTGATCACTGCAAACACAAATGCAAATTCAGTTGAATGTTAAAAGCCGTTCACTATTTGTACTCAGCTTATGACTATAATTTTATCTATTTTGTTCTTCCAGGCCCAGATCAAGGATTACTTTCTCTATAAAGTGCAGTGTCACATTTAATGGGCATATAATTGATCTTGGGATCCAATGAAAATTAGATTCTGATTCACAGGTCTGGATTGAGGCCTTAGATGCTGCATTTGTAACTAGCTTCCAGGTGATGTATTTGCCACTGGTCCTTTGGAGTATCAAGGCTCTATTAGGTCTCTAGCTCTGTTTAACCCTACTTCTTCAGAACATCCAAATTAAAAGTTTGCAAAATTTGGTTGTTCTTAATTCCAGACTACTCATTTGAAGTGCATATTCCCTAGTATTACTATTTAATTGTTTCATTCTCATATGCTGTTATCCAGGTAGACAGAAAGATCCTTTAGCATAGGATGGTTCTCTATAACTTTTGTAATTGCTTATAGTGGGGTTACTCTACCTCGCACATAGTAGGTTACACTAAATTTGCTGATTCACTAGTCTTAGGAGATCCTTTCTTACTGTTGTATCATGTGAGAACTCCTGAAATATATTTAAATTTACATTTTGGCAACAAACAACTGTTTTTAACAAAATTATTAAATATCTTGAAGTGAGGAGGTCTGAGACATCTGAAGAAAATGCTGCATTTGAATTACTACATTACAATATTAAAGCGAGAAGTAAAGTTCTTTGCTATGTTAAACACAGTATAAATCTGAGTAGGCTTTGTGAACCACGTTAGAGAAAAACATATATTATTGTGTATTGTGTTATTGCTTTGATTACTTTCCGTGTGTGCTGGGAAAGTCACAAATCACAAAATTATAGGTTATAATCCTGACAATTATTTTCAAATTTATTTTTTAAAAATTGATTTCTTGGACACAAATATAATCCACTTATATAGGTAGAATACATCCTCACAGAGAGTTCCTATTTAAGAATTCCAAAACGTCATCTACAGAAATAACGTGTTATAAACTCTCTTCTTTTCAGAACTTCGAAACAGAGTTGGAAACCTCCCACAGACATCAGGATGTAACAGCCTGTGGAAAGGCTGGTGAAAATTTTAGGAAAAAAAACGTAATAAAATGGTTATAAATCCTGACTACAGATTCTAGATCTCAGTTTTCATATGAATATATTGACTGAGACGTCTCTTAAAACTCTGAAAAAAGTCAGATGCTCTTAAGTAAATTTTATGGATATATATGTTTCAAAATACGTGCTTTGCCAAGGGTTTGCACTTACCTTCAGTGGAACTCGCCTTCTGCAATCACTAAGTTTTTCCTCATGAAAATCTCATCACTGTTAAGGATTTCAGAGTTCAGGAAATTAACTGGAAGGATGATATATTTTCTCAGCATCTATACATCATTCTCTATGAGATTTTTGCTCAATTTTGCTTCAATTTCAAATTAATAAAATATTCTTTGGGCATGTGTTCTTACGACCAGCACTCAATTTATATTTCTCCACTCATACACTATTTGGTAGCATTCGTAAGAAAGAAATGGTTCCTATCTAGATGTTTCTAGAGATAGTCATGTAATTTTCTTGTAAAAGATATAATCATCTATCTTCATCAGCACCAGCAGCATCGTTCTAACTGGATTTTGCATACTACTAAGGGTGGCAGACTTAAATAAACTTTGATTCTCAGGTAGATGAATGATAACTGGTATTGACAGAGCAAACAGGGTAAGAAGTAGTATCATCTCTTTAAGTAAGACTCCTGATTAAGCTGGGAATGAAACCGGTTTTGTAAGTGCTTATGACTTCAACAAGTTTATAAATTACTAGGAAAACTTCACTAGTCTGCAAAATATCAAGGAGAGAGACATTAACATTTCACATCTACTCTCCTCTGACAGTTATTATAGGAGCTGAGATATGACTCTGCATTCTGTATCATGTGATTCAGTCCCTCTCCTTCCTTTCAGAATCTTGGATTGCAGCTTGTGACTGAATCAAGTGTTTATGCAGAAGAGTTATACATGAGTGAAATGTCAGGGATTTCAAAACCAAGTGTCTGGTTTGTCATAAACAGAGCTGAGGTTCTTATTAAGCTAATAAGAACCTTTTAAGAAACAAAATGTTTGAAATCAAATGAATACACACATATTCTCCCTCATACACATGCTTTTTGATACTATTTAGGTGCCAATATGGAAGCACCTAAATAGTGGATTTTAATGAAATTATATATATAAGTCAGAAACATGACAGCTCATTTTCATCAGACATGTAGACTGAATCTCATATATTAGGAACTCTGAAGTTTAAAGGTTTTTCATGCAGGAAATCAGACTTAAAGTGTAGATTTAAATACCTTTTTGTCTGCCTGTCTATCTGTCTACCTACCTACTTAACTACCTCTTTCTGTCTATCATCTACCATATCTATATTTATCTATATTAAATAAAATGTACTGTGTAGCTTGAATATTTTTGGACTGCATTCATTGATAAGTAGGTTTGTTGTTTTTTTGAAATAATTTTTTATTTTTTAATTACAGTTGACATACAATACTATATTAGTCTCAGGTGTACAATGTAGTAATTAGACATTTATATAACTTACAAAGTGATCACCCTGATAAATCTAGTACCCATCTGACACCATACATAGTTATTACAATATTGTTGACTATATTCTTTATGCTATACTTCACATCCCTATGACTATTTTGTAACCACCAATTGATACTTCTTAATCTCTTCCCCTATTTCACCCATCCCCCAACCTCTCTTC
Source organism: Pteropus alecto (assembly GCF_000325575.1). Taxonomy (NCBI): domain Eukaryota; kingdom Metazoa; phylum Chordata; class Mammalia; order Chiroptera; family Pteropodidae; genus Pteropus; species Pteropus alecto. Next base: position 12,612,680 of record NW_006443138.1, read on the forward strand.
CATTTGGCAACCCTCAAAATGTTCTCTGTATCTATGAGTTTGTTTCTGTTTTGTTTGTTAATTTTGTTCTTTAGATTACACATGTAAGTGAAATCATATGGCATTTGTCTTTCTCTGTCTCATGTATTCTACTCAGCACAATACTCTCTAGGTCTATCCATGTTGTTACAGAGGACAAGATTTCATTCTTTTTTTTATGGCAGAGTAATATTCCATTGTCTATATATATTACCTCTTTTTTATTCATTCATCCATTGATGGACACCCAAGTTGCCTCCATATCTTGGCTATTGTAAATAATGCTGCAATGGACATATGGATGCACATGTCCATTCAAAGTTGTATTTTGGCTTTCTTTGGTTAAATACCAAGAAGTGGGTTACTGGGTCCTTCCTTGTCTCTTGTTTTAAAGTCTATTTTGTCTGGTATAAGTATTGCTACCCAGTTTCCCCCCCCACCCCCATTTTCATGAAATAACTTTTCCATCCCTTTGCTTTCAATCTCTGTGTGTCTTTTGATCTGAAGTAAGTCTCTTGTAGGCAGCATATGTATGGGGTATGGGTTTTGTTTTATTACCCATTCAGCTACCCTATATCTTTTGATTGGAGCATTTAATCCATTTATATTTAAAGTTATTATTGATAGATATGTAGTTATTGCCATTATATTATTCATATCTTCTATCTTTTTAACTTTTTTTCTTGTTCTTCTTAAAGAAGTCCCTTTCACATTTCTTGTAATCTTGGTTTGGTGGTGATAAACTCCTTTAGCATTTTCTTTTCTGTAAAGCTCTTATATCTGTCTCTTAATTCTAAATAAAAGCTTTGCTGGGTAATCTTGGTTGTAGCTCTTTGCTTTTCATCACTGAATATCTCATGCCAGTTTCTTCTGGTCTGCAAAATTCCTGTGGAGATATCAGCTGACATTCTTATGAGAGCTTCCTTGTAGGTAACTAATTGCCTTTCTCTTGCTGCTTTTAGATTCTCTTTCTGTCTTTAAACTGGCATTTTAATTATGATGTGTTTTGGTGTGGGCCTCTTTGAGTTCATCTTGTTTGAGAATCTCTGCCTTCCCAGGCTTATATGTCTGTTTCGTTTGCCAGGTTAGGGAAGTTTTCTGTAATTATTTCTTCAAATAGGTTTTCAAGTTTTTTGCTCTCTCTCTTCTCCTTTGGGTACCCCAGTGATGTGCATGTTGATGCATTTCCCTGTGATGTGCATGTTGATGCATTTGATGGAGTTCCAAAGGCCCCTAAAATATCCTCATTTTTTGGATTCTTTTTTTTCTATTCTGATAGGGTGTCTTCTGATACCTTATCTTCCGAATCACTGATTCAGTCCTCTGCCTCATCTAATCTACTGTTTATTCCCTTTATTGTATTCTTCATTTTAGTTATTGTATTCATTTCTGACTGGTCCTCTTTTAATTTTTTCTATCTCCATTTTTATGTTTCCTATCTCTTTGTCGAAGTTTTCACTGAGATCATTGAGCATCCTTATAACCAGTGTTTTGAACACTGCATCTGGTAGATTGCTTGTCTCCATTTTGTTTAGTTCTTTTCTCTGGAGCTTTGTTCTGTTCTTTCATCTGGGACATGTTTCATTGTCTCCCCATTTTGGCTGCCTCCCTGTTTTTTTCTATGTATTTGGTAGAGCCGCTATGTCTCCTGGTCTTAGTAGAGTGGCCTCTTATAGTAGGTGTCTTGTGGGTCCCAGTGTCGCATTCTCCCTGGTCACCTGAGCTGGGTGCTCAAGGTATGATTTCCCTTGTGTGAGTTGTGTGTGCCCTCCTATTGTAGTTGAGCCTTGGTTGCTGTTTGCATGTCAGTGGGAGAGATTGCCCCTCAGGCTGATTGTTTATGAGGACTAGCAGTGACTACAGTGGAAGAGCTGTTATGTGGGGCACACCCTGTGGAGTAGGATTTGCTTTAGTAGGGCTCTGTCATCTACCCAGTCTGCCCTTTGGGTGTGTTGTTTGTTGAGGTGCTTGGGTGGTGCTTTTGTGTTGTCTGAAGCTGGCCACCAGGTCTGTTGGTTCTGGAGGCCTCTTGGGAGAGCCTCTGTTACAGGCCAAGTTCAGTTGCTGCCTGTACCCTGCCTGAGGCCACTTGGTATGAGCTACAAAGTGATCTGCAGATGGTTACCACTTGTGCTGGACTTGGAGGTACTTGAGACAGGCTAAACTGTGAACCAAGGCCGGCTGCTGCTAGTGCCGGGCTTGTGGTTGCTTAACAATAGGTATGGGGCATGCTGAGGCCAGATGCCGCTTATTTGGGGTTTGAGAACCCTTGAGAGATTTAGGAAAGTCTGCAGCATGAGCCAAGATGGGCTGTATGAAAAAGCTACTGGAAGTGGCTTGTGTGGGCTGACATATTTTGTAGGGTCTCAGGAAATCACCAGGGTGGAGTGACCAGTATTAGCCAGGTTGATGGAGATTCAGATATGGTGGCCACTTGGATTTGCATACTGGGTTGGGGAGGGCCCAACAAAGGAACAATGGCTTCTGCTAGCCACTGTTCTGGGAGAAATCTGTCCTTCCAGCCCTCACCCTGAAGCCAGACAATTCAGTTCCTTCTTGTATGTCCCTAGTTCCTTTCAAGCTGCTGCCCCAGAGCTGGAGCTCAGAGTCAGCAAGTAAGTCTGTGCCTGAGCACCTGGGACTTCCACAGTCTTCCTTTTCACTCAGGCACAATCTTCGGTGGTTTTCACAGCCAGAAGTTGTGGGGACTTCTCTGCTCAGCACTGAAGTACTGGGGTAGAGAGCCTGGTGTGGGGCCGGGAACCCTTACTCCTCTGGGGGGACCTTTGCAGCAGAAATATCCCTCCCTATATTTAACATCCATATGTGGGTGTGAGACCAACTAGATCTGTGTCTCCACCCTCCTACCAGTGTTAATGTGGCTTCTTCTGTATGTCTTTAGTTATAGGACTTTCATTTAGCTATATTTCAAGTGATTCTCAATGATAATTGTTTTGTAGTTTAGTTGTAATTTTGATGTGATTGTGAAAAGAGCAAGCACAGCATTTACCTAATCCACTATCTTGACTGGAAGCTTCTTCTCACCAGTGATAGCTTTGGATTTGATGAAGTTATGGAAAAAAAAGCTGTATTCATGCTATTTTAAACTGGTATTTTGCCTGAGGGATGTATTTTCTATTCATTATACACATTATTTGTAATAAGTTGATTTTTCTATGTTTGAATTCCCAACAGTTATGGTTAAGGGGACATTCTAGGTGGAATAAGCAAATGAGTAAGCTGGTCTATGCTAGTGTTTTAGTTTCTAAAGGTACTTTGTAAAAAACATTAGAAGAAACCAAGAACCCATAGATAGGAGCTAATGAAATAATTTTTTAAACTGACCTTAGTCAATCCCTTGGCATAAGAAAAAGGTACACTCCTGTCACTGTGCTTGATGGAATAAAAATGAGTAAAATTTCACCCCTATCTACCCACCTCCAGTTGCTACAAGAGTTCGAGACTGTTCTCTCACTCTCCTTTTCCATAACTTAGGACTTGAAACTTTGAATACGTGAAATAAGAAGGATTCCTTGTAAAGCAGGTAAATTTTTCAAAGACCTGTTGATTTGAGGAATGAAACACTGATGTTTCTTAACTTTTCACATACTCAATTAGACTTTTTACATGGCTGAATAACTGAGGCGTGACACTAGCAATTTTGTACTTATTGAGTGTCCCTTGAGAGTATGGCTGTGACACTAGCTTTCCATATATGACTTATTTTGTACTTATTGAGTGTCCCTTGAGAGTATGGCTTTGTATTCACTGATAGGACAACTGAATGTATAATCCTTCTCCCTATATATTGAGTTACTCAAGTAGAAATTCCCTTAGCCGATTCTTTATTTCCGAAAAGAAAGAACATTCTCTTGGTGTCTCTACCTAGCAAGCATATCTTGAATTTTGATTTATGCTGTCAGTGTGTGGCAAAAATGATTAACTTTTTTGTCACTTTATCTTTTCTGTGTACTCTTTGGCATATGGTTAAAAATCACTATGTTCCATATTATTTTCATGCTAGTTAGTTCCTCCATTTTACTTGCTTTTCCCCAAAAGATAAGAAATCTGTGCAAGTAAGATTTCACCAAGTCTTGGAAATAAAAATATTTTTTTTCTTTTCGCCACCTACAAAATCAGGTTTGTTCTAACAAAAATAGGGCAGTTGCCTTGAAAAAATTGAATACACTTGGCATATTCTGATTTAATTTTTGTTGGTTATTTATGGAAATGTGTGTCTGCTGGGAAATTCTAAGTCATAAAGCTTAAGGCAGGTGCCAGCTTCCTCTTATTTCATAATCTGGGGGTGTCTCAGGGGCAAGGATTATTTGTTCCAGGGGTTTTTAGGTGAAAACTTAGGATGGGTCAGTGGGAACAGCATCCATGTAAATTTAGCATAGGGAAGGACATTTTTATGGATAAAAAATTTCATGAAAACAATAGGCAGAGGTAGTTTAATGATAGAAAACATATATTAATAATCTGGATAGATCATGGTTTCAAGGATTATATGTACTCTAAATTTTCTAGAGGTTTATAATTCTACTGTTATAGTTCGTAATACAGAAAAGTATAAATCTGCTATTGGCGTTCAACTGAGTACCTCTGATGAGCTCACACAACTGTTTATAGCTCTTAAACCTGTCCTTGTAGAAGGTTCTTAGTGCTGCTACTCTCTAAACCAAGGATAAGGGTTGTCACGAGGCCTCTGGGAGACAAATGTGATTCTGAGCAGTGATGAGCATGGAAATACAGGAGTCACAGCTGGCCAGTCTTGCTCATTTTCTTTAAACAAGGGGGGGCAGGAATGGTCTGGAAATCAATTTGCAGAATATTAAAAAGGTCACCATGGTACAGAGTAGTATGGTGCATTATTTGGAATATAGGATGTGCTAAAACGCGTGCGCCACATCTCTAATGCAATAATTGTGATACACGTGTCCAATATCCTGTTAATGGTTTTTAGAACAGACTGAAACCTATTTTCAGGATTCTCATTTTAAGCTCTTCTTATATTTTGTGTTTGCGTAACTTACTTTGCAGCAATTTTATTAATCTATTTTTAAATTAAACTTTTTACTTTGAAAAAAATTTAAAAACTGCAGAAAAGTTAGTTATGTCTATTACAATTCACCTATATTCACCCATATATACCTTTCATTAACATTTGACACATTTGCATCCTCTTTCTTCCTATATATCTACATGGACACATTCTTATTCTTTTATAAGAGCAAGAAACAAACATATTCTTATTCTTATATAAGCATTTATTTTTGTAGCCATTTCAGTGTAAGTTCAGCTGAAATCTAGGAACAGGGACGTTTTCTTATGTAACTTCACTGCTACTTTCGAATTCAGGTAGTAATCTACTTTTAAAAGTCCTCTGATTTGAAAATTTAGCTTTTATTTTTTTCTAAGGAGATCAACTCCATAATAAAACTACTCCAGATGTCTGTCTATAATTGACACTCTCCAAATGAAGGCCACCTTGCCACTAATAGCAACTCCCCAAATCTTATATGTCCTTTCTTTCCATCATCTTTATCTACTTTTTGTTCTTTTTACTTTTTCTCCTCACAACTGATATTTTTTAAAGGCTACTTATTGCTGTTCTCTATTCGCCTACACAATTTAATTACATTTCTTAGAGCTGCATTGCTTATTTAAGTGTATATGCCTAGAAAAAGAAATCTGGGTGACATTTTGCAGTTTAGTGGTGATTATTATTTCCTCCAGCTTTGGTAGGAGGAGACGTCATTCAAACATTAAGACCTTTTTAGAGTAAGTAGTTCAGTAGCTGATGTAGTAATTAACATTGTGGCTATTTGAAAGAGCACAGGCAAACAGGCTGGTCGATCTTTTAGAAAGCCTTTTCTCTTGTCAGCAATTCAGCACCTGATGTTTTGGCTGGCAACTCAGAGCTCTTTTAGGGTCTTTTCCCTGGAGCTCTCATCTGTTGAAGCAGAGAAATGCCATTGATCCTAAAGAAGTCTCAGAAAGAAAATGCAGTTTACCAGTCTATTTCAAAACCTTTCAAAAGCGATTGCCAAGTAGAGGCAGGGTCTCATACTATAAAAGAGAGTTTATCCCCCAAAGATCCACGCTCAAGGATCCAGGTTAGGAGCCTGAAATCAATTCAAGCAGCTAAAAGGATGAAAGGAGATTTCATGGTCTGGGGTGTCTGCTTTTGAGTGCTGTGATTGGGGGTTTTCTTTGGGCGCCTGACCAGAAGCAAAGATTAGTGACACAGTGCTTGCTTTCAGTGATCTGTGCTTCTGTGCTTTTCTCTGGAAGGAAGCCCAGGCTGTGGGAACCAGGAGTTCCTTAACGTTTGTAGGTTAGGATGGACAGCGTTTACATAGCCACGTTCACACCAAGGCACCAAGAAGAACAGCATTTGCTTTTTGAGAATGACCAGGTTTTTAAAGCAACTACAAGAGGAAGAGAGTCTCTTTGGTAAGGCAAATCAGGTCAGTTGTATAGCCAGAGAGGGCAAGCTTATATCCTGTATCTAGTGGTTGGGTTTGAGGAGAGGAGGGATCTTTTTTTAGCCCCTGAGGTCTTCTGCAATCTAGTACAGTAAAGAAACTTAACTCTTTACGATCACATCCATAACTACTGCGCCATAGGCTTTTAGTTCTGAATGCCGATGTTTTGTTTTTTTTTTTGACCAAGTAAATCAGAGTAGATTAAAAAATATATCACACACACAATTCTTCCGTAACTTTTTTACTTTAAGGAATTAGGTATAAGGATTTTCTTTTTATAAGCTTGATGGAGCCACAACACTTTGGTTTTATTTTGGGATAGGTTCCTTTTGAAAGTGGAAAGTAAAAAAAATCTCAAGATTCTTAATACTTAATTCAGGGCCTGGAACATGATAGGGCAGTGCTTCTCGAACTGTGATCCCTAGATCTGCAGCATCAGCATCACCTGGAAACTTGTTAGAAATGACTTCTAGAACCACCACACAGAGCTCAACAGATGTTGGCTGGAGACAACGCTAATTTCTTAATTCTAATGGAGAATAATGCCACTAACACCACGTTGTACGGCAGTGGCTCCCAAATTGTAGTGCACATCAGAGTGATCAGGAAGACTTGTTGAAATAGAGTGCTGGCCCCCATCCCCATCATTACCGATTCAGCCGATCTGGGATGAGAGTGAGAATTTGCATTTCTAACAAGTTCTCTCTGGTGATGCTGATGGTGGTGTTCTGGGGATTCTACTTTGAGAACCCTGGGTTTTAGCCCATGATTCTCAACCCTGGCTCAACATTAGAATCACCTGGAGTTGCTTTTAAATACAGAAAAGACTGGGCCACAACTCAGACCAAGTAAATCAGAATCTCTGTGCGTGGGTGTGGGCATAGCAGCCTTTAAATTTCTCAGGTGATTCTAATGAGCAGCCAGGTTTGAATTCACTGCAGACCATCTCAAAAGAAGCAGTCCTCAATCCTGGATGCCCATTACAATCACCTGGAAGGCTTTAAAAACCCTGAAACCTAGACGCCAATCTTCGAGGTTCCAATATGATTGGTTCGAGTGGAACGTAGGCATTACGATTTTTGAGATTTTTGAGAGCTCAAGGGATTCTAATATGCATCTTCAGTTAAGCACGTCTCTAAAGGTAACCTCCAGCTGTAAGAATTTCATGATTTTAGCATAATCCTATGTAAAGGACACAGTATTCAAGGAAAACATTCCTATAGAGAAGTACTAATTTATTATACAGTCATTGTATGGTTCCTGTTTATACTGAACTGATGTCATTAGCTATGAGAGTTGGTATATTTATAGCAATTTCGCTAAAATTTTAATTGAACCCTTATTTTAAATATCCATAAAATCCATTTACTTTCAAACAAACTCACTTTTGTTTCATATACATACATATATATACATACATACATATATTGGTAAATGTGTGTGTGTGTATTTGGACAAATATCCAAAGGGAGCATGAATAATTTTATCATTCTTTAAATTTATTCATATTTTCTTGTCAGTTAATGTTTATCTCTATCATAGTAAAATGCACTATGGTGGAAATATAGACAAGTAAAGGACTCTGGCCCCGTCGCTATAATAGATGTTTATCTGTCTGGTTTGATGAGTTATAAATTTATATAGCATTAAGGATATGGTACATAGATAGAGTAAGACCACACAGAAATGACACTCAGCAGCTAGAGAAACCTCTCACATCAGTGGACTATGGGGTCAAGAAGCATCAATAAAGGTTTAGAGGTCTCTACCCTAGTCCGTAAGGTAGACCTCTTCTGGAGGGAAGGAGAGTGAGGGGTCAAGAGATGTTTATCAGAGTAACAAAATGCTCATGAACTTTAACAAGATATAATTATTTATACCTGTGGAAAACTGCCTTTGTGGTACTTATGGTAAAGCATATCTTTCTTTCCTCTGCCCTACAATGGCCTCCAAACAGCTGTGTGATATTCAGCATGCTGCTTAACTTTTCCATGCCTTAGATTTCTCATATGGAATATTGATCTTGCAGGGTTACTTGTAGGAATAGATGAGGTAACATTGTCTTAGTCTCTTTGAGCTGCTGTAATGAAATACCAGAGACTCAGTGGCTTAAATAACAAACATTTATTTTTCACAGTTCTGGAGGGTGGGAAATTTAAGATCAAGTCATTGGCAGATTTAGCATCTGGTGAAGACAAGGTTCCTGGTTCATAGATGGCTGTCTTCTGTGTCCTTACACAGAGTGAGGGGCAAGGGAGCTCTCATTTATGAGAGAACTAATCGTATTTATGAGGGCTCTACCCTCATGACCTAACCACCTCTCAAAGGCCATACCTTCAAATACTATTGTATTAGGGATCAGGTTTCAAGAATTTTGAATTTTGGGAGGACATGAATATTCAATCTATAGCAAGCATGCAAAGCATTTAACCCAGTATCTGATACATATTATGAGTTCAGAAATATTAATTCTTTTTTCCCTCTGTTCTAATGTTATTACTTGCTTCTCTTCTGTTACTCTTTCCTTTGTCTTTGATCATTATCACAATCATCAACAACCAAAAATGTTATATCTCTTTCTCTCCCCTCTGTAGTTCTCTCCCTTTCTCTCCTCATCCCCCATTTGTTGAGCTGCAGTGTCTTGGCCAATGCGCTAGGCATTTGGGGATACAGGGATAAATAAGCTACAGTTCTTGCCCTTAACATACTCAGTCTAGTGATGAAGTAGAAATAAACATGCAAATATTATACCTAAGGTGTGAAAAGTGGTTACTTAGTATCACAAGGAGTGGTACCTAAACTCAGATGGACCTAGGAGTGTTTGGGAAGACATCTTTGAAGGAGTTTGGTTTTGGAAGCTGAGCAAGTTACCCAGATGGGGTGGTCAGGGACATGGGGAAGAGTATAGGGGAGAGAATTCCTGGCAGAGAACAGCTTATGCTGAGGTGGGGGTGAGTGGGTGCTGTCTGAGAAAGCATGACATAAGTTAGTAAGCTGGACCTACTTGGGAACTATGGGGCGGGTGTGAGCGATGAAGGAAAAGGAGTAGGCAGGGGCCAGATCATAAAAGATCTATGCCAGTGTTTCTCAAAGTGTGGGTTCCAGACTGACAGCATCAGCATCACATGGATCTTATTACGAATACAAATTCTTACACTCCATGCTAGACCCACTGAAGGGAAAAGTTGAGCATGAGGATGGGGCCTAGATATCTTTGTTTTAATAAGCCCTACAGGTGATGCTGATGCATGCAGAAGTGTGAGAAACACTGTTCTCGACTATAATAAAAAATTTCACCATTTTCCTCAAGGAAATGGGGAACTATGGAAGGATTTCAGATAAAACTGTAATTGTTTAAGGCTTACTCTGGAAACAAGATGAAAGAAGAGCAAGATGGATGCATGGAGCAGGTATGAGTACTGCAGGTAAATCTGTAAAATAGATAAGAAATTTAAGACACTGAAGACACTGGAATTAGAATGTAGCATCCTTACTTTGTGCAGGGCTCATGAAATATATATAAGGTCCAACACAGAGGATAATATGTGGCTTCTGCCCATAAGATGTTGACAATCTAGACATACATTCATTCCTTTTGAGAACACATTCTACCCAATAGAATGCTATCCACTTTTATGGAGCGTCTACTACTCTATGCAAATGACTCTGTGGAGTCAGTTTGGTTGACCTAGACAAGAGCACAGGGAGCGTCCCCTACTGCCTCCTTTCATCTCGGAAAAATTTGGGTTTGAACAGGGTACATCAAAGAGGCTGTTTAAATATGTAAGGCAGTGAAAAGTGATGGTTACAAATAGCACGATAAATTGATTGGATCATAATTTCTGGTACTCCGCATAAATAAGTGGTGGAATTAAACCCTGTAAATTTATAAACACATTCTATTTGGGCTGTATGGTGGGAATAGCACAAATCTGAGCCTTATTTGCAATAACAGTGAGAGAACTGCCATTTGAAAGCTAGGGATAGAGAAGGGCCAGACTAGATGCTCCTTTCTACTAGATTCTTGCTTATTCTCAGCAACAGAAGCAGCTTCCATTTATAGCTGTAGAGAAAAGGTGTTTGAGGCGAGAAGGTGATGTGTTGGATGATGCTGGACGAAAGGCTGGAATATACCTTCAAGCCTGTCCTCCAGGGCTGAGGGGGAAGAAAAAAGGAGATGTTTCTTTGGTTGAGAGAGGAAGAGAAAGAGGGGAAAAAAAGGTATTTGACCGCTTATCTTCCTGCCACCACCTTCCCTCCAAAACCCGAGCCTTTGGTTAGAGTCTGACATGAAACAAGCAGTGAACCCCATTTGTCTCTATGTGCTTTCAATGAAAAAAAAAAAAAGTCAGTGCACAAGGACGGAAACGAGAGAGGCTGAAAATAGGTGTATGACTTGTTGAGCATACAAATCATTTCCCCCCTACTCTCCACGGGAGGGGAAAAAAATCCCTCTTACTCTCTCTTTGCGGCTAGTGTTTGCAGTCTGAGGCTGGTCTTCACGTGGCAAACTTTTCCCACCGGGCCTGCTCCGTCCATTGCTCTCGGACGGAGTCCGTGGATGTCCTGCGTGCTTCTCTCGCCGGCAAGGGCCCAGACCGCGCCACGAGTCTGTCTCTTTAAATTCCAGCTGCGCGTCTGGGAAACAGCGCCACTCGCCGCCCAGGCCGGCTGGCGGCTGCGAGCTCGCTCGCTCGTTCGCGCTCCCGCTCCCGGCTGCG
>NW_006443138.1:12624040-12671736 GCF_000325575.1 Pteropus alecto
CGCGCCTGGTCCCGCGCCCGGTCCCGCGCTTGGCGGCCCCAGCGGTTTCCTTTAGGGTGACAAGGATGTGCCTGGGTTGTGTGTGTGTTTTTTTTCTTCTCCTCTTTAAGACGATTTCCATAGTAACCTGATCAAGTGGCTCAATCTCGCAAACCTGAGTATTTCCGCGGCCCGCCGGCTTGACCTCAGTCAGGTAAGGCTGCAATCTCATTCTTTTCCATTGCAAACCGCTGCACTCCTTCCAAACTTCCTTTTGTGGAAAACCGCCCAGCTCAACGCAGCTCGGGGTATTTGCAACAGCGTGTTCCTTCCCAGGTGCCTGCCGCGGCTCCCCTGCCCTGCCGGTCCCCCAGGACCTATGATCACGTTATAAAAATTTTTTGGGGGGTCGCTTCCTCCCGTTTTTGTTTTTCACATCTCTGTGCTCTTCTCGGCTTTTCCCCCGAGACTAGTGATGGGGGCGCGGGGAGAAGTCGAGGGCGGGGGTGGGTGGCGAGCGCGGTTCAGGGAGTGGCGGGCTCGGGTGGGTTGGCTGCGGTGGGATACTTTGGGCATCTCGGGGTTGCCTGCGCTGGGCTGGGGTATCCGGGAGTGCAGTCAGCACCAGGACGGCGGAACCCGGGAGCCCCACGTCTCCAGACGAGCGAGCGAGGGACGCAGGCTTGGGGGTGATGGAGCGCTCGGCTGGGTGGCTGGCGAGCGTCCATACATCATAGCTTTCCTGCCTCCTCCCCCGCCCCTCTTCGGGTTTCTCTCTCCGTTCTCATTTCCTTCTCCCTTTCCTTATCACCAGCTCCATTCTGTTCCTTTTCTTCCCTCTTTTTCCTCCCCGAGTTCCCTTTTTCCCTTTACCTCTTAAAAGAAAGGGGAATCGTTTGGCACCTTTTCATTCTGCCAGCATGGGAAGAGCTATAAAACCTGCAGCGTGGCCACCCCAACCTGGTCGCTTTCAGACTCGTCCTCATCCATCAACATATTTGTTTCCTGACTTTATTGATCTCCCTCGATTCTGCAGAAATGCATTCTAAGCTGGGCGTCTGTATGTCAGAATCCCAGTTCTGCAGCTCGCTTCCGTGCTCCAAGTATGACATGTAAGGGCTGCATATGTTTTAAATCCATATCAGTCATGGGTTATAAAGAAATCTATCTTTTAAAAAATCTAGTCTAATTCTAGGGAAAGTTCTCTCTTAAATTACTGATGTACTCTTTTCCCTTCTTTGAAATTTAATTTTAGGGGACTTGTAAAACAGTTTTTTCCCTCTAGTTTGTAAGGAACATTAACTTCTTAATTATCTCCTTTTTGCACTTCCCAGTCATTGGAATGAGTAGATCATAATTGAGGTTCAGGATCTTGCTTCCCAAAGTCCAAGTTGGATGAACAGGCCAACCTCTGAGTTGCTGAGAGAACCATGGGTCCAGACAGCTTGCCAAAGAATAGAAAAGGCAGAGCAACTCTTGTGTGAAATACATAACTAGATTCAGACTTTAGTAATGAAGACATGAAAAATGCAGTAATAGCAGATTTTTAGTTTTGGTTCTTAGCCTGCATATATAACTAGATAGGTTTAAGTTAATACTTATTTAAAAACTGAACCACTATGGTGTAGAACCCGTTCTGCCTGGTTTATATTGAGACTCTTCCTCACTGTGGTTTTACTTTTTTTTTTTTTTTGAAACATAAGCTGTTTCATGTGAAAACAAAGGGATAAAACAGAGGATGGCTTCTATTTCACCAGAAATAGGATTTATATGGATTTTTTTGTTTGTTTGTTCTCAAAAGATCTAGTTGTTACACTCTCAAGTTTTCCTGAGGTCAAAATATTTCATGGGTGAAAACAATACTAATCAATGATTTTCTTCCACTATCAGTGGTGTAAACAGTGTACATAGAAAAAGGTCTCAGTTTTAGAGGGCTCCCCTTGCCTCCTTTCCTTTGTCTGCTTGTTTGTTTTTAAATCCAACTGATAATATAGAATAAAGAATCTTGGGGCAGAGAATGAATCAAAAAGAAGATAAACTACTGATAAAATGGAAAATATACCCAAGCCAAGAAAAGAGAATTGCCATGCAGTTCCACACTGTCATATTTGTTTTTAGCCAATTAAGAAGCTATAGGCTTTAAACGTTATTTTCATCATAGTTCTACACCTCTACTTTCTAAACTGGAGGTCACATTTATCCATTCAGATGAATATTTACAAAAGACTTAAAATTCCTTTGCCAGTGAAATCCAAAAAGCATGTTTTTTTCCCCCCAATATTTTGTTCTTCCTTCTAGTGAACAGTGATAGTAGTAAGGGTCCTACATTATTGTTTTTACCTGATTTCTGATTTTGGTGTTTCCTCGTTGTGTGGGTTTCTCCTGACACATTTACAAGATGCTCTTGGCAGGCTGCATGGGACTTGAATACACAATTGATTGTAGATGCAGTAAAATCTTCATTTTTCTTGTTCTTGGTTTAGAGATGTCATGCTCTCCTGGACGTTTAATATTTTGGTGTGACTGCTCCTTTTCGTGTGTGAATGTATGTGAAGGATTTAACATAAAGCCTATTCTGATTAAATCTTGTATGATTTGAAGTTAAAAGGTATACTAGTGACAAGCCATAAATTACTTTATTTATAGTTCATTGATCCTGAAACTGTTCTCCCCCCTTGTGATTGCATCTGTATAAGAATCATTTAATGAAAGGCTGGTAATGATGAATTATCTGTTTTATAAAAGGAAAAAAAACCCTCAAATTTACTTATCTCAAGTACTCATTTTCATGCAGAGGGATTAACAGGAATTTTTGATCTAATATTTTAATATACAGTATTGCTTAGCACTGCTAATTACCAAGAATATGTATCATTAATTCTGAAGTTGGTATAAGAGTTTTCTGGAGAGCTCCAAGTGACTCATCTGTGTAACCCACGGCAACAGGAAATGGTTGTCCTGGGTGCAAGCTCAAGTGTGGACACAGATCCACACTTTATGATCATTAAGGTTCTTGATATGAAAGTGTGCTGGCTCCTTTCTATAGACTGATGTTAACTTTTTAACTTTTGTCATAACAATGATTCCCAGGCCTAATTTTGCAGTTCCCCTCAGCTCATTTACTTGAGAGTTAAAAATTCTCAGAAAACACATAAGTTTAATGTTACTTTTTTAATAGAAAATAATTTATAGAGAAGTATGCACGTGCATCTGACTTTGTATATAGCTGGGATGATTAGAGTGAGAATATCACCAAATCAAACATGAGAGGTTGTGTTGGCTTTAGAAATGTTAGGAGTCAGAGAGCTGTGTATTAAAGTAGGAGTCAAGAGGCCAAGGTTATATTCCTACTTTTCACTGCATCACAGTTATTCCTGTGGTGCCCTTCTTATTCACAGATGTCACTTAGCTTTGTTTTCTCCAGAAGAGGAATGGACATAGTAACCTTCTTCTGTTTTTGAGTTCTCGAATATATACAAATATATGACATAATTACATATATACACTGGTATACATAGATAGCAGTGGTGGATACTGAAAGACACACACACACACACACACACACATTCAGAGGTAACAGACAAGTCTTCTAAATAGACAGAGGAAATCTTTCCTTGTACAACTGACAGATGGGTAATGATGCTGAATATTTCTTTCCATTCATGAGAAGGCAAACATATTACTCTGTATTCTATGGATATAGGTAGTAGGTGGTCAGTGACTAATCATATAACATAATATACAGAACTAAATAATTCTGGCAGGTATCACTCTTTTACTTCATTTAAATGCAACTGAGAAATAAATTTTCCCCATTTTTTTTTTTAAGCCATTTAAGTCATCCTCCTCCTCCTCCCCCATTTTGTAAGGGAAAGTAATTTTCTATAAGGTTAAGTGGACCACAGGGTAGGAAAAGTCCCCAGGGCTATCCTTTTGCTCAGACTTCATTTTTCCTCCCAAGTCTGACTGTCAACAATAATATCTGATATGAGCCTCCAGTGGTGATATTTCCATAGGTCATGGTCCTTTTCTGTCTCAGATGAAGTCTCAGGACAAGCATTGCAGTAGCATAGATTCTGAATTTAATGCATCATTCAAGTTGGTTATGTAACTCAATGGTCTTGTATTTAAAAAAAAAAAAAAAGGAAAAGCTCTAGGTCTTTAAAATGATATGTATTTACTATTCTCTTGTTTAAAATGGTTTAAAGGCAGCTTGTTCATATCATTAGATTTTACAAGGTTTTGTATAATGATAACTTTTTGTTAATATGTGCAACATTTTCATGAGCGGGATAGCAGTTGGGACAATTGCTAGTTGTGCTTATTTGGGTAAGTACTCGAGGTAATGGGGACCTAGAGATTTCAAAGTCTGGAAACACTGTCAGTGACGTAGAGCCAAGTTTTCTTGAGAATAGAAAGGAAAGTCAATGTTTTGACAAGAAGTGATTTATAACAGTTCAGGTATAGTCAGGAAGATTTGAAACAAACTTTTTTATTTCACTTTGTTTTGTATATATGTGGGCCTCATCACTATCTTTCAGTTTTCTCTACTGAGGAATATCATCTTGGTGGCTTTTGACTTTTATATACAGGTTTGTAGGCATGACATTGAGGAAGATATGGTACTTTTTATATGCTAATGTTGCAAGTACAGTTATGACCACCAAGTCATACCATTGAGAATTTTTTTACCAACAAAAGCAACATTCATATTATTGAATACCTTCTTATGATACCTTATGAAGATGGGATCAGATACCATAGCTGTGTGATTGTACTGATTCATTTTAAGGCAGTATTGCACAGCACGTAAAGAGGTAGCTTTTGGGGTAGACTGGCTGAATTTAAATCCCGGTTCTGCCACTTAATAGGTAGGTTATCTTTCATAATTTTCTTAATTTGAGTCTCAATTTCCTCATCTTTTAAATAGTTGCTGATAAGGACTTTGTGAAGTTTAATGAGAGAATATATTAATACATTTAAGAGTGCTCCTGGCATGTAGTTAATATTCATTGCATATTCACTATTTTTATTGCTGTCGATGCTGCTGTCTTTGAAATGTATCAGAAGGCCAGTTCTTTTTCTGTTTAGGTTCATTTTTCCTTCCAAGTCTGAATGTTAATATAATACTTGTTGCATAGGAGCTGCACTACTTTCTTCCTTTCCCTCTCCCACGCCCCTTAGCTTTTCCCTGTAGTCTCAAGCTGAAAGTAATGGTCAAGTGCCTAGGAGATAAGAATATACTGTGTTTGTTTGGAGGGGAATCCATACTTGTAGTTTCCAGAAAAGCTTATCTTAATCATTTTTATACGTGGTCTCAATACTATCTATGGATTTTTAATTCACGCATTGAAACTCTATATCATGATTAGCTGCAGCAGTAACAGAGCATGTCAATCATAAGAAAAACCTGACAAACAAAACTTCTAGCTTTAGTATTATTGTTTACTCATAAGCTATAACTGCCTCCTGTTACCCTAATGTACTCTTAAAACTACAAGCTTTAACTAAAGAAGGTTGCTGAATAATTTTTTTTTGGTGAAGTCACTTGACATCTCATTGATGAGACGTCATTTAAAGATGTGATGTTTCATCCTTGCTTTCTTTTTTTCTTCTGTGTGAGTTCCAATATTAAGAGTTGCATTGAATAGGTAACTCTATATATTGAGGGAATGTCCTCATCTGCAAAATGAATGTATTGGGTTTTTTAAAATTGTTTTGTTATGGAAAGTTTGGATTTCCATGGACCCAGCATTCAGCTTCAACAAATTAGGTAACATCTTAAGATCCCTTCTGATTCTATGACGTTCTTGACCATGGAAATTCTAATCCACACTAGTTTTGAAGATCTAGAATATATGCTTTTCAAAATAATTAAATATTATTTTGAATAATATTGACACTGAATAATATTGACACTAAAATAGTATAAATTATAACAGTATTTACTGGTAAGTCCATAAAATAATATACGCAAAATGATATATAAGAAATGTGTTGAGCTGAGCAAGTGCATTGTCAGAGTTAAAAAATCTAGGATTAGATTGGTTCATAAGACATTTATTATATGCCTCCCCCACAGAGTTTATAGGATGTCATCTAGTAGCCTTATTCATACCATTTTATCATATTTAAGAATGATTTTCAAGAAATTGGGCTACAACAAACAGTTCTAAAACTATGTTGAGTGTTATCTTTCATTTGGAAGCTTATTTAAACATTGTAATAGCCAGCCTCCAAGGCAGTCCCCTGTGATCCTTGCCTGTTGTGCCCTTGTGAAATCCCCTCCCACGTTATATCAGGGTGTTCTGTGTGATCAATAGAATGCGGCAGAATTCTAGAATGTGGTGGACATGAGGGTATGTGACTTCTCAGGCTAAGTCATAAAAGACACTGCCACTTTCACTTTGCTCTCTCCGATGACTCACTTGGGAGAAGGCAGCAGCCATGTTGTAAGGACACTCAAGTAGTCCACAGAGCAAGGAAATGAGACTTTCTAACAGGAGCCACCTTGGAAGAAGGTCCCTTAGCTCTGGTAAAGTCTTCAGGTGACTACAGAAACATATTGACTATATCCTCTTAAGAGACCACCAGCCAGAATCACTTAGCTAAGCTTTTTCTGAATTCCTAACCCACAGGAACTCCGTAAGTTATTACATGTTTATTGTTTGAAACTGCTAAATTTCAAAGTAATTTGTTGTGTAACAGCAATACAGAAACCTTAAACTCCCTCAGGGTTGTTATAAATACTAGTTATTATTTATATAGATAGGTAGAAGTGCTAGTTAATAGACTTCTAGTTGACAGAATGCTGTTTAAATCTGCATGTACCACAGTGAATTACTGGCATTCTAGCCTTTTACACTTTTAATTCCTCAGAATTAATCTTTTGTGGACATTATCCATAATTAAATGAGGGCAGAAGACACGATGTCCCTCATTAGTTGCCAACCTGGAACTAATCCCAACCCTTCCTTTTGGCAAGGTATCTGTTAAAAATTCTATTATTTTGGAAGTTTGAATGAAAGCAGGGCCTAGGGGATGAGGACTGGGACATGTTTTGGCTGATACTTGGGTAAACTTTGAGATGGTATCATAGTTTATTTTTAGGTTACCCCCCAAAAGAGAACCTCCCATCCCCAAAATATACATACAGAAAGGCCTTTAGGATTTAGGCTTTCATTGTAATGGAAGCTGTTCTTCCATTACCCACTGAACAAGGCAAGATTAAAGTGCCCCAAATAAAATGTGCCCCAAAAGAGCCCCTGATAACATTGCTAGTGTAGTCATTCTTCGTGAATTTGTTCCTCGGCCTTTTGCATATATTGCTAGATTTTCCTTCTTCAGCCTGGCTATGGATTGCATGTATCAATCTGTTTTTCTCATTGTTATCTTACAAGTTTAACAATATCTAAAAATTGGATAATTTTGTAGGTAGAATAGACTTCGTGTAAGTATAAAGTTTATCTCAAATGGTGTGGATCAGAGAATTCTCAAAGGACAATAACCTCACTTTTTTAAGTCATGAATCTGGTTAATTTTATCTATATAAATTACCATACCATAAAAATTTAAAAGGTGACTGAATCTTTTATATGTGTGTGTGTTGTAGGTGCTAGGAACCTTGGAGAATACTAAGGTCTTTGAGCCTGTAGATTGGTGTGAATATTAGGTCTCTTTCATAAATGAGCTACAAATGATACGGTTGGGAGCATAAGATTTTAGTACTTTTGCTGTTTAATTTATTAGGTAAGGTAACTAATAGGATTCTTGCCCCCAAGAATTTTTTCAGGTGCCTGGTTGTCTCCGTATAAAACAGGGATGGTGTTCATTGACCTGCACCAATATCACGCTCTTCAGGAATTGAAAATGATTTTTTTTTTTTATTCTTGGCATATACATCTCCTATTTGAACAAGTATTACCCGGAAGGACTCGGGAAAACCAATGAGCAGTCATTCAGAAATTAGTTTTTAGGACATCAGAAATGAGTTGGTTCACAAGCTCAAGAGAAAGTTAATGAAATCACTAGTTCGTGATATTTTTATGTTTGAGCACAGTGTGCAATGAGAACTACCTTTAGAAATGAGGATAAATGACACAGATCTGATTTTGGTGTTCTTCATTAAATATGTAGAAATAAAACCACTCTTAGTTGATTGGTGAAAAGGATATATGGCAGATTATATAGTGTCTGGGAGTGTTTTCTTAGATGTCTTTTGATAAATGTGCTATGGTTGGATAATGTGTCAACGTTTTTCCATCTTGTGTGCTTGTTTTATGTGCTTTGCATATTTGGTATTGCATTAATTTACCCCATGAAGTAAAAGTGACGTTTAAACACAAAGTTTATAGATATATTAATTACCTTCTACACTGCGATGAGGGTAACAGGGGCACAGAAATGAATAAGACAGTGTCCTTGCCTTGGAGGAAGTTGGATTGTATTTAATTTTTAATCTTTATTTTTTCAGAGTTAGACTGCAATAGCTAGACTTCACGATTTATTATGGTCAGGCTGCTCTCAACACAGGATTGGGTTGACTTGTGTTACCATAATTGAGAGTTATCCTGTGTTCTACACTGTTAATGGATGTTAATGCTCTTTCGAAGGTCTCCTAGATATGGTCTGAGTAACCTCAAAGGCTTTTCTGCCTACAGCAGATAAACTCTCAATGTCACAGGAAGTTGCTTTAGAATTTATGCCATTACCTATAGCTTTTGACCTTTTTTTTTTTTGCCAGCTAACTAATAATGTCTGTTCAAGGTATTCCCTGTGGGGCCGATGTCTGTATCATATGTTGGGAATATATATTTTTCCCTGCCAGAGTAGAAAGGCATTCATCATCTTTTCAGTGAACTTCCTGCTATTTGTGCTTTCTAATGTTTATTTTAAGCATTGAGGTGGGGTTTTGATAGTAGTTTGTTAGGATCCCAGAGATACCTGAACCTACCCCGCCAGTCACCTCTGTCCCTGTGCAGGGTTACACATACGAAGACATACGTAGGTGATGTCGGCCAAAGGATAACCAGAGTGCCACGTTATTAATAGTTTGTGATGGTGCCAGTTACCCCAGTGCGGGGCTCTTTGGAAAAAGGAGCACATACTTTAGGCTTGAGTCCAAATACATATATTTTTAGTCTTGATATACTCTTAATAAGGAAATCCAAAAGAAAAAGAAATGGTCATGCTCCAAGAGGGGTTCTAATTTCAATTTAACAGCCATATAAAACAAGAAATTCAAAAGAGAAAGAGGGAGTAGGCCTTGGTTTTGTGCTCTTCAAAGCATAGTGACCCTGCCCACTCATTTTTATGGTCTAGTCATTGTTTTTGGATCTGAGCTATTAGTTGAGCAGTTACTCCTTTGAATGGATGGACGGAGGTGGCTCTGGTGAGGAGGGAGAGATCCACCAGTATGGATAAATCATGGTATAGATCACAGCCTCTTATCTGAAACCCTTAGGAAAGAATATTTCAGAATTTAGACTTTTTCATATTTTAGATAAACAATAGAATGTTTGCGTATGTCTGTGCCCAATCTAATCACAAGGGTCCTTGAAAATAGAGAACATTTCCCAGCCAAGGTCAGAGGAGATGTGATCATGGAAACAGGATCAGAGAAATGTTACTTGCTGCCTTTAAAAATGGAGGGAGGGGATCCTGGGTGAAGAAAGTTAGATGGCCTCTGGAAGCTGGAGAAGACAAGGAGAAAAGTTTTATTTAGAGCCTCCAGAAAGGAATGCAGTCCTGCTGACATTTTGATTTCAGCTTAGGGAGACCTGTCGGTCTTCTGAATTCCAGAATTGTAGGACAATAAATTCGTGTTATTTTAAATGTTTAATTACTTGTCGTAACTCATTATAGCAGCTGTGGAAAACTAATACAGTGAAATAAAGACTATAATCTTATCCTCCTTCAGGTCCAGTTAATGAAAAATCTTTGGGTTTTCAGAGCTTTTTAGATTATGAATTGCACTTGGGGAGTATAGACCTGTAGAAAGAATCAGAAATCTTAATATTTTAACTGGACAACCTTTAGGTGTTAAGTTTTTTATCATGGGAGAAAGAACTCCTTGGGAGGAAGACTTTTAATTGTTACCATTCTAATACTTGAGCCTTTGCCGATTTTTTATATTCACTTTCATTGCCTTTATGAATCTTACACTGGTTGATAATAGCTGTAGCCAACTTGGTTAACCAGAGACCTGGGTTCACTATGAGTCATATTAAGGTGATATATGTGCGGGGGCTCCAACTTTAAAGTACTGTCCAAATGCACATTGGTCCTTGTTGATAGTATTTATTATTGAGCAGCCGTCTCCTGTCCCTCCTTCCTTCTGGTGCATTTTGGGGTTGGAGGGGCGGAAATACTGCAGGACAATTTTGTAAATGTGGCGATAGTACTGCCTCTTCCTTCTGGCTGCCAGAAATCCTCCCTCAAATCCCAAGTCTCTACAGAGTGTGTGGCTCCAAGGGAGATGGCATCTAGGATGACTGTCTCACCACAGAAAGGCTGGATACCCTTAGGCTCATCCATGTACCTCATCGTCAACCATTTAACATTAAAATTTTAAGTGGCCACTTCTCATGGCAAATATCCACAGCAAAGTCTACATATGGAAAGTTTTCCAGAAAATATCCTACAAAGTATAAAGTATATTTTAGAATACAGGGCAGCAGTTGACACTAAAAATGCAGTATTCTCTTGTGATGCCGTGCTATTGTATATTCCATAATTATGAAATGGTTATAGTTGTCAGACTCACATTTGAAGGTTATGTTTTCAAGGAAATATTTCAGAATGATGATACTAGCTCTGATTCAAATGAAAATGCCAACTTCAAGCATATACCTTGCACTGTCCTTGATCTGTAGCTGAATCTTCAGGAACATCAGTTGTCCTATTGATTCATTTGATGTCCAGGTGCTGGGAGCGTGTCTTACTTTGTCTGGCACCCTGTGTGTAGTGCATTGTTGTTTTTCCTTCATTTTCTAGAAAAATTGGTAGGTATTGAGGTGTAGTTACGATCAAATATGCAAATCCAAACTTTTTTTCCTTACTAAAGGTGTATATCTTCTCTTCACTCCAACATCCACATTACCCCTACTGATAACACAGTATGTTTTTTTCACCAACATTTTCAGTATGCATTTGAAATCTTTTCTTAGCTTTTGATAAAAGTGATTGTAACTCAAATACAACTTTACAAATTTCTCTAGACAAGTGACTCTTTTGAGACTGTATGTCTATGTAATCAATAATGAGATGGCTGTTTATGCAAGATTTTAAATGGTTTTATCTAAATCAGGGCACAAGTGAAAATCTAGCATATTAAGAATTCTGGAGAGAAATTTTTTCATTTGAAATTTATCTTGGAATTGCTATGATACATCATCATAAATTGGTTTTAACATTTATTATCTTTACTGAATTTTAGTTGAAGTATACATTTAAAATAGTTTCAGAACTTAGTGCCTTATTCTTTATACTGTAATATATTGGGCTCTGAGCTATGTGCTAGGGATGAGTGGGGGGCGGGGGGGAAGAAGATGCACGTTTTGCCCTTAATGAGTTTATGTCTAGCAGGTAAGGTAAGACTTGTACAAAGGAAAAGGTGGCAAGTTCTGTAGACAAGTACAAGTGTCCACTGAGAGGACTGAGAAAGGAGGGGCAGGCGTCTTCTGGACTAGGAGAATGCAGAATGCTTCATGGAGGAAGTGGCATTTGAACCATGAAGGGTGGCATTTGAGCTATGAAGGGTAGCATACAGAGGTAGAGGAGAGATATTCTAACTGGGAAACAGGGTCGTAAACTATTCAAGCAAAATTTAATCTGTTCCATGACACATGGGCCTCCAGGCTTTGGTCCTGTCTCTTGCATCTGTCCATCTTCACCTCACATTCCAGCTGCGTTGAGCTACAAGTGTCATACTCTTTCCACATTGTACAGAAACTATACCTGCTATCAGTTTCTGTACAATGAGATTTCCATGTTTTGTTTTTTTTTAACCCACTTTAAGACATAGAAATTATTCTCTGTATATCACATTTTCATAGTTGTCTTGTCAGCTACAACGTACTAGAATTCCAGAACTTGTATGTAAGGGATGTTTGTTGTTCAGCTTCACTAATGCCACCTATACATTTGTCCCCTTGCTTATTATTGAAACATGTCTATAGGTAAAAAGACAAGAATGACAGAAAAAGTCGTTGCTCTTAAAAAGGTCACTGGTGGTGGGAGTCTGACAAATAGTTTTAATATGATACTTTCATAGTTGAACTAAATGTATGAAGAAAGTGCATGGGAAGGCAAAAGTGGGAGTGACCCTTCTTACTGGAGGCTGGGCGTCAGGGAAGGATGCCCAGAAAAGAGATGCTTGAACTGAGTCATCGAAGATGAGTGGGAACCTGCCAGATGGACAAAATGGAGTAGGATGTTTCAAGATGTGATTCTGCAAGTGTACAGAGACACAAGGGAACATGAAAAGTTTGGGAACAATCAGTCCCCACAAGCAAAAATGTGTGCCTGGGGCAGGGACAACATGATGAAGCTGGGAGGGTAGGCCCCCCAGGGACTATAAACTCTAGATCAAGGAGTCTGCATTTTACTCTGGAGGTAGCAGTGATCATTGAAGAATGTTAAACAGGGAGGCCATATGTATAATTCCCTTTGAGAGCAGATATCAGGATTATAACATCTTTATATAAAACTGTTCAATAAGAAGCAATGCTGTGTGTCAGGTAAGAGCTGAGTCTTCACAAATGATAATATTTCTTGTAGGCTGTGTAAGTAAAGACAAATTACTTAGCTTCTCCAGATCTCAGTTTCTTGATCTGCAAAGTGGGAATGATAATAGCATCTGTCTCAAGAATTGATGTGAGAATTAGGTGGGTTATTGTTGCTAAAGAAACCAACTATTATAATAAATATATAGTAACGAAGTATACATTTACTGTACATTTTGATTTTATTAAGAATAGAGACTAGATGTACAAGAAGAAGATGACAATGGGGGAACTTGAAATGTCCTTAAGAGTCATTTGCAGTGTGTATTATTTAACTTCATAAGACAAAAATCCATGGGCTGAACTTTAAATATTTCTTGAAATCTGAGATTGTCTTGTTTACCCACCTTAGGAAACATCATTAGAAAATGAGATGTGGTAGAAATTAAAGATGAATCGCTAACGTGGCAAACAGTATGTGAGACTCTGACTGGGATTAGCCAAAGATGGGTGAAGTTTTTGAACTCCCACTCCACAGGTAGCATTATTGTGTCCCAATATAAGCAAAGGTAGAGTCATCACGTGAGGCAGTCTACCCAAAACGGGGAATATCTGAGAGTGACAGAGCTGTTTCCTTTGACATGACTCAGTTGGTCTAGAGCAATGTGGCTGATGCCTGGGCCACCAGAAAGGTGTAGAGGTTTGCCATGGCTTCTGCTAGTCTTGTAAGGCCAAATAATTATCAGTGAAACATAGATAACCAAAAATCTGTGTATGTGAATATTCACTTGAAAAATCCCTCACATGCTATACAGACCTAGATACTTTGGTTCAGCTAGTAGTAATGATTTCTATGTAATAGAAATTTTCAGAAAAGAGTGAGACACATTTTAGTGCTTCAACTGGTAAAAAATGTTGTTAGTGATTTCACAAACAACATTCTAACAATATGAGAACTATTGTATATCAAGATGTATTACATATATATATCATTAGTCTCTCTGTTAGTAAAAAGTTAAGTAATATTTTTATAACACATAAAGATAAGGTTCATAGCATATCTGTGGTTTTATTAATTGATAATTATTTTCTTTGCTATTAAAATGTTTTGAATTATCTCTTTATTACTGAAGCAAGATTTTAAGGTAATAACCATAATAATTTTTTTTTTTTTGGCAGGGGAATGGTTTTAATTCAGTGATTTTCCAATTAACATTGAAACATTCTATCTCATCAGATTAATCTAAACAGCAGGACTTTCAAATATTTGTAACTTCTCATATAATCTGTCAAATGTACTGTCAAAGTTGAAGTCAGACATTGGTCCTTTTTGCTGAGCAGTTACTCAGGACTGAATGATGAGGAACTTTCACTCTCTCAGTCACAGGAATCATGAGCACCAAAGGAGGGCACTGTCTAGAAAAGTTTTAATGGTGAGCTGGTGCCATTAATGAAAAAGAAGTGGGTGGTTAATTATAGATTTGAGCCCTGAAAAATTAACCTCTAGCACATATTATTAGTATCATTTTTTGCTTAGACTTAACCATTTAATTTTTTGATAAGCAGTTTATTGCCCTCTAAAGATATTTATATGATAAAAATGCTGCTTTTGTGTGTTGCTTACCAGTGGCCGTGTTATGTTTTTCTCATTTGCATTCTGAACTCTCTCTGAGGGCTCTTGTTAGGAACCTGTACAGTATAGATTTATTTGTAAAGGAGGACGTATTGCATCAAACCTCAGGATTAAATGAATTCTATGAATTAGAAGGATGACCTTGTAGACAGAAAAGGATTTCATTATATGTCTTCCCTGCTTTCAGGGTAATAGAATTTGTGTTTTATGTCTTATATTCAGCCTGCCCCTCCCTCCCTCCCTCCCTCTCTCTCTCTCTGTCTCTCTCTCTGTCTCTCTCTGTCTCTGTCTCTCTCTGTCTCTCTCTGTCTCTGTCTCTCTGTCTCTAAAATCTGTCTCTCTGTCTCTCTGTCTCTCTCTCTGTCTCTCTCTCTCTCTCTCTCTCTCTCTCTCTCTCTCTCTCTCTCTCTCTCTCTCTGTGTGTGTGTGTGTTTTGCATTGAAAGAATAGATTGAAATTCAGCACCCAGGTAGTGGACAATAAATTGACTGAGTTCTGATTGTGAAGATTCTGCTGCTACATTTTACTTCCTGTCATGCTCCGCAAATAAATAATCCCATTTGCATTTCAGCCTCCAAATGTGCTTACATCTTTGGGCATGATGGGAATACCATGTGGGCAAATGGTTTTATGGTAAGAATCCTAGTTATATGGATTTTTATTTCATGTGTGTGTAGGCAAGGAAAGTAAAATCTGCTTTTGAGCAGATATTAAAGCTTTGCTGGATGAAGATGATAAAATAGAGGGGAATGGAAGAATTGAACTGCCAGTGTCTCTTTCTAGGAGAAGCACAGTTCACAGCTGTGTGCTAGAGCGGGGAAGGTTTGGAAGCATCAAAATGATCAAGCCAAACTGTAAAGTTCTAACAATTTACTGCTAACTGATTAGCTGTATGTATACGGAGGGGCAGTTACATACTATTCCAGTCAACTGCCATGTTTTTGTAAGTTTATCTGACTTTTAAACCAGATTCATTTGCTGCCAGTTCAGAGTTTTATTCTGCATGAGGGCCTGATTGATTTGACCAAGAACTGAGTCTCCATGATAGCTAGTTGTGACAATGGGAGGTAAATTAAAATAGCCTATGGCCAAGGTTAGGCCATCTCTGAGAGATAATAGAAGAGCCCCAAAAAGCCTAGTGACTGAAAGGGCTCAAATTCTATTATTTACTTAAAACAAATTAAAAAATGGTAGCATTTAAAGTACATGAGATACAATAAAACATTTCTTTCTGTAAATTAGTTTAGAGAAAATCTCTATGTAGACTAAAAAAAGGATATTTTACTGTTCCTATGATAGTTTATTGCTAACAGGGAAGACCTATGCGGTGTTTATTACATCGTTACATTTATATAGTTCTTTTGTTTTTTTTCTGAAGTGCTTTAGCATATGATGGTTTCAAGTTTGGAAGGTACATTGTACATATATTTGCCCCCAATTAACAGGTAACTAAACAGAGGCTTGGAGTAAAGTTCAGTGGTTTATTTGAATTCACAAAAGTGGTTGGTAGAGTGGAATTAGAACACAGTTTTGCTAATGTCTAGATTTTTGAATTGACATCTATAATTAAGAAACGCATATAGTCGCTAAGACGGTGAGGAAGAGATTCTACTACTCATTACTTCTGGGACCTTCTAAGCCACAGTAGGACTTTAGTTCTACCTCTCCAACACTGAGGGAAGCCATACATATTTTAAAATCAGGAATGGCAGTTGAAGGGGGGGAAAAAAGCACATGACATGTTTATTTTATTAGGGAGATGTGGATGGAAGGAACTATCCTTCTGCAAAACACTTCTCCGCTCGTGTTTTGGGGTCAGTGTGTCTCATCTTTGACACAGGCTTCTGCAAAGTCAACAGTGATGGTGAATTATGGTTCCATGATGTGGTCTCTTCCATTTATGGTATTTTTTGTTTCCATTCTCACTATAAATGATCATTGTGGATAATTCAAACATTTTTTCTCAGGAGTTTATTATTTAAAATATCACGTTATTTCATTTTTGAAAGGGCCTAAAAAAATCTGCCTCTGGAATGAATAAATACATTATTATAGGTGCCAAATTATTTAAATAGGGATGTTTATCTCCTCTGTGAGTAGAGATTTATTGTCTCCAACACAAGCACTGTCATTTGAAGGGTTCGAATGTGTCCTTCAATCAGCTCAGGATTGCTTTGTTTAGCTAGGGTTCAATCAAATACCACTTTTAATCAACTAATTACAAAAAGCATATCATGTTTTCCTGCCAAGCAAATGACTGGGGAGGAAAAATTCTGAGTGTATAGCCCTGAATGTTCTCCCTACCTCCAACAAAATAGTCCTCTGAGGGAACCCTGCTAACAAGGTTAAAGTTGCCTTAAATTTTCAAATAGTTGCTCCTTTAGGAGGAATATGGGAATATTTGGTTGTGTTTAGGAAAAAAAAATTAGTTTGGCATACCCTCCCCGCCATCCCCCCATCTCTGCCATGAAATTCTCTAATCTCTGTTTCTCTTTCTGCATTAATCTTTTCTCTCCAAGTCTTCCAGGTGTCTTGAGGCTCAGGAGGCTAAGAGCAGAATCTTTCTCCTTGGCAACTTCATCAGTTTGTCATAGGGACAATTTCCTGGTCCTTTCAGAAAAGTGTTCAACCTTCCTGTTGCCCTTCATTAAAGCCATATATTTATGTGGCTTTAGCTATTTCTAAAAGACCTTAACGTTTACAATTCTACCAAGTTAGTAGTATGTATGTTTACCTCATTGAGGCTAAGAGATTTGTACAAGCAGGTTAGTGTTGGAGTGGAGATAGGAATGCAGGTCTGTTTCCTTTCAGATGTTTCCATTTGAAGTAGGAAATTCAAAAGTAATGCAATTGCCAAGGTGAAATAATCTATTCATCTTTCTATTTACAGTGCAGCCTCAGTTACAATAGGAAGTCATATCTCACTTAGGCATCTATTACACTGAGCACATGCAACAAATATTTTTTTAAAGCTGCAAGAATTGAAAAAATAGCATATTGTTCTAATCCAGGGACTATCGGAAGATATGCTATAGCTTTTCTCATTGCTGTTCCATTGTTTATTGCCTACTTTACTGTTTCGTTTTTCTTCTGGCATCAGAAAGGTTTTATCTGAGCATTAGGAAAACAGCAGAGATTGACAAGATTTTCTCAAGTCAACAATTTAGCATATAACTGGCAACTTGGGAACCTATGCTATTGGGATTATACTGATAAGAGGCTTGTCATAATCCTTGTTCTTTTCTACCTGCATTTGTATTTTCTAGGCCGGCCTCTGGATGCGGAGGCAGGATGGCTATGCTGAGGTGACACAGCTGGATCAGCATTTCTAGGGCAACGCATAGTCTCATTTTGAGTGAGTTTCAGAAGTCTGTTTCCCCTGGCTAGCAAGAAGTCCCCTTTGGATGTTAATGGCCCAAGTGGGACTTGGTCCTCAGGGTTAGAGGGAAAGGCAGAGCCCTTTCCAGGGAGGCACAAAATAAGGAATGTTCTATAAACAAACGAGGGAACCTTCTGAGAGGCGATAGTGACTAGTGAGGGAGGTTAGGGGTGCCAGCAATAAAGAGTTGTCATGGAACACCTATGGTAACATTCTTCAACTCATCGTACTAAAGATGGAAGAAGCCGTATATACATGCCCTAAAGTTCATAGAAATGCTTTATGGAAACAAGTAAGAAATTGCTCTGAAATCTCATATTTCATATTAAAATGATCTTTGCATTTCACTTTATAATTTTGTGTTATTATTTACATTACTCAAAAATAAGTAAAATTGAAAATCTAGAGGCAAGGGCCCTGTTTATACTAGAAATTCTCATATTCTCTGGTACATGTTTCTGGATCATTTCCAGACAATTTTTACGCTTCAATTTAAGTCATAATTCTACTGAAAAAAAAAAAAATCCAACAGTCTATTATAACTTTTCAAAAGGATCATACAAATCGTTTCTGTGGTGTTCGATTAATATCCAAGGCAAAGAATCAGTGTAGTATAAAATAAGGATTAATATCTAGTGACCATTTACATTTTTCCATGGCTGTTATTAGGTTACAGTGGTATTTCACCCTATTGGTGAAACAAATAAAAACAAAAAGCAAATAAAACATTTTCTATCTAATAAGGGGATAGTACTATGTACTAAGAAGAATCTTAGGAAACATGTTCTGATATTGGCTGAATCACCTCAGAATGTAGGACCTTTGGCAAATCTGTAACCTCTCTAGTTGGGTGACTCATAATTTATTGCCTCTTTGGGGAGGCACTATACAAAATGACAGTGGATCATCAGGCATAAACCAGACTATCCTGGGCAAACTAGTTGCCTTCTTTTCAGTTCTTCATGTTTGTTGGTGAAATGAGATGGTTGGATTAGATTAGATGTTTTAAGCACTTTTTTTTTTTTTTTTTCTTCAAGCCCAAAATGTAAAACAAAAGGCAAGTTCAGTTTGAAGCATGGGCAGGGGCGGGATTCCAGTGCCCCACCCTTCCCTTTCACACACACCCCACCCAAAGATCTTGAGGGATCCCTGGAGTACAGTTTGATAACTCTGACATTCCATGGGTGTATTCCGCCCGTCATGTGCTCTCAGCTAGAATCCCATGTCACATCTTCGTGCCCAGAAGATATTGAGCAAATGCAAGTCCTAGCAGAAGAGAAAGGGTGTAATCTGACCTAAGGTAGCAGGCATTCTTTTGGGCTTCATCTTCTTGTTTGTGCCTTTTTCATAAACACATTTTGTCTTTCCATGTGGAGTAGGAGCTTGGGCGAATTTTATTTCTTCTAACCTTTTTACTATTTCTTGTTTGAAATACCTGAGCCTGGAGAATATAAATTTAGGGGTGGAAATAGATATTGCCTTTAAAAACAGATATCAAATCAGAAATTCTTCTGTGTGCCCAGGAAAGTGATCAGGTTTTTTCCTGACCCTCCATAATCATCAAGAAGAACATCCTAGGTTGCACACAGTTTAAAAATAAGGCTGTGTTCAGGGAGCTATAGAAAGGCGCACGGAAAGTGATAGCTCTGACTTGCCTATGAATTTTTCCAGCATGCATAATCAGTTGATTCTATCATTTGTTCTATGTCTCCCTGTTTCCCTGCTGTATTCTTTTCCCTTCCTAGTCTCTTTATTGCAGATGTCCCATACATCTTCTTGCACATGATTTGACAGTGTTGTTCCTAAGATCACCCTAATCACTGTGTCAGTGGAAGCCTCCTTTTCTGTAGGTCAAAAGGAATCCAACTCCTTGGAGAGGGAGTGGAATGAAGTCAACACCCCCTCCCACGTTACCGATGTACTGGTAGACGTGCTGCTAAGAGCAGTTGTAATCCTTCATCAGCGCTGGACATTAGCTGGAACAGGAGGAAGGAGAGACCGTTTTTTACCACCTCCTCGTTTTCTGTTTTCCCTCATTGTTGATGGGGACAGGCTCTTGAATTTTTGTGTCTCAGCCCTTCTCAGTGAACATCTAGAGGTTCCTCCTCTTGGATGCCATCAGATATTTAGGCTCGGTGGTCTTAAACCTGAGGCAAGTAGACATGCTTTTTGTTATTTCTTTTCAAAGCACTATGGTTTTTTCTGCTTTGAGTTACAAGACTGCCTTGGGCTAATGATATCCCTATCTAGATTTGCTCATCTTTGGAATTCAGCTGCTCTTGGTTGATGGTACCTCCTTTTCTGGTTCATTTAGTTACCTAGACTATTTCAGGTGCAATTATCTGAGAATGAATTGCTAGAGGATATCTGTAAGTGTTTGGTATGTGGTAGGAGGCATACAGGTTGCTATAGGTAGCAGACATTAGCTGCAATGGAATACTAGATGATTATGGTTTTTCTGAGACACGTGAAGTCTTCCCAGTCACCGACATCTGTCAACTATAATTCAATAGCTGTTATTTATTCAGTGCCTACTATGTGTTATGCATTTTTCACATACTTTCTGTTTAATCTATCGATAAGGTAGTAAGTATATTAGTATCCTATTGCTGCTGTAACAAATTACCAGGAATGTCGTAGCTTAAAACAACATAATAAATTTATTGCAGTTGCAAATTAAAGAGATAAATTTCTTACTGTTATGGAGGTCAAAAGTCCTAAAGTCAAGGTATCAGCAGGGTTGTGTTTTTTCTGGAGGCTCTAAGAGAGAGTCTGTTTTCCTGCCTTTCCCAGCTACTGGAGACTGCCCACATTCCTTGGCTCATGGTCCCCATTTCCATCTTCAAAGCCACTGGTGTATCACCTTCAAATCTATCTCTCTCTCTCTCTCTCTCTCTCTCTCTCTCTCTCTCTCTTTCCCCCGCCCCACTCTCTCTCATCTCTGCATTCGTCGTTGTCACATCTCCTCTGACTATTCTGCTTCCTTCTTTCCCTTATAAGGACCCTCAGGACTACATCAGGCCCACCTGGATAATCCAGGATAATCTCCACATCTTAATCATGTCTACAAAGTCCCTTTTAGCATGTAAGGTAACATAGTCACAGGTTCCAGGGATTAGGATGTGGCTGTCTTTAGGGGACCATCACACTGTTTATCATAGGTAATAATAGCACCTACCACCAGACAATTAGCAATAGCTAACACATATTAAGTTTCTACTATATTTCCAGGGAGGTCTTATTTACTCTTCACAACTACTGTTAGGGATAGGTAGTATTATCCTTATTTTACAGTTGAAGACATTGAGCTTAGAGAGGTCAAGTAACTTGTCTAAAATTATGCAGCTAGTTGGCCACAGACAAAGGATTACAATCCAGACTGTCTGATGCCAGTGCTCATACACTTAACCACTACACAATTCTACAATTGTTACCTCTTTAGTATAGACCAGCTTAAATGAAAAGAGGTTATGTTCTCTGGGTCACCTAGGTAGCCAGTAATGTGGTCAGTATTCAAACCGAATCTCTTGGACTCCAAAACCTCAGTCTGAAATGCTGTTCTGCATGTGCTGATGATAGGAGACCCCAATTGTAACTGAAGAGTTTTGCTTTCAGCTGTGGTTTCCATGACCTTTGTTTGTTTTGCCTTTCTTTCTGGATGGTGCTTATTTACTGGTGAGGTCAGGTGGAGAAAGTACTTAGATCATGATGTCACAGAATTGAGAGTTAATGGGTGAAGGCCTTTGGCCTGGAGCAGCTGAGCTCGCCTGGATTGTGGCTGCTACTTTGCTCTGCTCAAAGAGAATTTGTTTTCAGAGCGGCTTGTTGTTAGTCGAGGTGACCACTGCTGCCTTGTTTGGAGCAGAGACCCTGACTCACGTTGAATTTTAAACACAGTCCCCGCAATGGACAGCTAATGTTTTATGGAATCAGCTACAATTTAGTTACCATAACAACTTGGTAATACTCATTCTGTCTTGGCTTACTGCCTTACAGAGTGATGTACAGCAGTCATTCTGGCCAACTGAAATGGGCTCTCACCTTATTCTTGTCAGGCATATTGATAAATAGATCTGTTTCATGATGCACGTTTCAAAGTCATCACTTAAAAAAAAATTTTTTTTTAATGCCATTGACCTTCCCTTAAGCTGCAGGTTGTATAAAGAGAATCTGCCGGAGTGACACTGTGATTGTGCTGTTTTTCTGTCCCTGAGCTGTTTTATTATGAAATATGTTTGGTGATGGCGGGGAGACAAAGTTGATGAGGAGAGAAATAAGTAAATGGTTGAGTCTATATTCCTGGGGCAGAATAGCATAGTATCATAGTAGTGTATATGTGCCATCCACACAAAAAAACCTTTGAAATAACGTTAAATTTAATCTCATTTTTTTATGCGGTAAATTTGACATACTCTGGAAAAGATGTAGGCGATACAATCAAAGACAGGATTCCTTTCTTTCATTCAAGCATTTTATGTGCACTAAACTATTAATGTCTAATATTTCCTTGATGATAAGTAACCTATAATAGAATTTAAATTTTGCGAATGGGGAAATAGATGGGCTGGTGGGAATTTGAGGGAAAGCAGACATCAGTATTTTGTTTTGTATTCTAGTAGGTAAAAGAGTGTTCTTTGCTGTTTTAGTAAGGGTTAATGGGTATTCCATAGGGGGCTGGAGCAAAAGGCAGGGTAATGATCCATTCTCTGGGAGATACAGAATCTATATTCACATTCCAATATTCTGAAAAGCCCAGTAGCAGAGAAACCTATTTACTTAACTGTTTCACTCAGCCATGGGGGCTATAGGGCCCCTTTCTAGCAGAGCATCTGTGAACATCCCACAGAACATTGTTTGGGAAATGGTTCTTTAAAGAAATAATGTTGAAGAGGAAACCAAAGTCTGGGTTTCACCTTCTTGTCCTAATTGTCTTTGTAGTGATTCAGCTATGGGGCAGATTCAGTGCTTCCATTCTTTATTGAGAGCTGATGCATTTTTTCAGCTTTCATCCCCAAATGTTAAAATGGCACATCTTGGGGTTTTTGCCATTTAGAATTCCATCTATGCATTGATTTTGAGCAATTTGTACATTTTATTCAGCCTCTTTTCCTCCTTTAAATATGTGAGTATATTGCTAAGGAAGATTATGAAGTGTCCTTTGGAGAATTCTAAGGATAAGAAGTGACCATTACTTTTATGGAATGGCTAGAGTTCAGCCTTCCAGGAAACAGGACTACATATACTAAAATCCACATTATTTTTTTACCTAATTATTTTGTTTTAAAATATAGAAATGTGGTGCTTAATAGAAAACCTAAGCTCTTTGTGTATATTTCGGAGAGAATCTTACAATAGATTAGTTATTCCTCTCTTCTTCTAATGATGAAAAATACCCAGTGTTACAAAGTGAGAAAATGACTCCTTAAGAATGCATTTCCATGTTTTATTGTTGGTAATCGTAAAAAATTGAACTAAGCAAAAATATTTAGGAAAAGAAAAGTTATTAACCACCCCGTTGATGGCATCCTTTTAAGAGGCAAGGTGGAAAGATCTGTGTCCTCATTGCTTTTGGCTCTCTAAAGCATTCAGTGTTTAAGGTATATACCTCTTACTGTGGAATGGAATTTTTAGAATGATTCTCTGTGTACATGTCTATCCCAGATATTCTAGTATTAATTTTTTTTTTTTAACTCAGTCCTAACTCTGGGTGTGCAGAAGCAAAGTTCTTGACAACTGTTTACTTCGTAAACATTCTGAGATCCATTCCTGGCCCAGATGGCTTGCTGGATATTTGACCACAATCCCTTGAGTACTAGTGGTCAGTGTATTGCAGAGTCAGTAGCTTTTCTAATTCGGAACAGCCTTTGTGCATTGTGTTGTCTACCCATGTTTAAACATTATCCAAGTAACAATGCTACACCATGATTCCGGGGCAATTGTTAATTTCTCTCTGATGAAACTTCCCCGTGCCCCATTTGTTAGAATTTAGTGTGCCTCTATTTTCCTTTTTTCCCTTTCTTAAATTTTCTTTTTCCTACAACACATTGTCTGAAATTTTGAGGTAATTGATTTTTGCATTTACTTTCTAGTTAGAAAATGGCTGTGATTCTAAGCAAGTGTTTGGACTCAGCCATCTCCATCTATATTGTTAGCCAAAAGAATTGTACACTTGGGAAACCTGATAATGGAGCACTGAAATGTGTACTTTCATTTAAATTTTTCAAGTAATTTCCCCTCTGGTGATACAAAATAAGAGCTAGTGGCAATCAACAGATAATAATCCAAAGTGTTAACCCTAGATGTTTTGAAATATTTGGGTATTATACGCAGCTCAGGGAAAATAAATAAGTGCTTGTGTGTATGACTGCTGAAATGCTGACTTTGTTTATTTTCGATAAACATAACCAGTTTCCTATGAGTACATAATTTTTTAGAAGAAATTAGAGCTGGAATAAGGTGAAACATTCTATTTACATACATATATATATATATGTATGTATGTGTGTGTGTGTATATATATATATATATCTGCACTAAAATATACTTCCTGGTACACTCATTCAATTTTTATTTTTAGGGAAATCAAATAAAGATAAGGTGTTGAAAATTCTTCTTGGCTTCAGAAATGTTAATACTTTGCATATTTTCTTAGGTGCTGTAAGCATGTTTACTCATTTCCTGGCATGATGTGGTGGAAGTATGTCTTTATTATGATTAAAATGAGAAGGAAAGGGATTTAAAGATTGGGCTTTTTGAAAATTATCTTCTAAGGCAGAGCACACAGAGAAAGAAATAATCTTGTTGCTTCAATGAAGCTATAAAAATAAGACATGCTGTGGGCATAAATAGGATCAGAACCCAATAAGTCAGCTATAATAAAGACAAGAAGAAATTAGTTGACACTGTCATTTTACCTGCTTTATTTTTACTATTTTCTGTTCTGATCAGATGCAGGGCTAAAATCTCTTTATATCATTTATTCTTTGGTTGGTTAGTAGGTATGATTTAGATTCTTCAACTTTTTTCACTGATCGAATTGAGCTATATAAGGACCACACCCTGGATTGTGATGAAATTCATTGAGTTTAAAGCGTGCCCTTTAAACTCAATATTCAATACCCACACTCCCTGGCCAACTTCCATGGAATGGGCATGCACTGTGGGAGCATAAAGAGGCAATGCCATTCTTGATGGATGGTGGTTGCTGGTGGGGGAAGGTTTGTGTCGTAGATGTCTTCAGAGGAAATATTTGAGTTGAGCTTCATAGGATTATAAGAGTTTGTAGGAGTCATGGAGTGGTGAAGCAGCATGGCATGTGTCAAGTACGGAGAATATGCGGATAGTTCTATATGTCTGGAACCCAGAGTGCATGGTCTGGAGGGGCAATAGTAACGTGTCCAAAGGCAGACAGGGACCATACCATGCAGGGCCTCACATGCTCACAGGTTTAGAACCTGTGGCTCTGTAGAAATAGCAGTGTTTGCATTTTATAAAGGTAAGTGCTCCAGCTGTGTGGGTGATGAATCAGAAGAGGGCTGAGACTTGAGAGTAGGAACTTGGTAAGGAAATGCATTCAGTAGTTTACATTTAAGTAGATGGGAATTTAAGTTAATGCAGTGGCAGTGGGGACGGAGAGGAGGGATTGGCTAATGAGAAATTTAAGTGCTATTATCCTTAATACTTGGTAACAGAAATTTAGAGTGAAAGATTTTAGTGAGAATTAAATGAGATAATACATTTTAAGTGTTTTAACACAGTACACATTACCTGGCACATAGTAAGCACACTTGTAGTTCTGTTGTTAACCACACTGAAAATACGAAACATCTTGGAGATTCATGTTTGTCATAATGATAACTGAGAATTTCATTTCTGTATAGCCCCATCTTCAAATATACACCCCGGCAGGTGACATCCTCTTAGATTTTTATTGGTAGGGAGACTGCCCATCTCATATTCACTTTATGCGATGGCCTGACAGTAATATTGAAGTATTTTATAGTTGTTAACAGTATCTTAATTTTTACGTGCCCTCACCCAATGAGCTGACATGTTTTAAACACAACTCAGATGTGGACCACATCTGTTTACCTTTATGCTATCATTAAGGGAGAAAGGCTCAAACTTCAACTCACGTTTAATTATTTGTTTAGGGTTTTATTATACAAGTATTTCTTTTCTCTCTGTCTTTAAGCCATATTTTAATCTTTGTTTTAGATACAGTGTTTCCTCCAATTTAGCAAGTTGGGAGATGTTACTAACTCTCTTGGTAATACCAGCAAACATTTTTTTGATAGGATATACTCAGTGTAAAACTAGTGTATTGGTCTGCCATAACCAAATATCATCGACTGCTTGGCTTAAACAACAGAAATTTATTTCTCATAATTCTGAAGTTTGTAAAGTCCAAGATCAAGGTACCCATGGATTCCATTTCTAGTGAGGGCCCTCTTCCTAGCTTGCAGACAGCTACCTTTTCACTGCATCCTCACACTGGCAGAGAGAGAACTCTCTTTCTCCTCTATAAAGCCACTAACCCCACGATGAAGGCCCCACTGACTGACCTCATCTAACTAGTTACCTCTCAAAGACTCCCATCTCCAAATACAATCACATTGGAGGGTAGTGCTTCAACATAGAGATTTTGGGAGGACACAGTGCAGTTGTTAGCAACTGTGGGCAAGAAGTGCGAAATTAGGGTATTTGCCGCTTTTATGCCCTGCTTTACAATCTACCATTTACAGACCAATCCTGATGATTGTCTTAAGCTGGTTGTGTTGGTGGTTTTAGATATCTTGAGACATTCATTAACTGATTCATCAGATGGTCACAGAGCTAAGATTCATAAGTAAATAAGGTAATTTTGCCATTAAAAGAGTATGAAGCACGGCTGTAGTTCCTTAATGTGGAGGCAAAACAAACACATGTGCAGATTGTTATGGGAGTAATTGTCTCTTAGGGATGAGAATCAGGGAAGGTACAAAATCAGGGTCTGGCAAGGATACTTTCCAGGATGGCTTTCAAAGCCAGTCTGGTACTTTATGTACTGCTGAAATTGACATTGCATCATACTGTAGTTCTGTCCTGTGATTAAATTAATGGTTGAATTAATGTTCACTACAAGGATGGAAAATTTCCCTTCAGGTATGGTCGTGTATTTAAAGGCAGCTATTAATGTAATTACTTTTAGTGAGTGACATTTTTCTTTAATGCTAAAACACACATTTTCCCACTTTTAACATCTCTGAAATTAGGATGTATCTTGCAATCAATGATGCATCTTGGTTAATTGGCAGTCTTTTCTTTTTTCTTCCCTATTTCAGTATGTTATTTCTTTTATATTGTTAGTTTCTTATAACAGTAGTATATTTTGTAATTGGCACAGAAAATTCAGTGGAATATGGTAGTAATCGCTATGGTAATATGTACCTGAGTGAGCTTTCATTAGTGTCTCATTTAATGCTGACAGTGACCCTATTATCATGTTCAATTTACAGAAGGTTTGGTGATATTGTTACTTGCCCAAGGTTGTTTTTTTCTTTATGAGTTTAAATTAGTTTAATTACTCCATGAAGTAAACAAATACATATTTCTTTTTCTTAGTCAGCCAGACTACAAATCTTTTAGTAATTCTCTAAGACTGTATAGTTTAGAGGAAGATATTGATGAGTTTTGTTCTGAATTTCATAGGGATTTAAATCACATAGTAGTTGGGGAAAAATTCTGTCTTCTTGTATTCCATATGGGATATAGTAGTTTTGTCCTTCAACCTGTTCGAAGATGAAGAGTTTTTTCAGGACAGCTGAAATGACATGCCTGGATTCCTAGCTTCCTCCAGTGTGAAAGCTGGGACTCCTTAGCTCTTGCTTGCAGGCTTATTCTCATCCCAGTCTCCGAGGAGAATCTCTTTCTTAGAGGGAATTTCAGACACCTAGACAATTATCTTGATTGGTTTAGCATAAAATTTGTCATGATTCTGGCCTTGCTCTTTGCAATGTTTGGGTTCTGTTCCTTGCATTCTCTTGTGAATAAACTTTGAACCTAGTGTCAGTAGTTGTGTCTCTCACTTCATGCCGGAGCCTCTGTTACGGTTCTTTACCCAGGTCTTCCAGGATCCAGGCCCTGCCTGCCTTGGTCCTCCCTGACTAGGTAGGGCCTGTATCTAGACCTGCTCTCTGATGCCAGACACTTGGACCCATGTTCTGCCTTTTTTTGGAGAATTCCTTCATAACCCCTGCTGGCATTACCTGGCCCTGCCTTTTGTAGATGGGATTTCTGTCCTATCTGTGGTCTCCGTTCTCTCTTTGCCGTGGCTCTGATTCAGACATCAGAGAACACGAACACTACCCAAGGCTAGACTAAACTCAGCCTTAGCCTGGCATTTGAGCTTTCGAAAATCTGCCTCTAACTTTTCTTTCAACAATTTTGCATTACCCACTATTATCAAACTTACTGTCTTATGGTATTTTATTTTATTTTTTTATGATATCACGAAGTCTTTATTTGGGTATTTGTTTAATCTTGGCTAGTATACTCTAAGCCCTTGAATGTGGAACCATGTCTTTTAATTCATATTTCCTTATAGTGACTTGTATATAGTAAGCAGAATGAATAAATGGTAAAGCTAATGTCTGTTAGGTAGCCAGTGCTTACACGATGATTAAAGGTTTGTAATAAACAGAAAATCATTCATAAGTAGTGGCCTCTGATCACATAATCTGTGCCTAATGGGTCCGTGTGTCTGGAATTTGGACCGATGCTGTTTTGCTTTTGGGTATTTGGTTATATATTTTTCTGAGTCATTCTAGTGTGTCATCTATTAACATTCTGTAGAATTGTGTTGTTTTTTTCAACTTCTAGGATGATCTTTTACATGATTTATATATGAAATATATATACATACATTTAATGTATAACCTTTCTATATAAGTGAGTTTTTCATAGTTCTAGTACTTTCAAGTTGTTTAAATGTGTCATTAGAATATAAATATGCTCATAATGGCAATGGCTTTCTTTTAGTTTATTTCTCTATGCCTAGTTCCTGGAATAATGTATGGTATATAGTAGGTGCTTAATAAATATTAAATAAATGAATAATTATAACACTCTTCTTTCATGGGGAGAGGGAAAATATCAATATTTCAAAAATTTTCATATTGGGTATATTGCTTACAGTTCGATTCAGATTTAATTTCCAAGTTGCATGAGCTTAAAGACTCTTAGGT
Source organism: Pteropus alecto (assembly GCF_000325575.1). Lineage (NCBI taxonomy): Eukaryota > Metazoa > Chordata > Mammalia > Chiroptera > Pteropodidae > Pteropus > Pteropus alecto. The sequence goes on from NW_006443138.1 coordinate 12,652,982, forward strand.
TTGGAAGAGAAGTTAAAGCTATATATTGTCCAACTTCTCTACCATAGAACAGCTAAAAAGTAAGTAAATATCATATATGTCAGTAGGTAGAATATTAATTCAGAAATTGTGACAGGAAGCACATGAATGTGAAACACCAGTGAGAAAAGACAGATTCTTCAAGCACTTCCCCCTTTAGCCCACCACTTAAAGGACTGTTTATATGGGAACTGCAGAAAATTACATTAAAGTGATTTTTGATGTCAGCTGAAGGGGCATGAAAGTGGCTTATTGTTGATTTGAGAGATTAGAACCAATTTTTCTGTTGTGTTTATTCAGTGTTTCTGTTCCATTGTCACTGCAAGTGGAAAATGGCCTTGGGATAGGAGAAAAGGGAAATAAAATATTTGAGCTGTTTGTTGCCATATTGAAAGTTTAAAGCATTTTCTTGATTCATTTGCTTAGACCTATTTTGATTAAAGCCATAAGTTTTTTAAAAAAGGAAACATTAATAACTTAAATTTTGTATTTGACCAGTTGGCATTGGCAAGTAGCTGAATAGCTAATTAATCCTTAGAGTGTCTCAGAATAGAGTATATCATTTTTCTTTTCGTGGTTACATGTCATAGTCTTATCTGGTCCAAAAAAACTTGAATGTTATGGAGTCATTTTTCTTAAGCATGAAATTTCTCTATAACCTTCTCAGATATTCTTTCTAAGTAATCTTTACACATTAACTTAGAAAGCTTTTTTCATCTCTCTGTACTAATTTTTCAAAATAAAAATTTTCCTTTATTTTAAGTTGTCATCTGCTTGCCTAAACCTCTTACCTATTTTACTAGTTTGATATCTGGTGCCATCAAGAGCACAGCTAATTCTCACAAATATACCCTTCTCAAGCTGAGTCGGCTTCCCCAGGTTAAATAGCCACGGACCTTCAACTGCTTCTCAAGTGCCATTGCTACATCCCCTTACCATCCTGATATTTTTATATTAGATGTATCTCTTTTGTTACATGCTATTAAAAAAAATCTGGACAATGCGAACACAGACTAGGTTATATTCTTGGATATAATCATAGAAACTTTCTCTTGAAATAAGTGAAGTCTCGTGCATTGCAAAGTAAAAGTTATCTTAACAAATAAAGCAAACAACACTTTTCTTCAATTTTTAATGTGTTTGAAAATAGTTGCTGTTTTTTATATCTATTATTATGATTATGAGTTCTCCCTCAAATATAAACATTTACAAACAGAAGGGACATAAATCTGTAATTGCATAGCTGAAACTTAATGCTAGAAGGATTGTTTAATAATGTATTTAGCATACATAAAGGAGATTAAAAATGAGAAGCTATATCATGTACAGTTGCTCCAGCCCAATTCTTGTTCATTAAAATGAAAGACGGTTCATTCTGTTTTGGAGCATTGCCATTATAAAAATAAATGTCAATATGTTTCGTACTTGCAGAATTTTAGCACTTGTCTACAAAATGCCAAAGGATGACTACACAAGACTTCTGGGTGTATTCATGGTAGAATGACATCGATTTCAAAAATGTAAGATTCTGCTCTGTCTTAAGGGAGTTTCCTGGTTGCAATATTTATTTAATTACACAAAATGCCTTCTTGATTGGTGAATTCTTCGAAGAAAGATGGGAACAGTCTAGATGTGGAAGTACGTGGAGGTCTTCCCTCTACCACTTGCTCTCATCTCCTTCCTATTCTTTTTTCATTTTCCCTGTGGCTTTTCTAACTCGTTTTCTCTTTAATCATTTTTCCTCTTGCCTTACACTGAGCAGTGTGGGCATTACTTTGTCCCAGTGGTGGCATAGGGATTTAATAAGATTGCTGACCTCTGGGCCAGAAAGACTCTTGTCCAGCTGACAGTTGTTAACTCCTAGTGGGCTATGTAGGAAAGAAAAGTGAAGTGATAGAATTTGCAAAAACAGAAGGTGTTGAAAACTGGGGATCTCTGTCGACACTTTTTTTTTCTTTTTCCTTTCCAGATCTGGGTCTGGGTGGGTGGTGATCTAATTGGTTCAGAATTAAATGACAGGAAGGGCTTGGTAGATTTGCATTCCATTTTGCTTTTAATCACATGTCTTCACTATACTACGCGCTTTAGTGAGGTAGAGGGGAAAGAGAACAGGATAAAGAGGTGCTGTAAAAGCCAGCTATGTCTTCCTTGTTCTGTCCTTAGAGAAAGGTTTCTGGTGGCGGGTGTGGAGGTGGAGCTGCTGTATTCATGATAAGGATTGGAACCTGGAAAGGGAGTTTGGATAACCAGGTTCTGGGGATATTGGGGCTGATGCCATTGTCTCGAGGACATTAACAGAGTGGAGACCGACAAGAGTAGTTCACTGTTTGCACAGTTAAGGTCAAACCAAACCACCTGAGCAAATTATATATTTGCTTAATTTATTCCTGTTTACAGAACTGCTATGAGGCATATAAAAATTCCTCTCTAACTTTTGGAAAACTTAATACCAAATAAATGGATACAGTTTTTTTCAAGTAATGAGATAATCTGTTCTAGATGCTGATATGTTGTGACTTTTTAATACCTTATTATATGAATTCTTCCTCTTGTGTGTCTGATTCGCAATAGAAAGATATTAATCCTGAACTGGTCTCATACGAGGTACCTGTGAATTCCTAGTTATGGGAACAGACAGATCAGATTCAATTCAATAGTTTGTTCTGTTCATAGATTTGTAATCATTGGCTATAAAGAGCTGGGGGGGGCACACTGGCTGGGTGGAGAGTTTTCTGTAATCTCTTGGGTTTTCTTTCCCCAGTACTAAATCAAATAGTTAATCTAAAGCAATCAATTTCTGCCCATCTTCCTTAGTCTATATATATGTGTGTATCTCTATCTCTATATCTATAACTGTATCTATATATCTATATCCATATCTATACATATACATATATAGATATATACACATGCACATACACTTGATTGGGAAATATGATTTGAAATTTGAAAATAGTTCTTGAGGCTATTCTGCAAATATATGTCAATTCCAATTATTTGAAAATGAGAGAGTCTTTTGAGTTATTACTCTCTACTCCGTCTAAGACATAAGACTTAGAATCAAGTAAGACCGTGGTTGGGTCAACAATAATTTATGGGGAGCCTGTTAATGTACCACACAGGAATTGTACAGATTTGATGAATCAGCGAAGTGGAAAAAGGAAAATACAATTTCCACCTCTGGGTTTTGTGACTCAGAGGAAAACATCCCTGGCTGTGATTATGCTTTAATACTAGTCCTGCAGAAGAGAAAGTAAACCAGCTTTCATTTGTGCTGTTCTATTATGCTGTTAAAATACTGTGTGTGTTTTGCCCTTAGAAAAGGTTTCTGCAAACAAAGCTCTAAGAACTGAACATAAATGGTTGTGGAGATTGTTTTATTTTTCCTAAAAGCAATATCATTCCTGTCAAAACAAGGGATATAGATGGCAGAATCAATAACTTGGTAGCTGTGTGGGACTTGCTAATACACAAGTTAGTGTGTGGCACTTATGAGCTTGATAAGCTTGAAAGGCTATATTCTCTCAGTATTTTATTGCTATGCAGTTGAATGAAAGAATAGACAGAAACAATGTAAGGGAATGAAATGATATCATAATCTTTCTAGGACCTTAATTCATATGTGCAGTGGTAACAGCTATTATCTATGTACTACTTAGTTGCATGACAAAGTCCTGCGGCAAATCACTGATACTGTGTGTGGTGTGTTTTCCTAAAGCAAAAATCAGATAAAACCTGGTAGATTTTCCTTTTTTTCTTTTTCTTTCTTCTTTTCTTTTCTTTTTTTTTTTTTTAAATAAGAGCTCATTACCCTTTGGCATGTATGCCTAGGAAGCATTGGCAAATGGACACCCAACTGTGAGATTTATTCCCTGAAATGCTCTTTTCAGTCTTCCATGAGAAAGCATTAGCTGTGACAATTAGTTGAGATGAAATGATATAATTTATTGACTGGTGGTGATAACGTTCTAAATACATTGAACATTTGGCACCACATAACTGAATGCCTCGCTAATTGCTCAGACGCATGCCTGCTTTTGTAATCAATGGACTACTTGGGCTAGCCTCAGCAGAATTTATTGACTCATTTTCTATTTCACACTGCTTAACTATTCACTGGGTGGCATCTCTGAAAATGACAGTCCCTAAGGAGAAGAATCCCTGTGTCAGAGGGCAGAGGTCTCCCTTTTTCATGGCTTTGGAATCACTCTTTCATATTCTAAGAGGAAGGCAAAGCTGGCAATTTGCATTTAAAACACTGCTCTCCAAGGTTACATTCTTTTGAGTATATCTTTCAGATAGTGGGCATTTATCATAGTGTAGCTCTCAAATCTGAACTGGCTGCTTAAGGTATAGCCGAGGAGCCATCACAGTCCTGGGGAACAAGGTAATAAATCAGAAGCTGCCACATGGTCACTATGGTAACCGTCAGGCCCTGTCACACCACAAGCATTATTGAAGGGTGGGTACAGTCTTCAGCTCATCAAGTGTTTGTGATTATAAACCTGTTGACACTGTAGATTTGATATGACCATATTATTGTCTTTCTAAATTGAAAGGGATTGCTATCAGATCCCATTTCGGGGGAAAACTATATCATATTTAAGGGAACATTTTATGATTGTAGACTTGAACTTGTCAATGTCAGTTGACTTACTACTATAGTGTGTACTTTTTTTTAAAGGTTAAATCTAGTTTTATAACACTGCAACTAAACATTTTTTCTGAGACATTTCATGCTGTGCTGAACATGTAGACATGTGTAACTGTGTATCCATATTGATTAAAATCACTTAGTTCTAAGATTTTAATACTTAATATTCAATACTACTTAGCACAATTTCTTTTTCCTGGTTTTCAGAAATAAAGATGTGAAATCTTGAGGTAATGCTTTCTGCCTCATATATGTGAGTGTGTGCGCACATATTGTGTTTCGAAATTTTATAACACGACATTTAGATTTAGATATAGGTCGCATCTTGGTCAAATTGTTGATGAATTTGTTGTGAAGCAATTAGAATATAAGGCCATGATTATGAAAGGTAATAGTTTTGATTATAAGAACTAACTGTGCATTCTCAGAATTGTAAGCACAACTTCAGTGAGTAAAAACATACGTTCCCAAAGAACGAAGTTCATATATCCAGTATATTTTTTAATGAATGTAACGAGTAGTAGTATTTTCAGTTGCATTCACTTATGATGGAATGTAGTTCCCCAAAAGACTTAGTATGTCATTGTTTAGCATTTTATTAAAGAACATATTTTTAAAACTAATCAGCAGGGAAGGAGAACCCCACATTTATTATTATAATAAAACTATTTTCATAATTATTGCATTTAACATCTTTCAGCTGACTGAAAGGGCATTACTAAATGTTAATGGCTGTAACTGGTAATCCCCTTGTGAGAGAGATAAAAACTCATTAAGATCATTATAGGGCGGTTGCTTCTGTACATCCCTCTTAAGGATTTGAATTTTCTTTCTTTTCCTAAGCCTCCTTTTAAAAGGATGATCCACCATTAAATTAGTAAGCATATATCTATCATTACCTTCTTAAAAATGTCTTATCTGACTTTAGGCAGGAATAATACATTGTCAGGTTTGCACTGAGCATAGTACTATACTTTCTAAGAGTTGGAAGGCAGGAAAGAAGGCGGGAAGGAGGGAAGCCCTCAAGTGTTTCCTATCTCTTTTCGCGCATGCTGCATGAGTTTAGAATCAATATGTTCAGTGACTAGCAGAGGAAGAGGCATAGCAAATATTTAGCAGTTTCAAAAGAAATTTCTCCCTCTCTTTTTATTTGACGGCAGCCTGCAGCAGGGCCCTTTGCTGCTGAAATGTAGTGGAACTCGGTGATATGGCCTGTGCATTTGAATCTGAAATGGATTGTGAGAGCTGATGTTTTATGTGGGATCCTGAGCAGCTGTCAGATATGGAAGTACTTTACACCATTTGTGGGCTAGAGTTAAAGTAGCAAGTTGGAGAGGAAAAACTGGAGGGCCAGTCAGCTAGTTTCTGAGGCTCTATCTGAAAATATTTATAAAGGCAGCAGTTATATGTTACTTGTTATCTTCACTCAATTCACATTTCCTAGTCTCAGTTCCCATTATACTTACTATATTGGATTCTTATTCAGAGTACTTGCTCTAGCATTTTTGTAAATTATGAATTTTAGGAAAATCGTTCACTGCAAATGAAGGATACTAATATTTATTGCTTACATGCTGTATTCTAGGTACTCTGTAGGAATTTGCATATGTACTTTAAAACGGTCCTAGGAAGTGCTGTAATTCTTATTTTACTAATAAGGAGGCTGAGCCTGAGACAAATTTTAAAGTCTAGAAAGTGGCCGAGCTGGATTTTCCACCCAATTCTCTTTGACGCTAAAGTCCATTCTCCTACTTTTTTCTGTCCTGTTTGCATGAATGTCCAAGAAGGCATACTGTCTCCCAGTTTTTCTTTTTCTTCTTTTTGTTATTGTTGTAAGAACACTTAACTATTAAGATCTGCCCTTTTCTCATATTTTTAAAACTAATCAGCAGGGAAGGAGAACCCCACATTTATTATTATAATAAAACTATTTTCATAATTATTGCATTTAACATCTTTCAGCTGACTGAAAGGGCATTACTAAATGTTAATGGCTGTAACTGGTAATCCCCTTGTGAGAGAGATAAAAACTCATTAAGATCATTATAGGGCGGTTGCTTCTGTACATCCCTCTTAAGGATTTGAATTTTCTTTCTTTTCCTAAGCCTCCTTTTAAAAGGATGATCCACCATTAAATTAGTAAGCATATATCTATCATTACCTTCTTAAAAATGTCTTATCTGACTTTAGGCAGGAATAATACATTGTCAGGTTTGCACTGAGCATAGTACTATACTTTCTAAGAGTTGGAAGGCAGGAAAGAAGGCGGGAAGGAGGGAAGCCCTCAAGTGTTTCCTATCTCTTTTCGCGCATGCTGCATGAGTTTAGAATCAATATGTTCAGTGACTAGCAGAGGAAGAGGCATAGCAAATATTTAGCAGTTTCAAAAGAAATTTCTCCCTCTCTTTTTATTTGACGGCAGCCTGCAGCAGGGCCCTTTGCTGCTGAAATGTAGTGGAACTCGGTGATATGGCCTGTGCATTTGAATCTGAAATGGATTGTGAGAGCTGATGTTTTATGTGGGATCCTGAGCAGCTGTCAGATATGGAAGTACTTTACACCATTTGTGGGCTAGAGTTAAAGTAGCAAGTTGGAGAGGAAAAACTGGAGGGCCAGTCAGCTAGTTTCTGAGGCTCTATCTGAAAATATTTATAAAGGCAGCAGTTATATGTTACTTGTTATCTTCACTCAATTCACATTTCCTAGTCTCAGTTCCCATTATACTTACTATATTGGATTCTTATTCAGAGTACTTGCTCTAGCATTTTTGTAAATTATGAATTTTAGGAAAATCGTTCACTGCAAATGAAGGATACTAATATTTATTGCTTACATGCTGTATTCTAGGTACTCTGTAGGAATTTGCATATGTACTTTAAAACGGTCCTAGGAAGTGCTGTAATTCTTATTTTACTAATAAGGAGGCTGAGCCTGAGACAAATTTTAAAGTCTAGAAAGTGGCCGAGCTGGATTTTCCACCCAATTCTCTTTGACGCTAAAGTCCATTCTCCTACTTTTTTCTGTCCTGTTTGCGTGAATGTGCAAGAAGGCATACTGTCTCCCAGTTTTTCTTTTTATTCTTTTTGTTATTGTTATAAGAACACTTAACTATTAAGATCTGCCCTTTTCTCTGAGATCTACTTTTAAGTGGATCAATGTTGAAAATAGCCAAAAAAAAAAAAAATCTGCCCTCTTAACAAAATTTTAAGTACACAATACAGTATTATCAGCTATAGGTTCAATGTTGTTCAGCAGATCTCTAGAACTTATTCATCTTGTGTAACTGAAATTTTATACCCGTTGAATAGCAGCTCCTCACTTCCCTTTTCCCTAGCTCCTGGCAACTAATGTTTTACTCGCTGCTTCTATGAGAACTCATAGAACTGGAATCATGCAGTATTTGTCCTTCTGTGACCAGCTTATTTCACTCAGCCTAATGTCCTCCAGGTTTATCCACATTGTTGTGTATGGCAGAATTTCCTTCTTTTTTTTTGAGACTGAATCATTTTCTTGTGTGTGTGTGTGTGTGTTTCTGTGTACCACATTTTCTTTACCCATTAACCTGTCAGTGGACACTTAGGTTGCATCTATGTCTTGATTATTGTGAATGATGCTGCAGTGAGCACGAGAGTGCAGGTATCTTGTCCAGATCTTGATTTCAGTTCCTTTGGTTATATACCAAGCACTGGGATTGCTGGGTCATGTAGTAGTTCTATGTTTAGTTTTTTGAGGAACCACCATATAGTTTTCCATATGACTGTACCATTTTACATTCCTACTAATTGTATACAAGGATTCCAATATCTCTACATCCTTACATACTTTTTTTTTTTGGTAGTAGCCATCCTAACAAATGTGAGATGATACTCATTGTAGTTTTGATTTGCATTTCCCTAATCATCAGTGATGGTGAGCATCTTTTCATATACCTGTTTTTCATTTGTGTGTTGTCTTTGGAGAAATGTTTGCTCAAGTCTTTTGCACATTTTTTTTTTAATTGGGTTGTTCTTTTTTGATATTAAGTTGGAGTTCTTCATATATTTCAGATATTAACTCCTTATCAGATATATGGTTGGCAAATATTTTTTCTATTCCGTAGGTTGTCTTTTCACTCTGTTGTTTGCTATGCAGAAACTTTTTAATGTGATATAGTTCCACTTGTCTATTTTTGCTCTTATTGCTTGTAGTTTTGATGTCATATCCAAGAAATCATTGCCTAGACCAATGTCATAAAGTTTTTCCCCTAGGTTTTCTTCAAGGATTTTTACAGTTTCTGATCTTATGTTTACATTTTTAATCCATTTTTACTTGACTTTTGTGTATGGTGTAAGGTAAGAATCCAACTTCATTCTTTTGCTTGTGGATATCCAGTTTTCCCAACACTGTTAGAGATTGTCTTTTCCTCATTGTGCAGTCTTGACATACTTGTGGAAGATCAGTTGACATGTATGTCTAGGTTTATTTCTGAACTTTCTCTTCTGTTCCATTGGTCTTTATGTCTGTTTTAATTCCAGTAGCATACTGTTTTAGTTATTGTGGCTTCGTAATATATTTTGAAATCAGGAGATGTCTTCAACTTTATTATTTCTCCAGATTGTTTTGGCTACTTTTGTATTTTCATATGAATTTTAGGGTTTTTTCTATTTTGTAAAAAATGCCATTGAGGTTTTGATAGGGATTGCATCGAATCAGTAGATCACTTTGGGAAGTCTGGACATTTTAACAGTATTAAGTCTTCCATCCATGAACATAGGAGAAATGAAAAAGTTTAGCATCCAAATTGGAAAGGAAGAAGTAAAATTATTTCTGTTTATAGATCACATGATCTTATATGTTGAAAACCCTAAGGATTCCACAAGACACTGTTAGAACTAATAAATTCAGTAAAGTGGCAAGATGTTAAATCAACATATAAAATTCAGTTTTTTTCTTTTTCTAAAATTGAAGTATAATTGAAATAATGCTATAGTCATCAGTTGCTTTTATATATACTAACAATTAACTATCCAAAAAGGAAATTAAGAAAACAATCCCATTTAAAATAGCATCAAAAAGAATAAAATACCTAGAAATAAACTTAACCATGGAGGTGAAAAATTTGTACAATGAAAACTATATAACATTGAGGAAAGGAATGAAAGAAGACACAAATAAATGGAAAAACTTTTTTTCCAGCTTCATTGGTATGTATTTAGATGTTTCTACTGTAAAGTTCACGATTTCTTAGAATAACATTCATAGCTCCTGGTGCTAGAAAAATCTATCCAAGCTCAGGCCTTTGGGATTCCATTTGGTGTCACTGTAAAGATAACTAAGGAAAGGTAAGCTGCTTCTTGAAATGGTGTAACTTATACTGGTGCACTCGGGAGGTGATGGGAAAGAGAGGAACCTGTATTCTTAGCTCCAATGGAGGCAGATTGGGGTAAGAAAATCATGCTTTAGCGATAATATTTAGGGTTTGATTTCAGGCCCTTGTAGTTAACTCCTTAAGTTTGGGCAAACAACTTTACCTCTCTGGACCAGTCCCCTCATCTGTAGGGGAGAGGTGAGAACACCAACTCATCATGTTGTGGATTGGATGAGGTAATAGATGTGGACGTAATGGACCTGGTGTAAAGTGAGGACTGCTCAGTGCCATTCTTACTTGCTGACACTTCCAGTTATTAAACAGCTAAAGGATTAGGTTAGAGTAAGCCAAAAAATTTTAGGTCAGTGTCAGTATTCATTTTCATGTGACTCTATTATATAAGATATATATGATATATATATAGATATGTATGATACATATCCATATATCTTTATATATCTATATATATATCCATAGTGTATGTGACATTGATACTAATGGTATTGTATCTATATCTTCTTATTTCTCAATGGAAGTTAAATGCTCTCTTTATACATTTGAAACTGAGCTATTATCTTGACCACTAGAGGCACATTTGGAAGAGCAAATAAACACTATTCTTTCCAAACCTAAATCTGCAACTAAGCCCTGAGGGTCTCCCATCATCAATCCTGGAGCCTGTGCAGAAGAGAATCCAGGTGATTAAAATCAGAAAGGCAAACGCAATGTGCCAATCCCTAGCATTTCTCTAGTAATTGGGTCCTACCTCCTTGTCTGGTTCTGTTGATTTGCCTGCCTTTGTTTTCCTGTCACTCTCACTCTTCCTAGGATTTATACTTTTCACCTCCTCTTACAGTGCTGTATAAACCTTGCAACCCAAGGGCGGGAAGTTGTTTCATTTCATCTTGTTTCTTATTGTTATGATGGCCTTTTGAATGGTAGACTCCTGATTCTGCAGCCCCAACGCCTGGTCAAGTTCAGGTAGAGTGTAAATAAAAGCTCAGCTCTCCCCTGGTGTGGAGAGGCAGCCAGCTCCTCCACTATGAGGAGCTCTCAGTTACAATTTCATGTCGTTGCCAGATTGATTAGTGTTCTTTTGCAAGAATAACAATCAATTGATTAACTGAAAGATCCTTCTCATAATAAAGGATTAATTTTTTTTTAATGTTAAGGTTTCATTTTGTAATGACCTTTATTTGTTCAATGCTGTCTATTGACTGTGATTGTCTGTGTTTTGGAGTTTTCTTTTGTGTGTACACTTTTTATTTCAAAGGCTTATGGATGTGTGTAGAAAGCAGATAAAATTCTGTAGGTTTTCTTATCTCAGGTGATGCTTAAAGCAGAATTGCCATGGTAAGGCATGTTTGGGTAGAAATTCTGGCAGCATTGACTTTTCTGCTATCATATCTACTCAACTCGAACAACAGGCAGTAGCTTGAAATTCATGTTTCTGTTAGATGAAAATTTACCCTTTTACTGAAAAGTTTTATTTATCTTGGCTTTGCCTTTCCAATGGTAAACAAATAAACTTTATTGTTTGCAGAGCCAGACTGAGATTAAAACAAATCTTTATATTTAGGGGTTTTGACCCCAATCATACTAGCATGTATATTTTGCTTCACAGAAGTTAAAATGCAAATGAGCATAAATGATGAAGTAGGGAATTCTGTGATTAAGTTCTTGATATGTGTGTTTGCGCATATGTGCACATACATATACTTGGTGGTCTTGTTCCAAAAGTGATTGCTGTGTTTTCTTATAAGATTTGGGAGACCTGTAGCTGAATGAAAGGCAACGGGAGACTTACTCAAGATATAAAAGTTATTTAGTTTTGAAATTTACTTACGTTGGAAGTCACTTTTTGATGTATAGTTCCATGAATTATGATAAATTGCATGGGATAGTGTAACCATTACCACAGTCAAGTTTTGGGACAATTCCTTCTCTTGTAAAAATTCCCCCTTGCTGTCCTTTTGTATTCAAACGCAATTTCTATCCCCTGGCAACCACTGATTTGCTCTCCTTACCTATAATTTTACATTTTTTGGAATGTGATATAAATGGAATCACATGTAGCTTTTTAAGTTTGAGCTTTTTTTTTTCACTCAGTATAACGCATTTGAAATTCATCTAAGCTGTTGTTTGTACCAGTTGTTCCTTTTTATTGAGTAATATTCCATTGTATTAATGTACCATACTTTACTCATCTGTTTACCAGTTGAGACATTTGAGATGTTTCCAGTTTTGAGCATTCATGAAGAAGGCTGCTGTAAATGTGCATGTAAATTTTTATGTGAACACAAGTATTTCTCTGTCTTGGATAAATACCTAGGAGCAGGATTGTTGGATCATATAGTAAGTGTATATTTAACCTTCTAAGAAATTGCCAAAGTGTTTTTTACAAAGTTACTGTAACATTTTGAACTGCTCCCACTAGCAGAGTACGAGTTTCTTAGTTGCTCTCCCTTTGTCAGCACTTGGTATTTTCTTTAAGTTTAGCTGTTCAAATAAGTATGTAATGGTATCGCATTGTAGTTTTAATTTGCATTATGTAATGACTAATAATGTTGAGCATCTTTTCATGTGCTTATTTATCTGTGTATCTTCTTCAGTGAATTGTTTGTTCAAACCTTTTGCACATTTTAAAAAATAGGAGGATTGTTTGCATATTGTTAAATGTTCCTCGTATACTGTGGATATAAATTCTTCGTCACTTTTGTGACTTGAAAGTATTTTTTTCCCACTTTGTGGCTTGTCTTTTAATTCTCTTAATAGAGGTTTTTGCAGAGCATGAAGTTTTAAATTGGAAGTCTAGTTTATTCATATTTTCTTTTTGGGTCATACTTTTGGTGCTGTATCTAAGGACTATTTGCCTAACCCAAGATTGAAAAAAAATTTTGTTCATGTTTTCTTATAAAAATTTTATAGTTTTATGAGTTATATTTAGATCTGCTCCATTATCAGTTAATTTTTATAAGATGTAAAGTATATGGTAAATGTTTTCTTCTTTGTCTTCTTCTTCTTTTTTTCTTTTTTTTGGTATATGGGTGTTTATTCATTCCAGTACCAGTTGTTGAAAGATTTTTCCTTCTTAATTGAATTGCCTTTGTATCCTAGTCAAAATTAATTGATCGTATTTGTGTGGTATTACTTCTGGCCTTTCTTCTGTTCCATGGATATATATGTCTGTCTTTGAAAATGCCACATTCTGTTGATTACTGTAGCTTTAGAGAAAGCCTTACAATCAGATACTGTGAGCCATCCAACTTTGTTTTTAAAATTGTTTCGATGTTATGGTTTCTTTGCCTTCCCATATAAAATTTAAAATCAGCTTGTTGCTAGCTACAAAAAAATTCCTCCTGACATTTTTATAGGAGTTGCATGGACTCTATCATTCGATTTCTATAGATCGACTTGGGATAATTGACATCTTAATAATATTGAATATTTCAATCCATGATCGTGATGTATCTCTCCCATTATTTAGATCTTATTTCTCTTACATCAGCATTTTGTCATTTTCGACTCATATAGATACTGCATATTTTGTTAAGTTTTTACTCATCTAAGTATTTTCGGGGCACTATTATAAATGGTACTTTATAAATTTTATGATTTCCAATTGATCATTGTTACTTATAGAAATGTTCCTGATTTTTACATTTCCACCTTGTTTTCTGTGACCTTACATTCACTTACTAGTTGTAGAAGCTTCTTAAGAGGATTTCTTGAGATTTTTTTAATGTAGATGATCATGTTGTCTACAAATAGGAATAACTTTATTTCTTCTTTTCCAATCTGCATGCCTTTTCTTTCTTCCTTTCTTTTTCCCTCTCTCCCTCCATTCCTTCTTTCCTTTCTTTATCTTATTACACTGGTTAAGACTTGGAGTGAAATGTTGAAAAGAAATAGTGAAAGCAGATACCTTTACATTTTTCCCTATTTTAGGAGAAAGTATCCAATCTCTAACCAAGTTTGATATTAGCTGTAGGTTTTTTTCAGGTTGAAAATTTCCCTTTTATTCATATTATATTGCTAATATGATTTTTTTCCTTAATTATGAATGAGTATTTTATCTAATGTTTTTTTCTGTATTTATTAATGTAATCATATGGTTTTTCTTCACTAGTCTTGTAATATGGGGAATTACACTTATTTTTAGACTTTTGAAGTAGACTTGTTGAAAGAAACTCCAATTGTGAAATAATATATGTATATATAGTGTATATGTGTGTATATATGCATATATATTCGTACACATATGATATGCTAATATTTTCTTGAGGATTTTTGCATCTATATTCATGCAAAAATTCATGCATGAAGAATAGCTGTTTGTAGGTTTCTTTTCTGCTAATGTTTTCGGTTTTAGTCTTGGTGTAATGCCAGACTCATAAAATGAGTTGAGAAGTGTTTTTTCCTTTTCTATTTTCTGAAAGAGATTTTGTGGAATTGATATGATTTCTTCCTTGAATAATTGATATAATTTCCCAGTGAAACCATCTGGGCCTGGTGTTTTCTTTGTTGTAAGGATTTCAATTATGAATTGAATTTTTAAAAATAGTGGTAGGTTATCTGTTTATTTCATTTTGATAGTTTGTGTCTTTCAAAGAATTATCTGTTTCATCTAAGTTGTCAAGTAGTTTGATCATAGTGTTCCCTTATTATCCTCTTAATGTTTGTAGAGTCTGTAGTGATATTCCCTCTTTCATTCCAGTTATTGGTAATTTGTGTCTTCTCTCTTTTTTCTTTGTCAGTCTGGGTAGAGTTTTATATATTTTACTGGTCTCTTCAGAGAACTGGCTTTTGGTTTCATTGATTTCCCCTCCCCCTCTATTGTTATTGTCAATTTCATTAATTTTTTCTCTTGCCTTTATTATTTCCTTCTGTCTGCTTGTTTTAGGTTTAATGTTTCTTTTTTTTCTAGTTCCTTAAGGTAGAAGCTTATATTAATGATTTGTGAACTTTCTTTTCTTATATAAGCATTTAATGCTACCATTTTTCTACCCACTTCTTTAGCTGAACTCCACAAATTTTGATATGTTGTAATTTTATTTTGTTTTTATGTGGTTCAAAATATATTCTAATTTCCCTTGAGACTTCCTTTTTGGCCTGTGGATTATTTAGAAATGTGTTGTTTAATTTCTAAGTATTTGGGCATTTTCAGGATATCTTTATTGATTTTCATTTTAATTCTATTATAGTCAGAGAACATACTTTGCAGCATTTAATTTCTCTTATATTAGTTTGTTTGTTTTGTGGCCTATGATGTGGTATATCTTGGTGAATGTTTTATCTTCACCTGAAAAAAATAGACATTCTGCTGCTTTTGGTGTACTATACCAGAAATGTCAGATTAAGTTGGTTGACAGTGGTGTTAACTTCTACATTTTCGTTTATTTTTTTGTCTGATATTTCTAGCAGTTTCTGAGAAAGTGTGTTGAAGTCTCCAAGTATAATTATGGATATATTTGTTTCTCTTTTTTGTTCTGTCAGTTTTTGCTTTATGTATTTTGGTATTTTGTTAGATGCATAAGAAACAAATAGTTTCTTTTTTATATATATATCTCCTTGTTAAATTGATACTTTTATCATCATGAAATATTCCTTTTTATCCTTTTAAATTCTGATACCTTAGTCTGATATTAATATAGCTTCTCCATCCTTTTGAGTTTACATGATGTATATATTTCTTCCTTTTACTTTAAGCCTACATATATCATATTTAATGTAAGTTTTTGCAGACAGCATATAGTTGAGTGTTGTTGTTTAGTCTCACATTTTATTTTTTAATTTGTGTGTCTAGACCATTTGCATTTAATGTAATTATTGGTAAAGTTGGAATTAGGTCTACCGTTGTATTATTTTCTGTTTTTATCTTCTGTCTCTCTGTCACCACTGTCACCCTTCTTGCCTTTTGTATTATTTGAAATTTTAGTCTTTCATTTTTATCAATTGCCTTTTTGGCTATATCTCTTTATATTATTTTATTAGTAGTTTTTTGGGGTGTGTGTTGGAGGTGGGTTATAGTGTCCACTGGTGATTTTTGTAGTCTACCATATAATTCTTTCCCCACCATATCCAGATTGTTAGAATTGTTGCTTTCCTGTATCATATGTATTTTTTAAAATTTCGAGGAGAAAAATAATTTACTTACCGTGCTATTTATTATTTCTCTTGCTCTTTCTTCATTCCTAAATATTTCCTTTCCATATAAAGAATTTCCTTAAGCATTTCCTTTATTGCCATTCTATGGTAACAAATTCCATTTTATTTCCTTTGTCAGAGAATAACTTTATTTTCATTTCATTCTAAAGTATACTTTCAATAGAAAGTATACTTTCACTGACTATTAATCTTGGGTTGATAATTCCTTGTTCCTTCAGTATTTTAAAAATCTTCCTCCATTGTCTTCTAGCCTCCACGGTTTCTCATGACAAATTCATAGTCATTTGCATCCTCTTCTATTATGTAATATTCTTTTTTTTCTTTGGCTGCTTTCAGCCATTTGATCATAATATGCCAGGGTGTATGTGTGTGTGTGTGTGTGTGTTTATATATATATATATATATATATATCCAGTCATGTATTGTAGGATTCTTTAGTTGTTTCCATGTCCTGGCCACCATTAATAATGCTGCTGTGAACATCAGTGTGCATATATCTTTACAGATAAATGTTTTCAAGTCTTTAGGGTAAATAGCCAGCAGACGGATTGTTGGATCTTATGGTAAATCAATTCTTAGTTTTTGGAGGAACCTCCATACTGTTTTCCATAGTGGCTGTACCAATTTGCAGTCCCACCAGCAATGTATGAGGATTCCTTTTTCTCCGCATCCCCTTCAACGCTTGTTATTACTTGTCCTGTTGTGTAATAGTCATTCTAACAGGTACGAAATAGTATCTCATTGTGTTTTTGATCTGCATTTCCCTAATAGCTAGAGATGTTGAATATCCTTTCATATGTTTGTTGGCCATTTGTATGCTTTCTTGGGAGAAGTGTCTGTCCAGGTCCTCTGCTCATATTTTGATTGGATTGTTAGTTTTTTGTCATTGTTATTGAGTTGTATGAATTCTTTGTATATTTTGGATATTAGGCCCTTATTGGAGGTGTTGCTTGTAAATATATTCTCTCATTTGGATGGCTGTCTCTTTGCCTTATTGATGATTTCTTTTGCTGAGCAGAAGTTTTTTAGTTTGATGTGGTCCCATTCCTTTATTTTTGCTTTTACTTCCTTGCCTTTGAGGTCAAATTCATAAAATCTTCTTTGAGTCCAAGGTCCATGAGTTTGGTTCCTATGTTTTCTTCTATGTAATTATTGTTTCAGGTCTTATATTTATGTCTTTAATCCATTCTGAGTTAATTTTGACTTGTGGGATATGGTTTTATTTGAATTTATCTTGTTTAAGTTCCACTGGGCTTATTGAATCTGTAAATTAATGGGTTTCACCAAATTTGGAGTGCTATAAGCCATTCTCCAAAATTTTTTTTCTGCATTATCATTCTTTCCTTCTGGGAATCTGACACAAATATTTGCACTTTTGATATTGTCCCACATGTCCCTGAGATTCTACTCACTAAAAAAAAAATCATTGTTCTTTTGCCTCTTCAGATTGGACAATTTTTATTGATCTGTTTTTAAGTTTACTGACAGTTTTCTTTTTTCATCTTGATTCTGCTACTGAGAAAATCCACTGAATTTTTAAATTTCAGAATTTTTAATTTCGGGGTGTGTGTGTGCGTGTGTGTGTTTCTCTTGGGGTAAAACAAGGAGATAAAGGAGGGAAAACAAATGTATAAAATTGCTCTTTTTTATGTTTTCTTTATCTCTGCAGGGAACTTTCTTTTTAAATTTATTTTAAGAGTATGTTCATATTCTTTAAAATTTTTATTAATTCTAAGATCAGGGTCTTCTTGGACTGGTCCTTATTGTTTGTTTCTTTTCCTCATGAATTGGTCAGAATTTCCTGGTGTTTTGTATGTTGAATGAATTTGGATTATATCCTGGACTTTTTAATTTTTTTTTTATGAGACTCTGAGTCTTGTTAAAATCCTCTTGAGAATGTTGATTTCTTTTGTTTCTTTGTTTTAGCAGACAGTCAACTCATTTAAGTTTGTACCACTTCATCGGGTGGGTTGCCCAATGTCAGTTCTGTTTTCTAAGCCTTTGCTCTGCTGCTTTGGGACCACTTTGTGTATTTCCCACTGTGGGGTTTATTTGGGACTTGGGTGGTGGTTTTAATCATAGATTATTAGCTTTCAAAGCCTTTGCTGGCTTTCTTTATATCCATGTTATGCAAGTGCAGGTCAGAGTGGATCTGGGACTTGTGTTGGTTTATAGACAGCATTAGAGGATTGCTTTCTGCAGCTCTTTTCTCAAAGGTTTTCCCCAGTGCTTTCTGACTCATAGGGGTCTGTTTTGCTGTTTCTCTGGCTAAAAAGGCTAGTGTTTCTCTCAGTTTAGGGCCTTATGCTATTGTGTAGTTCTACTCATCTGGGCCACCCTTAGAATGGAGCAACTGGGTGTGGAGATGGGGAGAAAGAGACAGAAAGAGAAACGCTGATAACCCTCACATTCTTCAGACCACTTGGGTTCCTTGGCTCAGTTCCTTTGAATTAAGAGATGGATTTTCTTTCCAGATTTTAGATGCCTGTGTCAACGCTGCAGTAGTAGCGCAATATTGTGACTGAAGGTGGCCTCTGGGCAGGAATGGGAAAAGGGAAAAGGATTTCC
>NW_006443138.1:12671770-12696438 GCF_000325575.1 Pteropus alecto
GCCAAGTCCTCTGTAGAGAAGGGTAGCGTCTTTTTCTTGGAGTGTTTTGCCATCGGTACCCATGATATAATTCTATGACTCAGGCCCCCAGCCTTGGGTCAAACAAGGATGTAAAGGAAGAACAAAATAAAAATTTGAGAAACCACTATTGTATAGGTTTTTCCTTAAGTTTCAATTTCCCTCCTTAAATTACCTGCCTTTTTTTTTTTTTCCCCAGAGTTTTCATGTAGTCGCCTTTTGTATCTTGTTCAGAGATTTTAGTTATAATCAATGGTGGAGAAAGAAAGATGATATAGTGGCTTACTTTATCTTGGCCAGCATCAAAATTTTAAAATAGTATTTTTAAAATTAAGTATTATTTTGTTTGCCAGTAACAACATACACATTACGGAAATTTTGGGAAATTCAAATTATAATCAAGAAAAAAACTACCCATATTCTCACAACTTAAAATTAAGTATTCAGCATTTTTATATATCCCCAGTCTGCTCATGTTTTAATGTACATGTAGCTATTTTTTAGAGGTAATCATGTTATATATAATTTTGCATCTTGTTTTTTTTCACTTATTATAAAGGATGCTTTTTTTGGTGTTATTAACTGTATAGTTACAATGAGTTTGTAATGAGTATGTAATAGTTCATTGAATAAATCCATTAGAGTTTATTCAATCATTCCCCTATTTTTTGATATTTTTTCTAACACTTGCTACCATAAAATTGCTATGATTAAGATCTTTGTGTATAAACATTTACTTAAATTTAGATTATTCTTTAGGCTATCTTTCCAGATGCATAATTACTAAGCCAAAGTATGTGAATATTTTTAAGGAATTTGTTGCATGATTCTAAGTTGTACGATGTCACCATCTTACCAACATACTATCTCATTGGCAATGTGTAAAGAGTGCCTAATTTCTGGTGATTGAGGTTGCTCACACATCTTTTAAGTATAAGTAATCTATCTAGTCCCGACTCTGCCTATTCTCCTGAGCCCCACAAACCAGAAACACTGTCTTGCTGTACCTTACAAGCTTTATCATGTGTTGATCTGGTGCTATAATGACTTGTGGAAGAGTTGTACTATTTGAGCTCATCATCACTTGACAATCACAGCTATGACCACATCACTCCCTTGTTTTAAACTTCTTATTGCCCTCCACTGCCTATAGGAAAAAGTGCAAGTTTCTTAACATGGCATAAAAGGTCCTTCACTATCAGCCTTATCTGTTTGTGATGTTGATTTCTTATCCCTCTTGCCTCACACTGTTTGTTTCTACCATGCTGTTTCTCACCTTCATATTCATGTCCTTCCTTCTCATGTCCTTCCTTCTCCTTCCTTCCCTTACCTCTGCCGCATAATTATTCTACGCAAACAGAAGCAGGCGCACACATTTATATGTTCCTATCCTTTTATGATTTAGTTGGGGTGTCACTTCTTCCTTCAGAGTGTTGTTTCCTGAGGATACTTCTGTAGTGTCCACAGTATCCACACACTCACCACAATAGTGTGTGTGTGTGTGTGTTTATGTATGTATGTATGTGTATATATATATATATATATGTTTCTTTTAGCTGTATTCAAATTATTTGCCTATAGATTAGCCCCCTTTTCAATAGATTATGAACCCTACAGACTAGAAATGTTTTATATCTCTAGAACTTAACACAATGCCTGATGCACGCGAGGACTTTAAGAAACATTAGTTAGTTCAATTAGTGCATATATGGATGAATGAATTAATGAATACCTCTGAAATGCCCTTGCTTCTGCTCATTTTTAATGTGCTAGTGCCTTAGAAGAATATCTTTTTGTTTGTTTCCTAAGCATGAGTGTCTGTTACTGGTAATGGCGGTAAGAGATGCGGGGACAGGTCTCTCAGCACTGTACGTCATGAACAATAGTTCTTCTTGATTCACAGGGTTAAAATGGATATACATTCATGTGGCTTGAGCAGTTATTCCAGGGTCTGGAATATGATAGCAGAACACCAATCTTTGTGTATTTCATGTTAATTGATGTTGTGTGCCATGGAGTAAATGCTTTTTTGTTATTCTCTTTTTTCTTCACTTTTCCCCCTACCCTTTCAAGATCTACATTTTGAGCCTATAAAAACTTCAGTATGTATGATTGAAATGACTTTACAATTGGTCAGAAATGACTTTACAATTGGTCAAAGAACTCTGAGAACCACTTATCTTCAGTCTTACAAAATAAAAACAGATTACAATGATAAAGTACATAAGTGGTTACTTGGGGAGAAGGGCATTTCAGGCAGTAAAACTGTCCATGTATAAAAGTATTACCTAGGCTTTCTGCTTTTCTCTCCCCCTAATTTACTAGGACATACCCAAATTCAATTAAGTATACATTTTAATGATTTCCAAATAATATGCAGTTTAAGGTAAACAGGCCATGAAATAAAATGTAGACAAATAGGTAAAACAGAATATGAAGCAGAAATACAAAATCTCACCTGATTACCCAGCTACATGTATTTTCTTTGGATCTTAACCCATTAATGTGGACTAAAATTTATGTCAGAATTGTCATTGTTGCTTTCACCTTTTTTTCTGGCATTGCTTTCCATTTTTCCCTATTAATAATCACCTTCTTGCATCCTTCCAGAAGTACTATAATGGGGCCAACATCCACCTTTTTCTTCTCCCATTTCCTGAAATATTTGTGCAGCTTCCATTGTGCATGGCCTGTAGGTGGTCCTGAGTATTTTAGGAGCTGACTCCAGCTCATGCTATCTTTGGACCTTGAGGTGGTTTAAGTTGAGACTTGCCAGCTGGTTTGGCCTATATTATTCATTCATTCAAAAAATTATCAAGGTGCCTATTATATGCCAAGTACAGTATAGGCATGGAGGATACATGGTGATAAGACCGTGTCTGCTTTTATGGAGCTCATGTGGGAAGCAGCCCAGTGATGAAGTGACCAAGTCGACAGGCAATTGCATAGCACACTGTAATATAAAATGTACCAGGATAAGAGTGATTGAAAGGTTCTTTGAGGCCATCTGGAGTAACCTTGGTGGATCAGGAATCATTTCTTGGAGGCAGCAGGAACGTAAATTGTTGATGTTACTGCGTTATAATTTGGGGTATAAAAAAATCCTTCTGTGCTTTTGGATGTGGTTTTTAGCTCTTAACACTGGGTTTCCAAGTATGTCTTTCTTACTCTATACCTTACTACACTAACAATCTGTCCTTTCTCTTTCTGGCATTGCATCTTTAACACCATAGAGCATCCAAAGAACTCTTCTTGGAATATGTGGTGAAATCCTTAAGGCATATTTATTCAAGGTGGCTAACTATCCCCTCTCTTTCTGTGTCCTTAGACCAAGTAGGAACAGTATTATCAACCTTTGCCAAGAGCAGTTGTGAGAAGGAGTATTGTAAGAGGCAGGTTGCTAAGGTGAGGTTCTGTGTGGTCCACCTAACTCTTTGGCTATTGACAAATTATAGTTTAAATTACTCATGGGCAAAAGAGAGAACTTTTGCCAGCAGTTTTGAATAGAGGACAAGGGTTGTCTCTAGAGAAATGATAATTTAAAGTGTGCTGTTTTACATTTTGGAGCTGGTCCTGGTAGCTGTGTATATTTTTTCTTCTTAGCTGAATGACACCGTGCAGCACTCCGGCAAATTGGGTGAATCGCTTGGATTCAGCCCTTTGGTTATAGCCGAGTCACTGCAAGTGCCCTGGTGGCTATACATTCTCCCCTTGAACCATACATGTACAATAGGAATTCACATCCAAAACAAACAAAAGAGTCTATTGGCCTTGTGCATCACTTCTAAAATAGATTCTTAATTGTAATATTAAGTGTAATATTTTGAGGGGATACATTGAAGCAATTATATTCTGTTCATTTTTGGTATAGTGAGTGGTAGTGTAGACTTTAGATCTAGATTGTTTGGGTTCAAATTCTGGCTCCGTGTATCCTTGCTAAGTCAGTTAACCTCTCTGCGTCAGTTCCCTCATGTGTAATATGGGAACAGTACTATTTCTTACAGGAAGTGATTAAGTTCATATACATAAGATCCTTAAAACAGTACTTGACATGGAAAAGTACTCAAGTACTATTAGAAATCATTAAAAATTAAGAACATTAAATTATATGGCATCAAAGAGAATGATAGAAGTAGGAACGATTAGAGTTTTTTTGATAAAGATCTGCATAGCCATTGATGGTTGCTTTGTAGGGAGCATTGTATATGTAAATTGAAAAAAACCTGATTCTGATAGCAATTTCTTTATTCATTGCTACCATTCAGTTTTTTATCTATACCCTGCCTATTCCATATCCAAGGGAGCATTTTTATCCCTCTGAAATACCTCAGTCCTTATCACAGTTAGTAATCATATAAGCTAATTTAAATCTTCCTTGAGGTTTTGAAGTCCAGTGGTAGCCTGCGGCAGCCTTTTTGGACATCTCAGTTTCTGCTTAGCAGAGTCTTTGTTTGTTTGCACTTTCCTTCATGTTATTTATTTACTTACTCTGCTATTTCTTTGGAGTGCCTTTTTTTTTTTTCTCCTTGAACTTAACATGTTTAGTGAATTGAAGGGATCCCTTTGTTTATAACGTTGCTTTGTGATACTCTTTGTCCTTCTATTTTTTCCTATTTCACTTTTACCACTTGGAGGAAAAATTTTCTTTCAGTAATAAAATGAAAGACTTAAAATGAATTTAATTCATTTTCAATATTGTCTTATTCTTGTGTTCGCCTACGAGCAGTGAGTGAATCTTAGGTTCAAGGACAAGTGTTGGCATTGTAGAGTGCAGCTTTAAAAGCAGTATAAAAAGTAATTTTCATTTGGTGAAATTTGAGTCTAGTTCTTATTTTTACGAAAGTTCTTTAGTCACTCGGTTTGGTTCTTTCCTGAGTGCTTCGTTATACATGTGAGTTCTGAATCTATGATAAAGCTTTTAACATCAGCCTTTCTCTTTATATATGTTGCCCAAACTAAAAGAAACTTTTTTTGTTGTTGTCGTTATGTTTTATTTTAGTCTCCATTTAGGAAAGACCAGGAAATAGTCCTTTAGTTGGCTTAAACATACCTCATGTCAAAGTTATTAAGCCTTCCCTGAAATGCCCTTTTTACAACATATATAGAAAATCTTACTTAAAAGATAAAAGGATGCTCAGCAAGGGGAAACCATTACGTATCAGCTGTTATGAAATTTTTGGCAAGGGGTTATTGTGTCTCATTCTTTCTCCATATATGAAACTCATAATTTATTTATAAACACATTTTCCCAATGTTTTCAGATACTTTTCTCCTACATTTAAATATAATATTCTTCTGTGGCATGGGTTCCTTTCGGTATGGTCTTTTCTTTTGAGTCCCTTTAATTTTATACCTCTTTTATTAAACTGGCAGCTTTGAAAATACTCAGCTTGTTTTGAATGATACTTGGTTCCTCCAGTTTTTTCTTTCCTTCCTTCCTGAGATTCTGTAGAGTATAGATATTGTTGCTGAGTTGTGAGATATGGGTTGTTAAACTGGAAAGTGCTTTGTTTTGCTGTTCCATTTACCTCAGCTAACTTTTATTAGTGCATTTGATGTGCCATGCTGAAGATACCCAAATACATAAGAAGGGTCCCTACGTTTGAGGTTCAAAATGGTGGTGGAGATAGCAGCAAAGGTATCATTTCTGTATATCATGGTAAGTTAATGATAGAAGCATGCATGGAGAGTGCTGTATGAGCTGAGAGACAGGGCACATAGGGAGGCAGGCTGGCCAGCCAAGAAAGGCTGTCTGGATGAGCTAAATCTTAAAGGAAAGTAGGATTTAACCAGAAGAGGAACAGTGAACATGAGCCTAAGACACAGGGTGGAACACTAGTTAAATGGGGATAATTTTACACGGTTGTGTATAGCATTAGAGTGTATGTGGTTACTGTAAGATTCAGTCATTAGTGCCATAATGTGACATAGACATTCCTAAAAGTCACTATTGCAAAACTGAACAATAAAAAACCACAAGGCTTGTGAGAAAAAAAGTGGGGAGATTAGGGATAAATCACTTAAAAACTTCATAAATGACATGTAAGAAAAAAAGATAAGAACCTCATAAACACGGTAGCAAAATTTTATACATGTTAAAAGGTAACGAAATATATAAATACCGCAAACAAATATGGCACATTACCCTGAAAAATAACTGAAGTTTTGCCTGTGGAAGTTGGCATCAGAGGGGTTATAGCTTGTGAATTATTGTGAAGTGGTGGCAGGAGGGTCATATGAAATAGGAGTGACAGTTGTAACTGCAGATGTAAATGGCGATAGCTCATAATGCAGTAGCTGAGGGAGCTGGTAGATGTTGAGTGTGTGTGTGTGTGTGTGTGTGTGTGTGTGTGTGTGTGTGTGTGTTGTATTCCTGTATGGCTTGGTACAGTTGGGTGCTATTCTCTTTGTTCACCTAGTCTTTTCCAAAGACAAAATTGCGCATAAGCAAATGCGAAATTCAGTTAGGTTTAAATTGTTTCCTAATATAATCAATCATGTTGGAACAAATTTGTGTTTTCAAAACAAGTGCTGTAGCGGAATTAACTGTTGTAACCAGGGACGTCGGGAGTGGCAGGAGACGTAGGATGGGTTCCAGCACATGGCTTCCAGTTCCATCTCCATCTTTTTAATATTTGCCCTTTAATAAGGTCATTTCTTTAAACCTCCAACAAGTCCATTTGCTTTTCCATGACTTTGCTGGTTTTCCTGCCAGTTCTGTTCTCTTCAGGGTTCCTCCTTGTACCCTGGTAGGAATTTTCACTGTGGTCATAGTGCCTGTTTCTGACCCTTGCTCCTGAGAGCTGCCTGCTGTGTTTGTGGCCTGGGCTTTTCCTATGCCTTCCATAATCTCCAGGCAGGCCTTTTCTGCATTAATGTGGGGGGTGCTAGGAATTCAGGCTTGTGCTACAGCTGCTACCCAGACCCTCCTTTACCTTGAGTGCCTACCTTGCTGTGGTTTGCTTTCTATGCAGATTTGTCATTCTTACATCTAATATGTTGCTGCTAATATGATTAGATGCTATGCTTTTAGAAAATTTACCCTCATATGCTCACTGTTTGAATCTGTTTGGCAATTCAAGTGGAACTGAAAATTAGTTCTTTTACATCAATTACTTATATAGAAAAAGTAAGACCTTACGTATCTCTCTGATGATGATCATTTAATTATAATAAGTAGCTGCAAACATTTCCTGGGTGTGTAGTGTAATGTCAGGCACACAGTTATATAGTGTTCCTGGATTATCTCATTTCATCCACAATAACCCTAGGAAGTAGGTAATATTATTATCTTTATTTTACACATAAAGCAACTAAGAATCAGAAAGTTACTTGTCCAGGGTTACATGATTCTTGCTCAGGGTCACATGGTGGCACGTCCATAAGAACCTGGATAGTTTGATCCAGAGCCCACTATTTTAACCATCGCTGCATAACTGAAATACTTTCCTTCAGACTCTGTCTTGGGTATCTTGAGTTTGTGCTGGGAAGAAGGCATTCCTCAGTGTGAAGGCCTGTGGCATTTGTATTGTTTTAAAATCAGATCTAATAGCAACCAAGTCTCTGCCCTTAGCTACATAAATGTATCATACATTGTATGTTGGGCTTTCATTCAGAATATTTCAATATCACTTAAATATACGTCGGCTAAATTTTCCACCCCCATTTTTGTTAGCTTTTGTTGTTATTAGCCAAACTGGTAAGTGGTAGCATAGATGGGGAGAAGAGACACAACCCCTTGCCTGTTACTGGTTATAGAATCCTTCCATGTCTCAGTGTGTAAAGTCCTAGCCCAGGGGTCCCCAACCCCCGGGCTGTGGACTGGTACCAGTCCATGGCCTGTTAGGAACCGGGCCACACAGCAGGAGGTGAGTGGCAGGGGAACAAGCCAAGCTTCATCTGTGTTTGCAGCTGCTCCCTAGTGCTAGCGTCACCACCTCAGCTCTACCTCAGATCATCAGGCATTAGATTCTCATAGGAGCCACAATCCCTGGTGCCAAAAAGGTTGGGGACCGCTGTCCTAGTGTATATGCTAGAGTAGGGACATGTGTGCAATATATCTATGAGAAATGTACTCAAACATGAAACATGAGAGTTCATGACTATAGATAAGTCAATTATTTGGTTCTGTTATAAGCAAAATAAAGATGGAAACTGAAAATGAGGCTCCAGTGCCATCTCATGGAGAGATCACTGCACTCAGGTTCTGCCCCTTCAGTGCGTGCCCTGCTGGTGGCACTTGGTGATGGGGTATTACAAAATGGATGGGGTGTTTTGATGTGCTTGCTATTAAGCAGCTATGTTTCTAACCAGATGTTTGGACTGTACCACTTAGAGATGGATGAAATTGGACACCAAGCATAATGGATGTAACCTTGACCGTTTATAGTACTCTTCCATATGTATTATTTTATTTATTTCATTTCTGTAAGGTAGGCAGGGAAGCTATTATTTTCATTCAGTAGGTGAGGAAATGGGTATTCTGAGAGGGTAATTGACTTGCCCAGGGTTACAACCAGTAAGTAATAAAGCTGTGACTTGAGATACAGTCTTTTGTGTACTAATCCAGGGGATTTTCCTGCTTTACTGTGTTTTTCATAATGTAAGAGACTGTTTTATGTGCAGGCAGCAGCTGTTTCTTCAGACAACTGCTTCTGCCACTTCTTTTCTTTATTATTTTGTAATATTTTCATGCCTTGTCGTTTTCTGTGCGACCAGAGGTCTGAGAGTGGAGGATTTCAGATTTTTGTTAAGAAGGTTCTAAACCTATTTTCTCTAGAGTTGGATGGATAGAAAGTGGCAAGTCCTTATATTGACTCTTGTTTGGAATTTGTCATCAAGTGTTCTGTGGAAGAGAAAGACAGTGTTTTCTATCTGAAGGGAGAGGAGGTTTCATTTTGGCTTTTACTAGAACAGAGGACTCAGCACATGGTTAAGCTATGCTTTGTAGTGGGCCTAGTTAAAGGCAGTCAAAATCTCTTGAACAAAGAAAGCTCTTGTTTCTGCTTGGACCTCGTGGACTTTAGGGATTGGTTGGAGTCTGGTGATGGATTCTCGGTCTGGGGATTTTTAATCCCCAATAGTGTGTTCCTTGTCTGAGAGCAAGGCACCTGTTTGTTCTCTTCATTATTGTATTCTCAGCTTTTAGGAGGCTCTCAAATAATTGAGGGGTAAATGAAGGAATGCTGATTTTCTTCTTTCTCTTGAGTCAATATTCGGATTCATCAGGCAGTTAGTATTCATTAGGCACATGAGTAAAGCTAGATGCTGGCATCAGAGAATGCTAGGTTTGATTCCTAAATTGTCTCTTTCTAATTATTACCGTAGTTCGCTGAGCCTCAGTTTCCTTAATTGTGAAATGGGTAGTTTACAATGACCACATGATACTGTGCATGTAAAGAGTTGAGAACCTATTTGACACATAGGAAGTTTTGAATCAATCTATTTGCTATTGTTGTCATCATCATCATCTGGATTCATTTACACTTCCATACTTTTCATAAGATGGGCTGTAAATCCCGAGGTTACAATATCTACTTTTGTTTCATCTCTAAATATGGATGTGGTTCTTAAGATTTTGGTACCTCTCCAACCCATAACTCTTCATCTTACCAAATCACTTTGCGTATTTGGGTGCCAGTGCACTGATTCATTCTTGTATTCTGTGGTCAGTTGGGGATGAAGCCTTGGATATCAATTAGACCCTTTCACGTGAGTATCTACACTTGTCAGAAACATAGGTATTATTCTGGGTTGTGCAGATCAGCACAAGCCAAGCGAAATCTTCTCTGGAGAACCTTTTTGTACCTGGTGAAAGACCTTTGTTTGATTGCTCCTGCATTCATATATTTTTCAGGAGTCTAGAACAGAATTTCTTAACCTCAGCACTATACGCATCGTAGGCTGGATAATTCTTTATTGTGGGTGGCTGTCCTATCTACTGTTAGGATGTTTAGCAGCACCTACTAGATAACCAGAAGCATGCCTCCTCTCCAGGTTATGACAACCCTAGATGTCTCCAAATTGCCCAAATGTCTCCTGGAAAACAAAATCACTTTTGGTTGACAAACCCTGATATAAACCTTACTAAGTTTGTTTTTTGCTGGATACTGCCTCCTTCCAACAAATAACTGACTTTTTTTTCCATGTATTTCTTCCTTTTTTATTATTCTCTTAACTCACTCCTTTTCCCTTCTGAGAACACTCATTTGCTTAGGTTGAAGGAATTACTAAAGTGCTCTGTGTGAGTGCAAAGGTTTAAAATCAAAGCTTATTTCGAAAGTGCTCAATGCTTATAAAAGTCTCAAGGGCCACAACAGTTCCCAGAAATTAAAAGTGGTAAGTGGTTTTGCTCCTGTTTAGCAAAAGAAATCCATCCTTTCGAAGGAAGGATAGGGTTTTGTCAACATTGTAAGGTTTTCTCTTGTCTTCTAATGCTTCCTTTCTAAAACTTTACACTTCTCTCCTATTTACCTTTTGTAATGCAAAACATTTTACTGTCAGTCCTCACTTTATATATGTATTGGATCTCAGCTAATTTTTATGAGAGCAAGATGATCAATTAAATTTTTTTTCTATATTAATGTAAAGTTTTGAATTTTTCAGTTACATTTGGCATACAATATTAGTTTCAGGTGTACAACATGGTGATCAGACATTTATATAACTTTGGAAGTGCTCACCTAGATAAATGTGGTACCCATCTGATACTATATATAGTTATTAAAATATTATTGATGGTATTCCCTATGCTGTTCTTTACATTCTCATTACTATTTTTTTATAACTGGAAATGTGTACATCTTAATCCCTTTCCCTTTCTCATCCATCCTTCAACTCCCGATGTGGTACATATATATGATTAATCGAATTTATTTGAAATTGGAAATAATTCATAGAAGTCACTGCACTGTTCCTCTTAGCATTTGTATTTTGTTAAAAGTAAAATTTTCTGACTTAAAGAAAGAAATCTTATGGGTTATACTACTATGAAATAAAGAATTTTCAACAGATGGGTGAGATAGTTTTAGACATAAGAGTCTCCCTTGTACCTTATAAGTCATGTCTCTCAGACAAGCACTTTTTGTGTATAGTGACAACAAAAGCCATTTCAAGAGTTTTTAATAGCGATTGTCCCACTTTCTTGCCATCCTTGTAACTTCTTGTAGTCTTCCCCCTTTGGGTATTATCATTTCTTCTAATTATACTAATTTTGTTGTTATTGGTATTGATGTCGTTTTTCCACATTCCTGGTCTTTGAATGGACAAAGACGTTGAGCAGAGGGACAAGTTGTGCCTTGATGCAAGCTACTGGAAGACAGAAACTAGGTTTAAAAATTGTAAATTTTTAGTTTTTTAACTAATTTTTAATTTTAATTAAAATGTGTAAATTCTGTGGGAGGCTTTGAAGAGAATGGTAGTGTAGTTCTGGTTGTGGGAAAGATTTAATTTATTCTGAAGACTTAAATAACTTCAGAGGAGAAAAGGCTGGAAAATATTTATACATGGCAGAGATGAGGACATTGAAAAGAAGAAGATTGGGGGACATTAGAGAGACTGTAGAAAAGCATTTGATGCCTTGCATGTAAGAAGAGAGCTATGAGGATTTATTTAATATCTGTAGAATGAGAATATTGGCTTGCTCCCTTCCAAGTCTAATACTCTGTTATTACTAAATGACATTCTTGAAAAGCTGGGAAAGTGGCAGTGTTTGCTATTTAATACAAAAAATGCAATAAGAGCACTCTTTTCTCTTGCATTTACAGTGAACATCCTGTAACAGCGAGAAACAACTATAGAATATGAGAGTTGCTTTAGGCAAAGACTTGGGCATATTTCCTTCTTTCCTTTCATGCTTGTGTGTATATTCTGTATTCATAGATTTAAGACTCACAGATATCTGAGTTACAGTCAAAATGAATTTGTCATTTTAAATATTTCATAGGATTAATTGGAATTGCTTCTTAGGTCTTTCTTTCTGAATGTTATAAACTATCACAAAAATAATATAGCCCAATTTAAGGTATCAAAATTCTCTTTTATTATTTCCAAAATTTGTATGAGATAATCTTTACGAATATGTCAACAGAGCCAGCACAGATGCAGTCAAAATATGGCTTACGATCACAAATAGAACAAATGTTAAAAAAATAATTCTTCAACAAGCCTTTATTAAGTGCCCACAATATGTGAGCCATTTTCCTATGTGCTGGGGCTATAAAAAAGGAAACAAACAATCCAACAAACACAACAGCAACCATTTCCAAATTATAGTTTGCCTTTCTCAGTTTGCAGAAGCATGGTGATTAGAATGGAGCTAGTACACAATACTAGCGACTCACAGGCTTGGAATACAAATGCAACATGAGGGTCCTTTGCTTCAGACATCTCTTCACATGGGGTCGGCTGCAGAAGTTACTGAAGGTGGGAGGAGAAACAGAAAATGGTATCTCCACGTGAAGGAGTGGCCTAGAATGCTTCTGAATTCATTTTATGTTGGTTTGGATAGATTCTTGAAACACCCTGCCCCATTTAAGTTTCTTTGAAAGATTGATTCTAGATTCAAGTTACTCCATCTAGAGGTAGTGCAGTTCTTAGACCTCTTCTGTAGTTTGGGATTCAACACAAAACAGATGGAAAGTTCAGAGCAGGCTCTACTTTCACAGAGAGTCCTCCCACCTTCGAGTGGGTCACCTGCATGTTTTTGCTTTTGTGGATTCTTCAGGCTGAACTCCACCCTCCTCAGTCATCTTCAGGGAAATTTTGGAGATCTTAAACGGCCCAAGGTTGAAAGGGAGCCTCAGGGTAGGAGGGTTAGAAGTAAGTTGTATATGATTGTTTAAGGCAGTTAATCTTTGTCTTGATGTAGTAGTCCCCTCTTATCTGTGGGAGACAGTACATTCCAAGACCCCAGTGGATGCCTGAAACTGCAGATAATACTGAACCCTTTATACGCTGTGTTTTTTTTTCCTATACATACCTGATAAAGTTTAATTTATAAATTAGGCACAGTAAGAGGTTAACAACAACCACAACAACATAGAACAACTATAACAACATATCATAATAAAAGTTATGTGAGTGTGGCATTATGAAATAAAATAAGGGTTACCTTAACACAAGCCCTGTGATACCGCTCCAATGGGTCTGATAAGTTAAGCTGCTACTAAGCGGCTAATAGTTGGGGAATGTACACAGCATGGATACGCTGGACAGAAGGGCGATTCGCATCCTGTGTGGGGCAGAGGGGGACAGCGAGAGATTTCATCACGCTTCTCAGAGTGGCACACAATTTAAAACTTAAGAATTGTTTATTTCTGGAATTTTCCATTTAATATTTTCAGACCGTTGTTCACTGTGGCTAACTGGAACCATGGAATGCGAGTAAGAGGGACATCGCTGTAATAAAATGTCTAACTGATAAAGAGACTGATTTTGGCCTCTGGCTTGCAGCTCCCTCTCTGATTTTGGGCAAGTCATGTTTCTTCCCTGGGACTCTGTTTTCACATCTATAAAATGAGGGAACTGGACTAGATAGTTTCTAAAGCCGATCAAAACAAATTATCTCTAATTATCTTCTTGCTATTTCACTTTAAGTTTCTTTTTTAAAAGAATAAGATTGGTTCTGAAGCCATCTCGTAGGACCCTAGTTAACTGAATTTTAATTGTAAATTCTTATTTCTTTGCTTTAGAGAAGGTGGCCTTTTTAGAATGAGAGTGAGCAGCCCTCTTCTGAACATGATACTTCAATTAGTCCTACTTCAAAGGCTAAGATCGATTCCTCAGTTTACCTGTAGCATCATAGAAGAGTAGTGGCAATGAAATGGGAAAAAACGAATTGATTAATTATTACTGCTGCTTGAGCAGACACAGGAATAGGGCCTCAGAGTTTCTGGCTACCATTTCTTACTATCTTGTTCTTGCCACAACTATAAAGATTGTGCAACCAAGCTGAGAGGTATACTCCCAAGTTAGAGATGCAATAGGT
The DNA here is from genome assembly GCF_000325575.1 of Pteropus alecto. Lineage (NCBI taxonomy): Eukaryota > Metazoa > Chordata > Mammalia > Chiroptera > Pteropodidae > Pteropus > Pteropus alecto. The sequence continues at coordinate 12,685,776 of NW_006443138.1, forward strand.
ATTTCTGTGTGAAAATAAAGGGTAAAAATAGGGGATGGCATCCTACTTCAGAAAATTTAAGACTGGTTTGCAATTAAAACATCACGATGTCCTGAAAAATGATTATGTATAAACGGCACATCCTGACTGAATTTGTCATCAGCCACATTTGCTCCACGCCTACCTCTTTTACAAGAAAAATAAAAGATAAGTACACATTGCTGTTACCATTAAAGAAACAATCCGAATCTAAAGAAAGAGTTGGAATTTTTTTCTTGCATTATCTCTAAGCTGTCATTGATGTAAATTATGATTGCAGAACTTCTATTACTATGGCAGTATTATCACCAGGAGGAATATAGCAGTATTTTCAGATCCCAGGTGGATCATGTCTGACTGGCACCTACACCCCAGATTTTGATTTATAATGCAAGACCAAAATCATGAAGGGAGTGTAAGTGTTGCCCCACCTAATCTGTCATTTTGTTGAGTTACATCCAATTTTATAACTTCTTTCAGTAAAGTTTTCCCCTTTCCCTCTTATTTAGAAAAATAAATGCAATGCTATCATTTTTTAGAAAGAAACTTCCAGAGTTTATTGTTTTTAGAGAGGATTGTGAATGATTTATTTACATTAAGTATGAGAGTTTCCAGAACAATGATTTAAAATGGTTTAAAATTCTAGATTAGAAATGTGGAGATTTTCTTTTAGGCAAAACACTCTTTAAAAAATTTTAATTATAGGAGCTAATTAAAATTAGATTATTTGCATTTATTCTCTCTTCATAGCAGAATGAACTTTACATGTTGTGATTTTTGATTACTTTTATTCGCAATCAGAATTAAAACATTGATTGGTATTTTAAAATGGTAGTTTTCCTTGGCTTATTGTAGTTGAAACCATTCCTGAGAGAAAATCTCTTTTCCCCCGATTAAGCTCAGTTTTACTTCTATCTTATTCAGACTACCAAATTGGAAGTATATAGAATGCAACATATGGTGATCACAAGTAATTCTTCTCCAATATTCTTTGCTGGAAACATCTGGAACATGACTAATGGTTTGGGAAATAAGACCTATGAGTAAAAGTTAATAGGAATTGAAAATTATTACATATATAGATAAATAAATGGTGATTTAAATACAGATTTTAAGTTCGTGAGGAACAGTTGGAAGGACAGTAAATGTCATCCATTCTTATAAATACTAAAGAAGATTATAACAGCAGGAGAAATTCGTGTTAGGAATAAAGATGAAAGACTTCTAGGCATGGCCTAGACAGGCTACGAATTCTGTAGTGCATTGGAAAAGGATACATAGTTAAGTGCCTACGAAGTACCAGGATTTGGGGCCTTGGACAAAATGATTTCCAAGGTCTACTTTAATTTTTTTTTTCACTTATCAGTGAAGTGGTAAATATACTCCCATGTTTTAAATATTCGTATCACTCGTATCCATTATTCTGCAAAGGTATGATGAGGATCGGGTTTTCTTGGAAGCTAACTTGAGGTACATAGAATTTGTTTAAATACAAATTCCAGGAGTTAGAGATCTTGCTGGATCCTCTACTGAGTCTGTTGGAGGTATTCTGGTAAGAATCGAACCACAATAAGCTCTTTATTACTAGAAAGAGTCGCTAATTTCATGAGAAATGAAAATATGTGACTAAGGAGTCATGATTTGACGTAGAGGAGTTATGGGCAAAGAGAACTCATTGGTTTAGAAAATATCATTTGAAAGGGTGCTTTTTTTTTTGTAATCAGACTTCCAGTGCTGAAAATATGGCCCAAATTAAGGGCTCAAGTTAAAATGTAGCAAGAGCAATGTGTTAGACATAATTTTCATATATTTTTGAGAGAGTGTTAAACACATTCATGATATTTCTTGATTCAGTGGCATTTTCTTTGTTTCTCTAGTTCTTAGAATAATATTTTATGATGCATTCTTTTACTCAATAAGCACCTCTTTTCTTCCTCTATGCTTTTGTCTGCGATTGAAATAATAAAATAAAAAATTTAGAGCTACACAATGCTGTCAGGCCCATAATGAAATCTAACTTTATTTATGTGTGCTGAGAGGGTTTAGAGCAGTCTGAGCTGCAGACTGTGCTGTTAAACATTGTTTGACACTCCCCTCCCTTAAATCCTTTGAAAAGAGCTGATTTTTTATGTTCATGCAAAAGAGCATTTAGATGATAGTGAAAGAAAGCATGTGATTTGCCCACACATGAGATTGTCTTATTACTATATAACCTATGCAGTTGTTAGAGGAAGCAGCAGCTGTGGGGTAAAGTAATACTAAGATGTCTCCTATACATAGAGGGAAGTCCAAGTGCTCTACAGCTTAGGAAGTTTATGGGAAACCTTGATCCTGCTGATAGATTTCAGTGATATAAATGTGTGACCAATGTATTACGGCATAAATGAGATCATAGTATGAGAATGAGACCTGGATTAAATCTCTTAGTTTGCTTATCTAACACAAATTATCTTGATTTAAATGACTGCCCAACTGTAGACGATGATTAGGATGATGATTTTTTTAACGGGATTTCATGACAAAATATCTGAACTGCATGGAGGTGGGCTGTCTTGGTATTATGTAATCACAGTCTTATGTTTGTATCAAGATGTTAACTGTGTGGGAGGGACCAGAGTACCTAACATTTAGCAAGGGGAACGTCTATGCTGAAAGAGCAAGTGGGGCCTAACAATTAGGAACTTAAGTTAAGGTCTGGGAAACTAAGGGGATGTGTAGAAATGTGCTATTCAAATTAGTAAGACCTGCAGCCTAGGCATCACCTGGGAGCTTGTTAGAAAAGCAGAATCTTAGGTACCAGGGCAGACCTGCTGATTCAAAAATCACATTTTTAACAAGCCTGAAATTGTTGGCATGTGCTTTAGACTGAGTGGTGTGTCTCCTACAAAATTCATATGTTGAAAGATAACTCCCAATGTGATGTTATTTGGAAGTGGAACCTTTGAAAGGTAGTTAGGTCATGAGGATAGAACCATCATGATTGGTATTATGAAAGAGGCCTAGAGTGTTCCCTTGTCCTTTCTGCCATGCGAGGACATGGTGAGAAGACATCTATCCATCTAGGAACCAAGAAGCAGGACCTCACCAGACACTGAGTCTGTAGCTGCCTCGATCCTGGCCTTTTGAGACTCCAGAACTGTGAGAAATAAATGTTGTTTATAAGCCATCCAGTCTATGGTATTTGTTGTAGCAGCCTGAACTAAGCCAAGGGATCTTGAACCTGGAAACCTCGAGTAAATCAAGGGATTCAGGATCAAAGGAGGGAGGGTTTACGAGTTTGGGTTTGTTTGTTTTAATGATGGGAGGGTGGGGTAAGGGAAAAGATGGTTGGTATTTTGAGTGATTGCCGGAGGAAAAACCACCAATGTTGCCTGGCATTTGGTTTTATGGAGTGTTCATAGGATGACCTTGTTTATGGCGAGGGGTGAAACACACAGTGGATGACTATGGAATCTGGAAGCTACTAAATGTCAGAATAGATCAGAGACTTGGAAGTCTGATGAGTGGAAGACCCCAGTTGGGTCAAGTCTGGGGAAATAAATGATTTTGGTTGAAGATGAGTCATCCTTCTGGGAGCAGAACACCAATCAAATCTTGCTCCCTAGAGAAAGACGTTTTATTGGTGAGATGTTTCTGAGTCTGGTTTAGCTGTGTTCATCTCCCAGGTCAGATGAGTAACTGTTTCATGCACATGTTCTCTCCAGAAGCCAGTGTGACCTAGGACTTTGGGGGCAGGACCAAAGATGGAAACAGTAGTTAAAAAAAGCATGAGGTTTTGCTAAGCTGTGATATGAGAAGTGGTAAGATATACATTTTCTGCTGGAAATTAAATTACCCATCTCACAGTTGGAGAAATAATTATTATTTTTGTTAATTAAAAATTTTTAAATTTAATTTTAATTAAAATTAAATTTTAAGTTTAATGTTGATTTTTGTTACTTTTACTTTTAAAAATGCACATGTGGTAATATAAAAAGTTAAGAGCATAGAGTAAAAATTTATATCAATCTGTACCTCTTTATATATACTCCTCTTAATTTCAGTTTTCTTTTTGCCTTCATTGGTAACCATACTTGTGTCTTGGTATTTGGCTTTCCATATCTTAGGAGGAGCAAAGAATCTTACTCATGATGGCATTTAAATTTTCAGAAGAGAATGAAGCATGTTTTAGTAACAAATCTGAATAAAAATTGTAGGAGGCTTTTTAAGACTGTAATAAGGACCAAAAGACAAGATCTTTTTTTGAACTACTAGCACTGTAGGCAGGAAATGATGAGATGGGTTGCAGTATATTTTGGCCTGTGCCAATTATGTCAGTGAGATCAGAGGTATATGTAAAATTTATTTTTAGTGGTTGCACAGCACTTAGGCTGCGGCAGTCCTCATCCTACACTCTGTGGTTTAGCTTGGCAGATCTGAGATGGGACAGAAGCCACAAAGTACTATGGTTCTTAAGACGTAATGAAGTCATGCATTACGGTAAAGGGTAAAAAGGGAAAATCAACATTTTCCAATTGCCAAGTTCTGACATTTCACTCTTTCTGCATTTATATCCTATTAAAACTCTGTAAAGATTATCTTCACTTCTCCATCTATAAGTTCATGGAACTAAGTGACTTGCCTTTGTTCATGTTCATGGGCTCTTAGGTGCTATATAGAGCCCTCCAAAGCAATGAGTGATCTGTGGCTCTTCCTGGTACACAGTGGGTGTTATGTGATCAAATCTTTTGTTCATTGGTATTTTGTTGGGTCTCCATGGTGGAACTTGTTGACATTATAACTAGTGAGGAATTTACTCAAGTCATTTAATTGACTGGAGTGTTGAGTCTGAGTTGAGAGGTAAATGTAGAGGAGAGGGGACAGTGTGGGTAGATTCTAGCCAGATGTGGGAGGATGACACTTAGACCATTCATGACCAGGTGGCTGATGGCCAACCTTGCTGGTCTTCACTACTTGTGATGCCACAAATAGAACATGACAGCAGGAGATTCTGCATGACTAGGATGCCTTTGGTTTAAGTTAATATTTCAAATTGGAAATTATCACCAGATTATAATCATCACTGGTAAAAGAATGCTTCATTGAAATAAGTTAATTTTATTTGGGTTTTATTACCTGTAAGTGTTAGAATGAGAATGTATACGATAATATAAAAACAAATGGGAATGTTCATCTTTTGATTGCTTCCATAGCGTTTTCCATTCAGAATTATAATTATGCCTTTGTTTCTGACATCCACCTTTATTAGAAAAGGTCTTAGTATGAATCTCTTGTAGAAAAATGGCTATTTTTAACCTTTTTTAAAATGTGAAAGCTTGTTGGTCTTTTTCAAGGAATAGTTTGATTGGTATAGAAATGCCCCTTCATTTGAGATACTTTCCTCTTTCATGTTTTTGTTGTTGTCATTGTTGTTATTTTGGCTTCATTTAATCCAGTAATCTGCGCTCTGTGAATTTATGTATTATTCCTTCTGATTTGGGGGGATATACTCCTAGGCTTAAATCAGTCTCAACTGTATACATTTATTGGGTTCAAGGAGAGCTTAAAATTATCCTCTGCATAATCCAGAGTTTTCTGATTTTTTTTGTTGTTGTTGTTGTCTTGTTTGTTTTTAAAAGCTACTAAAGCATTTCCTGAGTTATCTCCACTGAGATTGATTTTGTTTCTGCATGGTCATAGATAATTGAAAAGTAATACAACTATTATTTAAAGAATGGTTGTTAGGATTCACCTGGAGATATTTTTCTGGGAGAAAAAAATGTCAGCATTACAATTTGATGTTCAAGTAACTAACATAAGATTATACTGAACATTAGGTACTAAATGTGTATGTTATGTGTTAAAATTTTTAGACTAAATTTGTGTAAATGTGTAGTAGATGTATAATTATTTTACATTAGTACTTCTGATTATTTTTGTGTTCATGTTAGGCCTCTGTTTTCTCATCAGTTAAATGTATATTTGCTTTCTAGAGGCAGAGGATTTTTCATGGGAGAAACAAGTAACCTTTTGTCTTTTGTAAGTGAATTTATGGAATGCATTTTAGAAATGGATTTTCTGTGACAAGACTTTATCCCACATATTGTTGAAACTTTTATTAGTCAGACCTTATCAAATTTCCATTTAGCACATTTCCACCTCCATTTAAACACTAGCACATGAAGAGAATTTAAATAGCCTAGAAAATTTACATGTAGCTATTTATGTAATCAAAATACTTTCTTTTAAATTTTTTATTTTGACTTTGTCATGAAAATTACATGGTAAAGAGTGATAATTGTTAGTAAGACAGTATGGAGTAATGGAAGTATAAGGCACCAGTGCCCAGTAAAAAGAGTAACAATTTTAATGTGGATTTATTTTCGGAGGAATAGTTTTTAAGGTCTCATTTAAAAAAAAAATTGCCTTAATGTTAGCTCTCAATTCAATTATATTTCTGCCCAAAAGCCCTCCTGCTCCCTCTCCCCCATGTAATAATCAATTAGCAAGCCAAGCTGGAATAAACTTCACTGTGTATAAATACAAAGAGCATTTGCCTGTTTGTGTGCTGGCTTGTAAGCAGAGCTGAGGAGCACGTGTACATGGATGTGCTTGCCTGCGTGTTTTGTGTGTGAGTGTGTGCTGGGGTAGAGGGTATGGTCTTTGCTCCTAAAGATGCTTTGTGAATGTCTTTTGTTTTCATGTATTTCTCTTTCAAGTCAGTTGGAATCTCCTCTGCACCAGTGCCCTAAGTGACAGCCACTGGCAGTAATGAGGCTGCACGCTCCACTATAATTGAACCCTGTCAGTGCTGCCCATTAAGGGTATGGTGTGTATGCCAGCTCATTAATCCAAAGCCCATTTCTTCTCCTCCGTCATTTCCCTTTTACATCATGGCACTGTGTCAAGTCCTGATCCCTCATTGTGCATGCGGAGGTTTAGGAATGGAGAATAATTGGAGTTGTTGCACCCATCTTGAGGAATAATCCATTTAATAAAGACATGTTCACATCTGCAAACTAAGATTATTGTGTCATGATTGTGCATTGTTTGGGCTTCTTAGATAATCTGTTGGCAGTCAGAATTTTTTTTTTGTGGCTTCGGATCAAGCATCTCAAACTCTCACAGTCCAATGATGTAAAGATAGGTCTTTATGATTAAAAGCACACACATATGTTATTTTATATGTATATGTTACTATGTACAAAATTATGTGTATAATTTGCTCTTATAATAAAACTAATTATAGATTGTGAAATCCTAATGTAACATAAAACCGTAAGTAATTTTCTCCCATGCACCAGCATAAAAATAATGGCTCTCATTATTATACTTTTGGTTAGTCAAATTTTCAGAGAAAAACTTTCTTCAAAGATTTTTGTTAAGTGTTATGATATTAACATCAAAATAATAGATTAATAATAGTATGTGTTCATCTTTACTATTTTATACAATATATTCAAATCTTATAATTGTTTTCACTTTTGCACTTTGCATATATGATCTTTTTGCATGTTCAATTCTGTGATAGTACAAGCTGAGATGACTTATCACTCACATGATAAAGCGTTTCTAACATTATATGTAACTATATAGAGCCCCTCTTTCATCTCATCATGCTAAATACACCCTTTTATATACTCAAAAAATGTAATTGAAATCCCTTTTTAAGTAATTTTGAATCTGTAATCTAACTGAGGCTTATCTTTTAATGTGCTTTCTAAGTAGGAATTAAAGAAAAAATACTTTGGGCCTTAGTGAGGAAGGTAACTCAACTCAAGGTATCACACGTTTGAAATGTAGAAATGTGAGAATAGTCCTGCCTAAAGAGTGGATGAAGGGAGGGGTGTGGGAAGGTAAATAGGAGGAAGTATTGACAATGATAGTTTAAAAATTCAGATGAGTCCCTGGAAATTAACAGCTCTAAACGAGTCAAGTTTATCAGCCTTGTCACTTTCTTCTAGATAACTTTGAAGTTTTCTTTAAAGTAATCAGGTTGGGAACATTTTTTAAAAAAACAAATGAATGGAAATTCTTTATATTTGGTACTTAAATATTATTATTAAGATATTTTGTTAGGCAGGAAAACAGATCTAAGTATCCAAGGATTTGTTTTCTATAAAAGTAAAAAACAAAAACAACACAAATAAAATTAGCAGGAAAATAAGTAAATTGCAACTTTTTGAGGGTGAGATTGTGTTTTATTCATTGTTATATATTTGTTGTTTAGTTCAATATTTGAACACAGTAAGTTTTCAGTCAAAATTTAGTCCAAAGAATGAAAATTCTTTTGGCAGAGATGTTTGTCTCTTTTTGTCTCTATAGGACTTCTGGTTCCCAGAATGCTGCCTGGCACAGAGGAGGTGTTCAGTAAATGTTTATTGAATTCATTCGTTAATTTTATAATACGGAGAAAAAGATTACTGTTAAAATAAGAATTTTCAGTCTAGCTTCTCGGCGGTATTTAGGACAGTAGAAAACAAAGCAGAATCTGTAGCAGGAAAACCTAAGGAAACATCTTTTTATTATCAAGAAAAATATGTAGCCAACATGAATCTCCAAAGCAAGCCTTTAAACTTCCTTCAGCCAGCAGACTTTGTAATTGTTTCTTTCCTTATAATCAGATATCAAAATTGTTTTAACTACATTGCCATGATTAATTTTTGTATGTTTTATCAAATGTCGCTTAAGATTTTTAAAAAAGTCATAATGATATAAAAATCAAAATTTAGTCATTTAATCATTAGCAAAGGTAACTCAACATATATCTCGATTTATTTTTATTTTTAGAAAACAGTAGAAAAGGCTCTTTAAAGTTACACAATTTGTTTGAGCTGTATTAAATTATCATGGTTTTAGATCAGACCCACCAATTTATATCTTATTTCCGGATCATGAGATCAGAAGATACTTGAGTTTTTGATTTTTTCGTGTGTGTGTGTGTGTGTGTGTGTGTGTGTAAGGGGTGGTGGTAAAGGAAATTTGAACCTGAAATGTGGAATAGGGAGCACATATCATGTAGTTCTAAAAAAATCAACCAAGAAACAAGAGTGCTTAATGCTTCATTTTTATCCTAAAAAGAAGGAGTTTAGGTAGGTATGGGATTCAAGTGGACCCTACCTTCTAATTTCAGGGTTCTCATAGATTTTGGTGCCATTAGCAATTTGACTCTTGATTATAACCATATGACTAGGAATTTTTACCAAGACAGAGAAGTGATCCAATGGTTTTTTATAAAATCTCAATTATAGTGAAAGGAAAATAAACATATGTTCTATATCTTGAAAAATACTCGAAGAGTTTGTCATCACGGGGGTTTTACACACTATTTAAATGAAAACTCAGTATTTAATCTGTGGTGTTTTGAATATTTATGTGAAAGGACATCAGATTATTTTCCTGATGTTCTTTTTCCTGACATTCATTCTCCTCTACTTTTATTCCCCAATTTTGAAATCAGCCACTATTGTACCTCATGCAGATGTCACATTATGCAAGGTCCTCACATAAATGGGTGTTTCAATTTTCAATAGTAGAGCCATTTTTTAAATTTTGTATATTCATGAAATGACTGCATATGAAGCCTCTGGGAACCGTAGACAGTGTTCTCGAGAGGTTGGGTGTATTCCCTCATGGGCAGGAGCCATGGCTCTTGCATAAAAGATAATTAGTCTTAAGAAACAACAAAAACAAACAAAAAACTTACCTACCTGCCCTCCTTTCCTGCCTTTTCATTTAATACCACCAAGTTCTCAAAGAATCCCAGTTCTTAAACTTCTCATCCTTTTCCTCTTAGAGCCTCCCGTAAGAGAGGAAAAAAGGTTTACCTTTTCCTCTTGGTAGCCTCCAAATCAGCTAATGGTTATATTTTTCAAAAAACGTGACCTACTATTGGTTCTATTGGAAAGATCTTTTAAATTAGAAAGTAATTGCTGGTCAGTAACTTAGTTGGGGTAGGCCAGTGGGTGGGTTGGGGGCAAGCTAATGTTAATTCTGGTACAAGATGACTGACATCAGGTGCAATGGAGAACAGTAAACAAATATGAATAGATACAAATTTGAGTATCTTACTCATTATGTCCATCAACATGAATCAACATCTATTAGATAAATTTATGCCTTAAAATTTTGATGATCTTCATACTGATCTTTGTAGATGTGTGGATTTTTTTCTTTACCATGCTAGCATTGATGTTGCCCATTAAAAAAGTAATGATTGATTATTTCTTGAGTTATCCATGTTCTAATTTACAATAATTTTGGAGGGGAAATATCCTCTAGAATATGTTGCTAAGAGCATTACACAATATGGGTTCCTGATTCTTCTGAGATAAATGAGTAACTCTTCACTGTATTATCTTAATACACTCATTGGCACAAAATTAACAAAAGTCAAATTTTATCTGATAAAATTCATTCTATTCTGTGTTTCACATTGTGTTGTTTTTTCTGTATTGATCCTCTTTTTTTTTTTTTTTTTCCTTTACCTTTGTATACTTAAGGATATTGTTCAAGAGGGAGGATTTTAACAAAAGCACCTTCTCAACCTTAGCTATTGCATCCAGCCCACCACTGGAATACTTGTTATTGGCAAGTTGAAAACTTTTTAAATCATGAAGGATTTACATAAATAATGTAAGTTTTGAAATGTGTTTTGGCATGTTAA
>NW_006443138.1:12696449-12720440 GCF_000325575.1 Pteropus alecto
ATGTCACCACATATTTGACCTTTTGTACCCCATCTACCTTCCCTCTCCCTCCTCCTCCCCTACCCTCTGGTGACCACTAGTCTATTGTCCATGTCCGTGAGTCTCTGTTTATTTGTCCTGTTTGTCGCTTTTAGGTTTATATCTCAAATATAAGTGGTATCATGTTGTTTTCAACTTTTTTGTCTGGCTTATTTTGCTTAACATGATTATCTCAAGATCCATCCATGTTGTTGCAAATGGCAGTATTTCATCTCTTCTTATAGCTGATTAATATTCCATTGTATATATGTACCACATCTACTTTATCCAATCATCTATTATAGGACACTTTAGTTGTTTCCATGTCCTGGCCACTGTGAACAATGCTGCTGTGAACATCAGTGTGCAAATATCTTTTCAGATATGTTTTCAAGTGGAAAGGTTAGAGTTTTAAAAATCTCTTATTGTGGCCATCATAGTCAGGTTGTTATTTAATGGATACTATTTGTTGTTGTTGTGGAAGAAGGTGGAAAAGTGGCATTCTTGAGTCATAGCTTCTAACTTTAAGTTAAAACTCTGAAGATTTAGTTAAAACTTTAGCTCTTTAAAGTTTTCTGTACTGCTTGGTGGGGTGTGAGAGGTTACAGCATTTTTGAAGGATAGTTTTTAAATGAATAACAAATGCTTTAAAATATACATGTTTTTTCAGGACTATTTTCTAAGGAAACTGTTAGGGATATGCTCAAAGCTTTGAACATAAGAGTATTTTTTTTCAGACAGAGGGGAAAATGAGAGGGGTGGAAGGATATTTTAAGCATTCAATAGTAGAGCCGTTTCTTAAATTTTGTATATTCATAAAATGACTGGCTACATAGCCATATAATGAAGGTGTGTATTCTTATTTAGTACCAATAACATTAAATATAGCATAGAGTATGATTCTCATGTTTATTGAAATAAGTGTCTTTGATAAGGCAGGAGGACCTAAGTTACTAGTTTCAGGGTCATTATCTGGCTTTGGGGGAGAAGGCCTTTTTCCTAAAGAAATGAGGGAAGAAAAACTTAACTAGGTTTACTAATAATTAAGAACTCTGCAAGAGATGTTCCATATCATTTCCAACTGGCAATGGACCTACAGGCGGGAGTGCATTGGATGTAGCAACAAGAGATAACTCCTACAAAGATAAAATAAGAAATGCTTCCTTAGCGCAGCGATGCTGGGCAGCCAGGAAGTGAGGGGGAGAGATTAAGACCGAAAATTCCTGTACACAACTTCATGAATTTGTTTCACTTTTTTCTTCAGTGAGTTATCAGAGAGGTTAAAACTACATAGTCCTTTACCTTCTTCACATCCATGGTTATATCTGAGTAATAGGTTTTCTATAGCAGCCCTGTTTTCGAGGATAGCTTCTCTGACCTGTTCTAATTCATCTGCCATGGCATAGATGGTCTGAGAAGGCTTTTGCCATGGAGCAGGCTATTCTGTTGGTACCAAGGCAGCCTGTGGGATTTGGGTCTAGGCCCCAACTTTTAGAGCTTCCTTTGAATATTGGGCAAAGACCAAGTTTTGAAATGTATAGCCAGGAGTGTCTGGTCTTCAGATTTTGGGCCAATGTTAGTATATTCTCTAAAAGTCTCAGAAAACTAGTCAAGACAACATAAAACACAGAAATTATTTTGATGAACTATGGAGTCTTTGTTTTCTACTCAGAAAACTTTTCCATAACATCAGTAGCAGACCAATAGTCTAAGAAACATTAAAACACAATTCTAATTTTTCATTAGCTTACTTTTGGCATTTAAATTTCCAGTCTTGTTTAGCTTGATTGCATAAAATTTCTTCTCAGGATTTCTCTTCACAAACCTTCTACCACTTTCCTCATTCCTTCAATTTGCCTCTTCCCACTCATTCAGAAATAACCAACTTCAAGATAAACACCTTTCCTTCAATTCCCTTCAAAATATATCTCCATACTTTATACCTTCTGTTACCAAAAACATTTTCCTTTCCATCATAATTAGAATTCTTAACAGACAAATATAGATCAGAGGTCAGGCATATACTCATATTTCCCCATCAGTATTTGTAACTTCCCTGAGGGTACATATCTAGTTTCCTCAGGGAGTAATGAAATAGATGGGGTCCCAAGAGAACTCATTTCCCCCTCTGAGTCCAAGGGTGAAGGGGGAGAAAATTCCTGATTATCGAGATCTCTGAGAAGGTGCTCCTATCATTGGGCCAGTTAATAAGTCTGAGTCTTGGTGAAGGAGCATAGAAACTGAACTTTTACAGGTACAGCAGTCCTGGCTTGCCTGAGCTTGCCATTATACCAAGCTACTCAATTAATCTGTTGGTCAATGTTTTCTGATACATTATTCTGATTCTCGACGCATTAAAAGTCTGGCGGGTGTACACTCACGTTGTAATATTGCTCGTTCCTAAAAAAGGAGCTGGGCAGATTGGAACTATTAAAAATTGTGATCTTCAAATTGTCAGGTCAGTAGTGGAGTTAAATGGTTGACCTTGCCTTCCCCTTCTACTCCTATGATCGTAGTTTGTGAGGAGGGTTTTTCTGCAAACGCAGGGAAAACAGAATAGATTGCCCTTATATCTCCAATTGCGACAGCCATAATCCTGGCTTGTCATTTTTCATTATTCTGTTCTCTTTTTCCCTCTTCAAGATCTCAAGTGTTATAGACCATGAAGGCCATATATAGTATTTGGTTAGTCTGTGGCCCCATTTGCAGCTTTTGAAGCTTGCATCTGATATTGGGCTGACTGGCTAATAAAATGCTGGCCTAACAAAGCTAACCCTGCAGGGGAAGTGGGGTCTACATTAGTAACTACCTCTGTTCCAGGGGCATGGCCCGGGGGGTTCCTAGCAAAGGCCTCATCTGCCTCCTGACGGGCCGCTGTTAGAACGCAGTCCTTTTCAGTGATTGTTACACTATGGAGCCTCAGATGAGCCCAGTTGGACTCCGTAGCCTTTAGGGGATTTTAAGGGTGCCCAGCCGTGAAGCCACAAATTCGTACCTGACTGAGTAAAACCAAACAGGCCGCCCATTCATTCACTCATTCACATACCAGGTTAAAACATTGTCTCCCCCCTTTTGGAAGGTCCTGATGTCTTCCCCCGCTTGGGAAGACCCTGATTCTTCCCCAGCTTGGGAAGACCCTGACCTATGTGTTCTAACTGAAGACTAGGAGGTGATCAAGCTCCTCTTCTGTCTGGAGATGGGACCTGACTAGGGGGCTTACCTTATCCTGTGTCTGTTCCTGGTGAGTTGGTCCGTCCCTCCTATGAGTCCGGTTGGGAGCTCGGCCATCCTGGGAGTCGGGTCACTGGTCTGCAAGAGAACTGGAATACCATCAGGTGGCATGCCTCCTTGTTAGTCTTGGAGCCCCTTTGCCCTGGCTGGCTGAGCCACTGGTCCAGTGGCTGAAAGGGCTGGCATGGTTGGAATCTTGCTGGGGCCTCCAGAAATGTTGCAGAAACAACAACTAAGTGAGAAACTAAGCACCGCTTGGAGAGCTGAAGAACTCAGATTTTTTACGCTGGTGGTCCCAGAAGAGCTAGTGCTCTGAAGATGTGGGCCCCGAGCTCAGGGGTAACCTTACTTTTATAGGGCTTAACAAGCAAAGGCAATACATGTGTTCTTAACAAGCAAAGACAATTCATCTGTTATTTAGACAGAACAATCAAAAGGCAGGGTGAGTCTTTAGTTGATTTCGAGATCACGCTGCCCTTTGGCCTATGTAGCAAGCACGTCTACAGGAACAACAAAGAGCTGATTAAAAAGTTAGCCATTTGAGTAGAAAATTCCTCTTCAAAACCATGAAGATTATGGATTTTTTTCTTTACTGTGCTATTTTTTTGGTTTTGTCTTTAGATTCTGTTTTTCTTTCTACAACAAATGCATACTCTGTTGGTACTAAAATGTTTTTTGTATAAGAGCCCTGCACATTTATTAAAACATATTTCGAATGCTTACTATCTGGCAAACAGTTCTAGGTGCTAAGGAAGTATTTGTGAAATAATAGCTGATATTCCTGAAGACATCATGTAACAATAGTGAACTTGCTGTACTGATTAGCAGTTACTCCCAAATGGACAAACAGGGCTATTACTTTTACTGTCCTAACAAAATGAATATGGATATCTTACAGCCTTGTAGTTTTTATGGCCAAAGGTATTCCTACTGCCAGTGGTGGTTAAGAGAAAAGATGTTGAGGACCATCTTTGATTTTTAATGTTTTATTTGTACACTTCAGCCTCATTCCATTGGCTCTGAAATTCCCTTAAACCTGGAGGTGAAGTTTGTTAAGAAATTGAACATGTAATACCCTCTAACTTTGGAACAGTTGATACTTAAGTCTCTAATCGCTTACAAATGGAGTATGATTTTGTAAAAAGAGAACTCAGCCTAATTAGTAACTTTGTATACCAAGTGAAATGGTGATGTTTCATTATGGATTTTTTTTTTTTTTTTGCAGTTGTAGAGAGAGAGACTCTGCAATCGCAAATCTGTTATCTAAATTAAATTCCAAATAAGCCTTATAATAATGTTGTAAAAAATAATGTTGTGAGACCCTAAAATACTGTGGTATCATATTGGTGTGTTTTTTAAAATTTAAATTGTTTCATGGTGATGTATGTAAATGCCAGAATAACCATTCTGTTGTTAATAGACCAAGTCTCATTTTAGAGAAACTAAATAACTTTTTGCAAATTAAAATTGCTTGAACTGTTCAGGATTATGGTAATGAATGTACCACAGGTTAATTTTTATTAGTTTTTAATCAATATTTTCCAAATGGCTGAAAAAGTAAATACCTTAATTAAATCTTTTAGGAGAGTGACTTCATACCAGAATATTCCATAAAGCACTATTTCTGGAGATGTGGTTATGGTGGTGGAATAGAGTGCAGGGTTTCGATACCCAGAATTGTTAGGAAACGCTATATGCTGTGTTCTCTTGGAGCTACAAAGGCACACGAGCATATTGAAGGCTCTGAGAAGTCCTGCAGTAAAGAGGCCAATTCAACTGTGTTTAATGTAGCATTTCTGAAATTTATTTAAACAGGTAATTTTAACATTTCCTAATATCTCACACCCTAGTGGCCTATGAACCCTCTTTGGCCAGGACTACGTAAGCCCTAGAGCAGTGCTTCTGAAACTTTTATGGTAAAGTACCACCTTTTAAAATTCTAATCTGTCATAATAAGCCATTAGTGATGATTAGTAAATGGCTTGTACCATGTGAATCTGACATCATTCGAACTGGCCTGTTCGAATGGGTACTGTGATCATGCAGTTGGATATTGCAGCAATGTCAAATTACAATAATAGTTTAATAGTTTCTAAACTGCTCATTATTTTCCTCAATTTCTGTACCTCCCGCCTTTTAGACAGTAACAGACACTTGCAGACCAGCACTGGTCAGTGGAGCAGGCTTAGAGTAGCACATGTTTAGAGCCTCACTTTCTCAAGATGAGGTCTGCAGACCAGCCGCAGAGGGGTCACCCAGGAGTTTGTTAGAATGCAACACCTTAGGCCTCACCCTAGAGAAGCTGAATCATGACTCTGCATTTTTATTAAGATCCCAGGTGAGTTCTATGCACATTAAAATTTGGAAAACGTGAGTCTAGAATCACACTGTCCAATAAAATGGAACGTAAGCCACATGTGTAATTTTAAATGTTTTAGACTCATTAACACAGTAAAAAAAAAAAAAAGGTGAAGTTAACTTTACTATATCTTATTTAACTTAGTATATTCTAAATAATTATCATTTCAACATATCTATATAAAATTATTCTAAGATATTCTGTATTTTTAAAAATATGTCTTTGAAATTTGCTGTGTATTTATTTACACTTACAGCACATCTCACTTCATACTGGTCACATTTCAAGTGATTCATGGCTACATGTGACCAGTGGCTATCATATTGGACAGTTCAGAACCCAGCATGATATCTAGCACATAGTAAGTGTTTAACAGATATTTATAGAATCAAAGTAGTTGGGGGAAAACATTTATTGAAGGCCAGCCACATACTAGCTACATTGCCTCCTCACAGTTTGTTGGGTAGTTAGTTTTGGTGGAACAATACTTAAAACTAGGCCTCTGACTCCTTGGTCTAACGTGTCTTTTTTACCTCTTCACTGCTTTTTAAAATTTTTCATTGTTTTAGAAATTTCTTTAAATGCTTTAACTAGAATTTTTTATTAACTCTTTAAAATCTCACTTTCTTAAATATTCATATGTGTGTTTTAAATTCCTTCTAGAAAAAGTTGAACTGTAAATAATCAGCAGTGAGTATCTACTATTCCTTTTCCCCTCTGATGTTTTCCTGACCATTTCTCTTTTTCACTTGCTGCAATTTGTAGCTTAAATCCACTTTAAGAAAACTGGTCAGATGTGTTGTTCATTCTAGAAAATCTTTTTCCAGATTTGGTGAGAGAAGGATGAGGAAATTGAAAGCAGTTGGTCAGATAAATGAACTACAAATCATAGCACTTTTCTATGTAATGTGGGACCAATTTGATTAAAAATACTGTTGATTCCTGGTATCTAGGAGATACAGAATCTTGCCCTTGGATAACAAAACAACCACAGGATACTGAGGTTACGCTGTACCTACAGATTTCATTATCATAGGTTGGGAGAAGGCAGTAACTGAGAGGGTCTCATAGCACAGGAGGGCAAAGGGCAAGTACTTAGAAGTTATTTTTTCCTAAGTTTGATTAGGTTTCTGAAATAATCAAAATAGAAAATAAAATTTTTTTTGTACCATCTAACTTCTCCAGGTTTTTTTTTTTTTTTTGAGGCTTATAAAATCAAAATACTGACTAGGCATCTTGGTTATCTACTGCTTGCCTTGTTCAAGACAGCTGGTGGGACAAGTTTCAGCATTTTAATTGGAACCCACAGTATGCTGACTCCTATGGGAATTTAGTAGATTGGGAAAAGGTCGAATCTGGAAACTGGGCTTCCCAAGTTTTCATCTTGGTTTTGCCTAAACCAAACTTTTCTAAATCTCAGTTTCCTCATCTGTTAAAATGAGAATTATTTAAAATTATCATATTGTGTTGCGAGGAGTAAAGGAAACATGTTTTTACATACTTACATAGAGTTGGGCTAACAGAAATTAGGTATTCATACTTTTTCCTGAGTGAGGGCATAGGGAAATGGTAATTTTCATATATCATGATGGGTAGAGCATAAATTGGGAGAAGCTTTATGGAAGGCAGTTTGGCAGTTTTTTGACATATCAGTACTTGTGCTGTCAAAGGATAAGTTCTTAGGAGATCTGAACAAGTGCTCATAATAGCATTGTTTCAGAGAGCAAATCTAAAACTGCAGATAATTGAAATACTAATTAATTAGCAACTGATTAAATCATGGCCAATACATATAGTGAGATGTATGGACATTACAAAGAATGACATAGATACTCTTGGGACAATATCTAAGACATATTAAGTGAAAAAAATTGTAAGGTGCTCTTCTTTGCACAGAGAATGTGTAAAAGAATATGTAATAAATTATTAAGTAGGTCACCCCTGAGAAGTAGAAATGGGGTCTGGAAAAGAGGAGGACTTTTATTTTTCTCCCTTCTGTGCTATCTAAAATTTTTGTTAGGAGCAGGCATTACTTTTCCAAAGTATTTATATCAGTATTTATAATAAGGAATGTATTGCCTTCTAGCTAACTATTCTAATTTTGGGATGATAAAACCAATTTTGGGGGAGAGGTCTAGACACGTGTTATAAAATCAATTTGAAAGCCTACACACTGTTGAATTTGATTCATTGTGGCAAGTTTGGTCTAGAAGTGATTGTCCTGGTGCTTTTATGTTAAACAATCTAGCATTCTACAGTGGGATTCAAGTGTTTTTATAACAACTTAATTTGATAGTTTGCAAGGATTCAAACACTTTAAGTAGATTAAAAAATTGCAGCCTTAAAAAAAAGTCACATCAATTCAGTTTCTTCCCACCCATTGATTTAATAAAAACTAATTCGATCTGACTTAATCTTACTGGGGGAGATCAGTTTTTAACTCATTTTATTTGCACTGCCTAAAGAAACACGAAAGACAAAATAAATTCAAATTGATTTATTATAGGAGGGACCAATTCTGAATGAGCTTAGCTAAGTAGATACTAAAACAAATGTGGTTTATAAAAAAATTCGATAATGTAAGGATTTTTTCTAATCCCGATTAGATTTTAAATTGTCCCTTCAGTAGTTTGCATAATTATAAGGCACTACCATAGAATGAGTAACAATGGAAAATAACTCATTAATGCCTGTTTCTCTTTGGCATTGTTTCAGGGCCTGCAGCTTGATGTTTGCAGAGGAGATAGTCTGTAGCATTTCCCTGTCTGATATAGAACATCAAAGATTGCTTGAATTTCTCTGTGCTCAGACATTCCTGATTTTGTCTGAAGTGGTAATATCCCGAACAGCCAACAGCAGCATGAAATTTAAACTATTTTGGCACTTTCTATTTCTTGTATTATTTTCAAATGTAGTGATATTAGAAAAGTAGATTGGGATTTCTTGGCTTTTAAACAAAGCGAATGAACGATTACAAACTGTAGTTTTTGAGTCCAAGGTCGTAATGTCATTACAATGCTGGTGACCGAATTGAATTGCTTTCCAGAGCCATGTTTTAAATATTCACCACTTATAAGTCATAGTTTTTGTTTCATTAGCATTGGGGCATTTTCACTGTGGTGTCAAAGCATCAGATGTGCATTCCTAATTAATAATTAATGGGATAGTGAATCTACAGTATTAGAATTTTACTCATTGTAATATTCCTAGTCATAGTATATGAGGAAATAGCTGTATATATAGCTGAAGACTTGCAAATACTTACAAAGTAAGCAGTTCCTATGTTAATATGGTTAAACCAGTGACAGCATCTATGGGTTTAGAGTGATCAGCCCCACTTAAAAGAGGGGGGAACCCTTCAATACATGTTCATGCATCCATATGTGGACTCTCTCTCTCTATATGTTCTTCTTGGGATAGACACTGTGGAACCAATCAAGATACTCTTTTAGGGGCTCAGTATGATGATATGGAGTAAATATTAAGACAGTGTTAACCTATTAGCTATTTAACATAGAATTCTTTACTGTTGCTTCTTAGTGATAAATACTTAATTTATCAGTTTGAATCACTTAGAAATAATTATTTCTTAGACCTCTGTATTTTAAAAAATATTCTTTGGCTGGTTATAGCTACTTAAAAAATTATTTTTTTTATTATCACCCAAAGAAGTTTGGACATTCAACAAGTTACATAATTTGTTATTAAATTTTTATGAGTTAATATCATATATCATAATGAGATAATATATATGTGTATCTATGTATTACACAATAAATACTAGTATTAAATTATTGTATTAGCAATTATGATTTAAAGGTGTTAAGGTATAGCTATTAGCTGAGTATTTGTTTTATTGAATCACTGGAAGAGAAAAATTTATCCTCTCTCAAACATTTGACAGTAAATACTGCACTTAGATATTTGTATACTTTGTCCTTGAGAGTGTATGCGAAAAATGCCCTGTATGTTCCTTAACCAGATGTGTGCTTCCCCAGTACCTTCTGCCTTTTTTTCTGGCTATTAGAGTTGTGGATCCTAAGTAAACGTAACTAGCAGAGCCCTTGTTGTTAATGTCTTCCTTAAGATTGGAGGTCACCAGTTCTGAGATAAGATAGTAAGACTGATGCTGCCCTGTTGACCATACCTGAATACATGGAAAGGTAACCAAATTCGGGAAGTACTTTTTCTTTATGGGCCTCTTTACTTCTGAATTGTAGACTCAGCGTTTTGGCCTGAGTACATGGATCCATGAGTCCATCAGCTACAGTGTACCTTTGAAAGCTCCTCCGTAGTCCTACCTCTCAGGTTCTCCTGTGAGGAATGTCATTGTGTGCATTAAGAAAGCAGAAATAACTCAATCAACCTGAATATCTCTTTAGAATCATATTGACAATTTTAGTTTCAAATACATAATTATATTACTCTTGTGACCACATCTATAATTTATTACTGACTAGTTCACTGCATCAAACCACTATATAAAGTATAGTGGTATAAAGTATGTGTAGATAGGCCGTCTGCATTAGTTTCCTAGGGCTGTCATAACAAAGCACCAAGAACTGGGTGGCTTAAAACAAGAGCAATTTATCCTCTCATGGTTCTGGAATCTAGAAGTCTGAAGTGAAGGTGTTATGGGAGAGGATCTTTCCTTGGTTCTTCTGGTGGGTTCCAGTGTTTGCCACAATCCATGGCATTCCTTAACTTTTAGATACATGGCTATCTCTTCTGTATTTATATAATTTCCCCTCTGTGCATGTCTTTCTCTTTGTTCAAACTTCTGTTTTTATAAGCACACCAGTCGTATTGAGTTGTGGTATATTCTCGTGACCTCATTTTAACCCAATTTCCAAATAAGGTCATTTTAACCCTATTTCTAAATGAGGTACTGGCAGTTAAGACTTCAGAATATCTTTATTGGAGTATATGATTCGACCTTGACACTGGAAATGGGGAAGTTTTTCATTCATTTAGAAAATGTTTACTGAAGTTATGGGATGCAGACGAATACGCCAGATAGTTGCAAACAACTATCTGAATAATCTCTGTCATTATCCATTATTTATTCAATTGTTTGAGTGATATAGAGAGATCTCATTCATTAAAACATAAGAACAGTTAGCAGAAGAGTGAGCTTTAGAGGTATTGGTGCCACAGATTGTAATCATATTAGAAAAGGTTTCTATCACTAATCAATGCACAAAATTCTGGGTTAAGTAGTTAAAAAGGATTCTTTACTACAAGAATTTGCATAGCCTTGAATATGTTTTGCTTTGGGAATATCCAGCAGGAGATCACAGTGTTTTCCAAATTTACTTGACCATACAACTCTTCTTTATAGATCATCTCAAGGAATTATGTTCCTAGGGAAACATTGGAAACTAATTTATTGTCAAATCATATGAACTTATTTTAAATGTCACTGAAGAATTATGAAAGTTGCAAAGATAATTCATGGCCCTTCAGACTGGGACAAAGGTTTTCAGAAATTTATAAAACTCTCATGTAGATATAGTCAGTCCTTCTCAAGAGAGTACAAACTTCTTTCATGACAGATGCAAGAATATACTGATTAGTGCACTGAATTCTATATTTTATCCAGCAAATTTGATTTGCTTTGAAATCTAGTTAAGAGCAATGCCTTTAAAAATTTTTTTTAATTAATTATTTTTTTATGGTGAAGTTGGTTAATGAAATCCAATAAATTTCAGCCGTACCCTTTAACAGTAAGGCATACATATGTTTACACTGTGTTTATCTCCCATAGTTAAATTTCTTTCTGTCACCACATATTTGACTCCCTTTACTCCATTGACTTCCAACCTCCCCCAACCCTCTGGGATCTACTAGTCTATAGTCTATGTCCATGAGTCTCTGTTTGTCCTGTTCATTTGTTGCTTTTAGGTTTATATCCCACATATAAGTGATAACATATAATTTTCAACTTTGTCTTTCTGGCTTATTTCGCATAACATGATTATCTCGAGGTCCATCCATGTTGTCGCAAATGGCAGTATTTCATCTCTTCTTATGGCTGAAGAATATTCCATTATATATATGTACTAACAGCTTCTTTATCCAGTCATCTATCGTAGGACACTTCGGTTGTTTCCATGGCCTGGCCACTGTGAATAATGCTGCTATGAACATTGGTGAAAAGCAATGCCTTGTAACATACTATTTATTACCATATTTGAGACACAGAAAGCATTATAAATAACCAATGTTGAAGTCTGCCTGATATCCTCTGGAGAATTTTATACCCCATAAGGCCGTGTTCAGAAAAATGTGACACACAGATATTATTCTGGGCCTTGCAAACATGTACATCCTGTATATTTTTGAGGCAATACCACATTACTGATTATACATATCAACTTAAGGAAACATGAAGCCCTGTACCAAATTATATTAGGAAAATCTTACAGTGAATTCACTTGGATTAGCATTTTAGAGCTGAAACATTATCCAAACCCATTTTGACTATGAGAATTCTGGGAAACGAGGTGAATGAGTGGTGGCCTTAGTAACATTAAGAACATTAAGAACCACAGAGAGGCTGAACAATGCTTGAATGAGTGACCTTGCCCCACCCAATTTGGGTGGGATATGGGCTTGGAAAGTTTCTAGCTCTTGCAGAGAGGACTAGTTTTATTATGATGACTTGTCTTGTCTTTAGGAAACCCGTTTGGAGTCATGAAGTTATGGCCAATCTGGAGAACTGACTCTTAGATCTAGTTACTCTCCCAAAATATGAAAATGGAAGTCAAAATTTCCTACAGCTTTCCAGTGACAGAATCCCTCAAGAATCACTAAATTGCCCTGCATGTGGATTTTTAAATCTTAATTATATGGCCCTCCTCCTATTCTTTGCCTTTATTATTCCATACCTACAAATAGAGCTTAGTGACTCCACTCTGCCTCAGTGGCCCCATGAGAGGAGATGACATGCCTTCTCTCTAGCCACAGGTCAAATGACTGTTTAGGGCTAAACCTGAATTATTTGAACTTCAAGTCCCAGAATAATGATTTTCCAAACTTCCAGATTTAAATATCTCTTTAAATATATTTTGAGTTTTGTAAATGTCGTTGGTATTAAATTAAAAAAAAAAAAAAAAGGATCGGCTCTCGATGATGTTTGTTTGCAGTTAACAGCATAATACCCAAAATATTGTACATGCCTGGCAGAGTGTTGGTTGAATTGAATGAAAACATTCCTGATGTATAGATTCATAGTTAAACTAAGTGGGTGCTCTGTGAGCTAGACAGCAGTTTGAAAGGTTATGGTGTTCTTCAGAAATGGAAAGCCATAGCATTAGACGATGGCTCTCAGTTGCCTTTTTGGGGCCTCTGTTGAGTCATCCGGCCTGTGGTAAACTTTGGTTGCAGAGTAAATCTGGAGGGCTTGCAGAGTTCCTCTGTTTTGCCTCAATAATGGCTCAATTTCAAAATGGATGTGGACTCCTGTATTTTTTAAGTGTTTTTCAGTCTCTTCAGATTAACAGCAGCATAGAAATGTAAAAACACTGTATTACTATTATTGATTATCATTTTTCTCGAGGCTACTCCCTGTAAAGAGAGAAAGCCAAGAACTTTCTATTCATTTAAGCTTATTAGAAAAAAACAGCATGTCAGACAGCAGTGGAATCTCTGGGATGGATGCAAACTTCCCTCTGCAGTGGCCAACCAGTGCTTCCCTTCCACTGAGCTCAACCAGCAGATGTTCTTAATATCTGGCTGATAAAGAGAAATGCAGTTCATCATTTAAAAAATAGACATCATTGACTGATGTTCAAGAAATTTTTTTTTTTTACAGATTATAGGCATTTCCTGACATTTTAAAAAAGAAGGGCTGATTTGAGGGTATATTAAAGAATACCATTGTGGTGTACGTTCAGCTTCTGGAAAGAGCGACTGTATACTTGATTCAGTCCAAGCATGGATCCACAGGACACAGTTGTTTTTATTGAAATCATATGCAAAAGTTTTTGTTCACTTAAATTATCCTCATTTAATTGGAGCAGCTGTAGCAATGTATTTGCTTCACTCATCTAAGCTTGGAACAAACTTTTCATTAGAAATCCCATTGAGAACAGAAATTGTTCCTTTCCTCTTGAATCAGAACTTTTAGTTTTAAATACAAATAATTAAACTGTGATTTTCAAATCTTTAGGTCTTCCATTTTGTAGATATAACTTGTTACCCAAGGCAATTGTTGTCAGTTGTTTCTTTGGGCAGCCGGTTAAGATGCTTATTGTGGGCGACTTGATATGTCTTTTTCCCAATTCAGAATGTGTTAAAGCATTCCAGAATGACTTTTATGGAGATGGCAGCAATCTAAGTCATAACAAATTGTGATGTGGCACTTTTATTTGGCATAACTGAAACCATTTATACATATAGAAATTTTTATCGGAAAAAAAGTTTCTGATGTCATCTACAAATATATTAAGTGGATGGAGAAAAAGAGCTGACTATGTGACATTGAAATGATTTGTTTTCACCTCTGGGCCATGAGCTCCTTGAGGACAGAGATGCCTCTTGTCAGCTGGTGTCTGACCCTACCCATTAACTGGTTCATGTAGTTCCGCTTGAACAATATTCTCACTAATTTTGAGGGGTTTTCACAATAACCAGTGAAGTAAATTTTTACATCTGATTTATTACAACTTTAGAACCTTAGTTACAGATTTGTAGGATATGAATATAATTTGGCTGTGATACTTGTCACAACCCTGTGAAGGAGGAAAGACATATTTTCATCTTTATTTTTTATATGAGGAAAGTTACAGGAACAGAGCAGGTGCAGAATAGTCTCAAAAAAGCCTTTAATTCTTTGGAGTTAACTGTGAATTATGGGAAGCAATAAAATCTGTTTGACTTGTGAATTTTAAATGCACTAAAACTTGGAAAAGTGGAAGAATACCAAATTTGAATTTTATTAAAATTAATGTTTTAATTTTGATAAATTGACTTAATTATACATGAATTTAATTAATTCTTTTTACATGTCTGCCTGCTTCTAATTATAAAATATTTGGATGATAACAGTTCTACTGTTTTTTACAGAATCGAAATAGATAAGATATAATGTATATGAAAACAGTTGGAAAAATATAAAGCACATCAACCTGTCTTATTTCTGGGTGTTATTTCTGGGTGATTGGTACACTCGTCTCTTTGTACTTCTCTGGATTTAAGCTGTTATTTTTTTTCTGATTGGAGAATACAAAGAAGTAGAGCCATGTAAGTCATTATTATTATTTTAAAACTTATTTGGGTATGCTGTACATGCCCTAAAATTTACCCATCGCAGTATACAATTCAGTGACTTTTAATAAATTTATAGAATTTGACACTATCACTACAATTTCATTTTAGAAAATTTCCATCAACCTCCAAGTTCCTGTGGAGGTCTTGCTGTCAGTGTCAGTTCAGGCAATTGCTGACAGACTTTGTCTTCCTCTATTTGCATTTTTCTGGATATTTCATAAAAATGTAATAGAATATGTAGTGTTTTGTGTCTGGATTCTTTCATTTACTATAATATTTATGACATTTATCCACATTGTAGCGTGTATCAGTTGTTCATTCCTATTTTATTGCTAACTAGTTTTCCATTGTATGGATGTCACATTTGACTTATATGTGGACATTTGGATCGTTTCCATTTGTTTGGCTGTTGTGAATATGCTGCTGTGGACCTTCGTGCATAAAGCTTTTTGTGAACATATGTTTTTGTTCCTCTTAGTTAGATTCCTAGGAGTAGAATTGCTGGGTCATATGGTATGGTTCTGTTTAATTTTTAAGAATTGCCGCTTTGTTTTCCAAAGTGTCTAGACCAATTCCCACCAGAAACGTATAAGTGATCCAGTTTCTCCATGTCCTCATCAACATTTGGTATTTTCTGTCTTCGATTTTAATCGTTCTAGTTGATGTATAGTGGTATCATTATGGGTGTAAATTTTATTTCCTAATGAATAATGATTTTGATCACCTTTTCATATGCTTATTAGCCATTCTTTGTCAGAATATCTATTGAATTGTTTTGCCAGTTTTTAAATTGGTTCATTTGTCTACTTATTCCTAAGTTGTAAGAGTTTTCATATGTTTTAGATATAGGACCTTTGTCAGATATATGATTTACAAATAGTTTTCTTACAGTCTCAAGTTTGGTCTCATTTTCTCATTGTCTTTGAAGTGGTAAAGTTCTTAGCTGTAAGTCCAGTTTATCAACTTTTAATTCTGTGTTTTGTGATTTTGCATTTAAGTATTATTAAGAGATACTATTACTATAGCTTTTTAGTTCAGCATCCTTGCTCACTTCTATTAGACAACTGATAAGTGAAACTTAGTAAAATAGGATATGAAAGATGTCTTTGGAGAAATGTTCTTTATAGAAAATATTAAGGGAAAGATTACTGAACTGATTGTTAAAGTACCTGATTATGAACTCTGCGTTGGCGCCTGGGATGAGTGGGCGCCTGGGAATAGTGGTGGTGCCCAAGGATCATCTTGGATTCTTGTAGTGACTAAGCCATTGATTTGCTTGAGAAAAATGATAAAACCTTTATGGGAGAAAAATCCACTATGTTCAGTCATTCATAGCATTAACGCTCTTACGTTCTAGCTCTATTACATGTAAGTTTACTTTTATAAAAAGCAATATATTGAGTTTAACATCTTGCATAGATTATTCTGGTAAGAATGTATTTCCAAGAAGTCTGTTTTTTTAAAAGTCTTTTAAGCTTTGTATTGTTTGCTTAGTTATAAAAAAAAAAGAAGTAAAAGATATTAATGATCCTTGAAGCTCTTTTTCAAAAGCAGAGTCTCATATAAAGTAACCTCACTTCCTTGCATTTTTTACATGAAGTGACACTATACTGTAGATTTCTTTTCTCTTGCTGTTAACAAGCACCCTGTAACAGTCATGTTAGAGAGGTGTACTGTTACAGCATACTGTAGAGAAAGCTGCTGCTGAAGAGCTGTTAGCATCAGGAAAGTGGTAGTGCAGGGAAGAGAATATATCTGTCTTCTTGTCACATCTTCGACCTTGGACAAGACTCTTCAACTTCATTCAACCTGTGATTTATTGCCTGTAAAATAGGATGTCAATACCTACCTGTGCTGGATTGCTTTAAGGAGAGAAAATACTTATAAATCACCTAACATTGTGCTTAGCATAAGGTAGGTACTTTACTGGAGATTGTTACTGTTAATGTTGTTTTATTCTCTAGATTATGATTCAAAGAACTTGAATATGAAAAAGGAAAAATGATATTGAAGGTTGAAACAAATACACTGAGCGCTATAATGAAACTTCAAGTGTTCATTTTCCCCTAATGTTCCATATAGGAATTCATGCCTTTTCTTCCTTCTCCCCTCCCCCTCCCTCTCTCTGTATCATCATCTATCTGTATATCTATATCTATTTCTTCTTTTAGCTCAAAATAGAATCTCTGAAAAGTTTACCTGGAGACGGAAAGACCCTAGCATGAATGTAACCTATGCCTTTGAGAGATTTGAGCCTCCTGTAATAGTTGTGAGGAATTCCCATATTTGAGTCGTTTGCTGCCTGAGGACCCTCAAAATGTTCAGAGTCAGAAGAGCCAAGATTCCAATTTTTTCTTTCTTTGAAATGTCACTTCATTTCTGACACTGAGTATGCAGCATTTTAAGCCTAAATATGAAACTCTCTCAATTCATTATTAAAAGGTGCTAAGATCTTACAGCTTTAACATAAAATCAAGTTAAAATTCATTCTATTATTTTGTAATAGTCAAAGTTCAAACAACATTAGATACCCTAGACATTAAGTGAATAATTTCTCTCTTGATATGTATCATTCATTATTAAAGGAAATAATTTATTTAATTATTAACAACTGCTCAAAAGATTGGTTTTTCTGTCTTCTAGATTAATTTTACTAGAAGTGTAGAAAACCATAAGATAAAATGAGTCTGCTGTGTTCTCATTCTTAAAATTCTTAATTTCCTTCTAACATATATTTCCCTTTATAATTACACATCTGAATTTCTGAGCTCAAGTGCAGATTGATCCATGCTAATAGAAATAAGTATCTCTCCTTTTTTTTCTGAATTATCGTCTCATTCTAAATTATAAGGCATTTAATTAGTTCTCATATATATTAAAAATACTGCTAAGGTGTCTTGATGACTAAGCCATATTATGTGTTAAAAATATTCCCAACTTTTATGAATTTAATGTATGCGCAAGTCTTAAGTTCTAAAATTATTTATTGTAACATGTGATCCACATAATCAGGAACATACCTTGGACAGGTACCAGTCTATAAATAGGGTGAGAGCGTTACTTACTTGGTCTGCATCCTTGAGGTAGAGAATCTTAATTGTAATTTTCTTTTGGCTCCATCTGTCTCAGATAGCTTTCCTTAACAATATCTAAAAGAGTTACTTTAATACTAAAAAGGAAGGGCCCAACATTAATTAATAACCTACAATATACAATAGATGTGCTAAATGTTGTATTTTCTCTTATTTCATTCATAAACATGGGTAAAATAATTAAACCCGGATTTAGTAGGGTAAGGAAGTATGCTAAACAGCTCAAATGGGAAAACATATTTAGAAAATTAAAATGAAAATTTAGTATGATTTTGACATAGATTTAACTCCTCTTTCTCCTTAGGAAACTAGTGACTTCCCATCTTCCAGCTTCATTTGGGTTCATCTGGTCTTGATGATTTCCTTCTTTTATTCACTTGCTTTATGTTTCTCATTCATTCTTCATACCATGTTATCCTATGTTTCCATGATGAGGTTTCCTAGTCTTGCATGGTCTGACATAGTAGCCATTAGACCTATGTGGCTATTTGAATTAAATAAAATCTTAAAATTAAAAAAATTCAGGTCCTTATTTGCACTAGTCCCATTTCAAGTTCTCAGTAGCCACATGTGCTAGTGGCTATGTATTGAACAGAGCAGAATAGAACCTTTTTATAATCACAGAAAGTTCTTCTGGACAGCACTGCTTTAAACCAGTTGTTTCTTTGTTAGTTTGTCTTCCTGAAATTGATCAAAGTTGAGATACTGGTCTTTATTAACTGTTGTTTTATTTTTCTCACCTGTTGTTCTATGCATTCTGCTACTGCACGGCTTTGTGGAATGCTAATAAATTAGGGTTCTTTGTTACTCTCTAGGCATAAAATACAGTTGCTGCTGTATAGCTTGCTGTGGCTTCTTCAACAGAACAAGTCTCCTCCACTGACTAGAAGAATCAAATTTTTGCTTATTTCTTTTGACCCAACCCAGACTATTCTTCCATGGAAAGACGCTTTTGATATTTCATTTTCTGTTTTTTTTTTCCAGTTAATTTTTCAACATTTGGTACCCCAGACAAAAGAACCAGGGTGTCATGTTATACATTTCTGCTTATAATTGAGATGAGGCAGACAGGAGAGATGTTTGCTATTGTAAGTGAGGTAATGGACAGTGTTCTTTCTTAGTGTCTCATCAGCAACAATTATGATAAATTACGTAATGTACTCATCAACATAATCAGAATATAAATGATATAACATGTCTCTTTAAATACCACCTGGTGGATAGCAATAGGCCAACCATGATCCATTGACCATATTTTGATAATCACTGCTATAGAACTTTACATGACTTGGAAATGACACAATTTTATTTTGATTTTAATGAGCTATATAGCTGCCTGCTATATTTGCAAGTAGAATTACTTTCAGGGATGTTTACAGAAATAGGAAGCCATTCATGTTGCATTTTTAATGCTAAATTTTGCCTTTACCATATATTTATTTTTGGACTCTGGGTCCACAATTTTTCTAGTTTCTTCTGAATGATCCCATATGCTTAGTTTCAGCCATTTGATCAGTACTGTGTTGGTTAAATTCTCTTAAGTTGACTCCTGAGAAAATTCCAACGAGCTAAGCATTTCAATGTGAAAAGGAAACTGAGAAAACTATGCAATAAATAACACTTAAGACATAACAAAATGGCACCACAAATGGCTGTCAATGCTTTCTATCTATTTGTCCCTATGTAGCTGAGATTGAAATAGATCAAGCTCAAGCTGGAGTCACTGCTACTTTAGTCATTAAACTTAACATGCTGATGCTGCTATATTAAGTGTCTGTCCTTTCAGGAGGAGACATCCAAGCAATTTTTACACTATCAAGCATTTTTCGGACACATAGAAGAAAGAGATTACTTGAAAATATTGTAAGATTAAGGTATTTTATTAAAAATGGTCTTCATGGAGCAAACCATAACTTTACAAATTTTGATCCACAAAAAGATGGTACTGGCGAGTAAAATAAGGTCCTATGTTGAAAACTGTCTATGGCAAAGGCAATTCAAAACATAGTAGACAGGTAAGTAAAATCTTTGGGGTCCTGGAAAAAAAAGAGTATTAGGGAACTCATAGGATTGTATCTAAAATGAAGTTCATGGTTCAAGGAGCAGTTAATATTTCTGTCTTGCTTTTGGAAGCAGAATTTATCTACTTAGAATTTATCTACTATGTTAAAATATATTTTCTAGAAATATTCCCTAAATTTCTTCAAGTCATTTTTTGAGGAAATATTTATGTTTTCCTGCAAAGGAAACACCATTTGCATAGGGATGGTACTTATTAAATATCAAGTTCTCAAAGTTAAATGGGTGACCTGACTGATAATTCTTCCAGTAAACATTGTTCTCTAGGCTGTGTACAGGAGAGAAAACAAGCAAAAATCCTCTAGATGCTTAAAAGATATGCTTAAACTCAGTGCACCCTTGTTTCTTTTTCCTACATATGGGTTCCTATCGGTTTTAGATTTTTGCTACAAGCAGTTTCAGGAAACATACTTTTCCAAAGAAACAGTGCTTTCATAGGACTAGATAATTGTACCAACCAAAAAAGTATAATATCGAGGTTCAGTTAAAAATCACTATTGTCATGTAAAATAGGAAAATTATACTTTAAAGCCAGTATATTGAACTTAAAATACTGTATTTCTATTAAATATATGGGGAGTTTTAATGCATTATGTTAAATACTCTCATAAAATTTGACATACAAATATGACAGGTATACTTGTTATAGTAAACATTTGATTACTGGTAGTTTCCTTGCCTAAAAATTTCCTTGCCTAAAAATTTAGAAGACTGTTTACTTTAGGAACAATTTGACACCAAGTGAGGATGTCTTAATCCATTTTCTACAGCTCAGGAGAGTCAGGCTCACAAAGTAATTCACTTAAAGCACATATACTTTAATCAAGATATTTTTAATTGCAAGTTTTTTTTAAGTCCTCGATCTAGCATAAGTAAAGAGATACTTGTTATAATGCAATCTCATAAATATTTAAGGCTTGGAAATGAAGTCCATTTGGACTGTAGGGTACCTGGCCTTGCAGACTGGGAGCTGGTTGTCTGAAGTCATTTTGGTATAAAGATAAACCATTCACTTGTCATAAATGTGGCTGCACTTTCACAAAGGTGATACGTCAGGGTCACTTCCAAATAAAGGAGTGTAAATAGAATTGGCATCTCAAAATGTAGCTGTTATATAGCAGGACCAAAATTCATACCCAGGTGTTTTAGTTCTAAGTCAAGGCTTCCTTCCACTGTACATGTGGTAAAAGTTAAGTGATTACTTATTCATTTTAAATACTTGGAATAATTTAAGGAACTTAGAATTTTTAGCTTAGATCATCCTTTTAAATAAAATATAGGAACTAAATATTTGAAAGCTTTAAAGATTTTAGGTGTGAAAATTTGAATATGATTTATTTTTTCTTTGACTTTCCCTCTCCTCACAAATAACATTAATAAAACCTAGGAAGGTTAAATTTTTTGAAAATCTGAAAGAGAAAAAGAGTCAGGGAGTCATACTGCTTGCTGCAGAATTTTAGCTGTAGAGCATGTGTGTAAGTTGGGAAGAGGATGATAGAACTGTGGGGTGATCATATTCAGATTGACTTACAAACTTTAAGTTCTGATGGAAACACCCCTCTATTAGGCAGCATAGGCTAGGCTATGCTGCAGTGACAACCCTAAAGTCATATAAGATTACACAAATAAAAGCTTATTTTTCACTCACAGAACATTTCTATTGTGATTCAGTTACAGCACTATTCCACATTTTTTACAATTGATTCCCAGGCTGAAAGGCGGCAGTCTACTATTGATCTGTGGCAGAGAGAAATGAATTCATGCACATTGCACTGATTCTTAAAGCCAGAGATGGTATCCATCATTTCTGCCTACATTTCACTGGCCAAATAAAGTCATGTTGCAATGCCCGAGTTAAACTCGGTGGGATGTATAACCTTCCTCTGGGGAGTATCACAGAGAGTGCCATAGAATGAATATATGGGTGAACAGAAATACAATCCACCACAACCTCGTTCTAACATCTTCAACTCTT
This sequence comes from Pteropus alecto, assembly GCF_000325575.1. Taxonomy (NCBI): domain Eukaryota; kingdom Metazoa; phylum Chordata; class Mammalia; order Chiroptera; family Pteropodidae; genus Pteropus; species Pteropus alecto. The sequence goes on from NW_006443138.1 coordinate 12,718,477, forward strand.
TTCCAGAATCACCAGAGATAAGGGGACCTGCATTCATCAATTTACGTTAGGCAGAAATAATACATATGAATATATAATATGTATGCATATGTATATACACACGCATATACATGTATACATATGCATACACACGTATACTCATGCATTCATGTGAACACATGTATACATGCATATTCATATATATATTTGCATATGTATATATGTATATATATACACACACATACACATTTGATAGCTACCTTTTTTGTTTTGAGATCTCAGTTTCTCACTCATCTTTAAGACCTACTGGCTCCCATCATCAATATTTATTGAGCATATATAGGGTACTAGGCACAATAGAATACACAGAAAATATCCCTGCTTTCAAGGAGCTTATATTCTAAAAGGAAAAATAATACACCTCTCATTTTTTAAAAATAGATGTTTATTTCAGAGATGTTTTAGGTTCGCAGCAAAATTGAGGGGGAGGTACAGAGATTTCCCATTTACCTTCTTCCCCACACATGCATAGCCTCCTTCATTATCAGTATCACCCATCAGGGTGGTACATTTCTTATGATTGATGGACCTACATTGACAAATCATTTTCACCAAAAGTCCATAGTTCATATGAGGGTTTACACTTGGTATTGTACATTCTATGGGTTTGGACACATTTATAGTGACACGTCAACTGTTATGATATCAAACTGTAGTTTCACTGCCCTAAACATTCTTTGTGCTCCACTCATTCATCCTTCTCTCTACTTCTTGCAACCACTAGTCTTATTGTCTCCATAGTTTTGCCTTTTCCATGATGTCATATAACTGGAATCATACAATATGTTACTTTTTCAGATTAAATTCTTTCACTTAGTAATATGATTTTTATTTCCTCCATGTCTTTTCATGACTTGACAGCTCATTTCTCTTTAGCCTTGAATAATATTCTATTGTCTGGATTAAGTACAGTTTATTTACCCATTCACCTACTGAAGGACACCCTGGTTGCTTCCAAATGTTGGCAATTATACATAAAGCTGTTATAAATGTCTGTGTGCAGGTTTTTGTGTAGACATCAGTTTTTAGTACCTTTTGGTAAATACCAAGGAGCATGATTGTTGGATCATACTGTTAGGGCATGTTTAGCTTGTGAAACACCACCAGCATGCCTTCCAAGGTGGCTGCACCATGTTGTATTCCCACCAGCAATGGGTGAGAGTTCCTGCTGCTCCACACCCTCACCAGAATTTGGTGTTGTCTCTTGTTCTGAATTTTGCCATTCTGTTAGGTGTATAGTGGTATTTCTGTTTTAGTTTGTATTACCCTGATGACATACGCTTATTTGCAATGTGTATATCTTCTTTGGTGAAGTGTCTATTAAGATTGTGGGCCCATTTGAAAATTTTTATTGTTGCGTATATTTCTTTACCAGATATGTCTTTTACAAATATTTTCTCCCTGTCCATGGCTTGTCTTTTTATTCTCTTGACAGTGTCTTTTCCAGAAAAAAAAAATTTAAATTTAGTCAAGTTCAGCTTATCAATTATTTCTTTCATGGATCATGCCTGCTGTATTGTATCTAAAAAGTCATTTGCCAAACCCTAAATCATCTAGATTTTCTCTTATGTTATCTTCTAGGAGTTTTATAGTTTTGTATTTTGCATTTAGGTCCATGATACATTTTAAGTTCATTTAAGTTAAATTTTGTTTTTTATTTATTCAATCATTTATTTTACCTATGTATGTCCAGCTTTTTTCAAGCACCATTTTTGAAGAGAAAAAAGAAACCTCTTCTAAAATGCCATTTTTGTTTTATGTTTTCTGCAAAGTACTGAGGAAATATTCTCTAGAGAGAATTTGAAGTATAATTTAGCCCGTAATTATTTAGGTAATAGAGGAAGAGGAAGGATTATTGAATGGCAACTGTATATTAGTCATTATAATAGATGATTCATATATATTATTTAGACTTTATAACAGAC
>NW_006443138.1:12720451-12739118 GCF_000325575.1 Pteropus alecto
AGGAGCTTATATTCTAAAAGGAAAAATAATACACCTCTCATTTTTTAAAAATAGATGTTTATTTCAGAGATGTTTTAGGTTCGCAGCAAAATTGAGGGGGAGGTACAGAGATTTCCCATTTACCTTCTTCCCCACACATGCATAGCCTCCTTCATTATCAGTATCACCCATCAGGGTGGTACATTTCTTATGATTGATGGACCTACATTGACAAATCATTTTCACCAAAAGTCCATAGTTCATATGAGGGTTTACACTTGGTATTGTACATTCTATGGGTTTGGACACATTTATAGTGACACGTCAACTGTTATGATATCAAACTGTAGTTTCACTGCCCTAAACATTCTTTGTGCTCCACTCATTCATCCTTCTCTCTACTTCTTGCAACCACTAGTCTTATTGTCTCCATAGTTTTGCCTTTTCCATGATGTCATATAACTGGAATCATACAATATGTTACTTTTTCAGATTAAATTCTTTCACTTAGTAATATGATTTTTATTTCCTCCATGTCTTTTCATGACTTGACAGCTCATTTCTCTTTAGCCTTGAATAATATTCTATTGTCTGGATTAAGTACAGTTTATTTACCCATTCACCTACTGAAGGACACCCTGGTTGCTTCCAAATGTTGGCAATTATACATAAAGCTGTTATAAATGTCTGTGTGCAGGTTTTTGTGTAGACATCAGTTTTTAGTACCTTTTGGTAAATACCAAGGAGCATGATTGTTGGATCATACTGTTAGGGCATGTTTAGCTTGTGAAACACCACCAGCATGCCTTCCAAGGTGGCTGCACCATGTTGTATTCCCACCAGCAATGGGTGAGAGTTCCTGCTGCTCCACACCCTCACCAGAATTTGGTGTTGTCTCTTGTTCTGAATTTTGCCATTCTGTTAGGTGTATAGTGGTATTTCTGTTTTAGTTTGTATTACCCTGATGACATACGCTTATTTGCAATGTGTATATCTTCTTTGGTGAAGTGTCTATTAAGATTGTGGGCCCATTTGAAAATTTTTATTGTTGCGTATATTTCTTTACCAGATATGTCTTTTACAAATATTTTCTCCCTGTCCATGGCTTGTCTTTTTATTCTCTTGACAGTGTCTTTTCCAGAAAAAAAAAATTTAAATTTAGTCAAGTTCAGCTTATCAATTATTTCTTTCATGGATCATGCCTGCTGTATTGTATCTAAAAAGTCATTTGCCAAACCCTAAATCATCTACATTTTCTCTTATGTTATCTTCTAGGAGTTTTATAGTTTTGTATTTTGCATTTAGGTCCATGATACATTTTAAGTTCATTTAAGTTAAATTTTGTTTTTTATTTATTCAATCATTTATTTTACCTATGTATGTCCAGCTTTTTTCAAGCACCATTTTTGAAGAGAAAAAAGAAACCTCTTCTAAAATGCCATTTTTGTTTTATGTTTTCTGCAAAGTACTGAGGAAATATTCTCTAGAGAGAATTTGAAGTATAATTTAGCCCGTAATTATTTAGGTAATAGAGGAAGAGGAAAGATTATTGAATGGCAACTGTATATTAGTCATTATAATAGATGATTCATATATATTATTTAGACTTTATAACAGACAAGGAGTTAGGTATACCCATACAAGGTAAGACATTTCAGACGTAGAACTTAAGTATTGCTTCTAACCAAAGTCACATAGTACGAGCAGGAAGTACCTGTACTATATATACTATATATAAGATGATAGGCTCTGGAACAAGCTGCCTGTGTTTGAATTTGGGCCTTGCCATTCTCTAGCTGTGTGGCCTTTTTCAGGTTACATAACACTCTGTTGCAGTTTTCTCTGAGTATAATGTGGGTAATAATCAGGTCTTTCTTACAGGATTTTTGTAAGAATTAATGCATGTGAAATGTTTACTGCCAGGCCTGGTATATAGTAATTGTTTGATAAGCTAGATGTTAGCTATCAGTCAAACCCCAAACCTGTCGGTTCTTTCCATCGAAAAGATCATTCTGGTCTTAAGAAATGAACTAGCAGCAGTGATTTGGGCCTGGTTGTGTGGATAGAATAGGGAAATTTGAGAAGCTGCGCATGTTACATCACAAGAGATGATACTCAAGGATCCTCCACATGGAGGCATAAAGTTAGAAGAGTGGTATAAGATGCTGTATAACACTTTGAAAACATATGTTGCCATAATGGAATAATAAAGAAGAAATGGTAGAAACTGCAAATGGAGGATTAAAGCTCAATGTGAACATGAGACACATCTGTCAAGATTGAAGCAAAACTCTGATGAGCCTATTTATCATAAATTGAAATGAACCTTTTTCTGCAAGGAATTGCCAGTTGTTAATATACCATTCCACTGAAGCACTCTGTTTCATAATAAACTAATAGAAGGATGTCTTAATCTTATTTCTTATTTGGAAATTTTTTTTTCCTTTTGAAAGAAGGCATTAATGTAGTGATTTTGTCTGTGGTCAGTCTAGAGACCTTTAGGAATCCATTGTGTTCAAATAGTGATTTTGTTAGGACTTTGTGGAGGACTTACTAGGCGCTGGGTTTATCAAGTATTTACTCATTTAATATGCCCAACTGTCCTGTGAGGTACTCTCACCCCTATTTTACAGATTAAAAATAACTGAGATACATAGAGGTTGAGACATATCCGGAATCATATATCTAAATCATATGTGATTGTGGCTGAAATGAGATTCATATCAAGATTATTCTTGCCTCAAAGCCCATGTTTAATGGCTCTCTAAGAGATATTTTTCATCTTTCAAAAAGAGAAACAATGTGGTTTATCACTGTTATTGCTGCATGAGCTATTTTAAAAAGTCCTTTACTTTGGGTTGAAATTACAGCAAATTCTTTCGAAATAAAGGACGTGAGGTAGGGAAGTAACAAATATGAGGGTCCGGAGTGGAGAACAATGAGATGAAGCTAATTCTTAAAGCAGGCGTTAGAAGATGCAAGCGGGGTGAACTCAGTCTGTAGAGATGTCGGTTTATACCAAACATGTTTTTTTAAAAAATTCAGGTTTGGGCATCTTTGGTCACTATATGCACCTACCAGCCCACCTAAGTACCTGTTCTTTCCCACTTCCTCTTTATTGTGTGTGTGGTTCCTGATCTGAAAAAGGGCTCCAAGTTAGTTTCCTGAAGTTTTTGTTGTTGTTAGTATTTCATTCTAAATCCAGCATTCTTTTGTCCTATTTTTTATTTACTAAACTTTCTTGAGACAATAATATAGCTTTAAATACTATATGTAGTATTTGGTCCTTGAGGTTAGAAAGTTGTGTTCACTGTACCTCTATTGTGTATAACATGGTGATCCAATTATTATGACCAGTTAATCAATAATAGTTGATTTTGGTTCTATTAAAAAAAAAGATACCCTATATAAGATGCTTGAATTTTGATAATTGAAGTTGTATAATTCATTTTCACATTCTGTCAAAGGAATGTTCTTGCTGGACCTTGTTCATCACCAGATTAGTAGAATGTAAATACACATTAGAATTTATAAACACAAAAGAAATGTTTACCATTGCATTGTTCTTGACATGTGCTTTGATTTTTATGTAAAAGTCAAGAGACTGACAGCATTGATTTCTTTCATCACCAAGCATTTTGAATATCATTGTCCATTGAATATTATCACACACTGGAAGGAGATAAGACTATAGTGTTGATATGAAATGTTCATTTTATTGGCATGAGTATGGTATATAAAGAAATCACTGAAGAAATCGTAATTTTAATTGTGCTATAAGTGGTAAGAAATAGTTTCATGTAGTACCTTATTTAAGCTTTGACTTTATTGTAGAAATGTTACTGACTAGCCTTATAGAAGATGTATTTTCAGGAACGATGTTGAGAAATATTGAACAATGCAGTTATAAAGAAATTTAAAAAATCAGTCCTGCAATATGTTCTCATGTGATCTTGCAGTTGAATGATCTTAGATGGCATAGGGATGGCATTTAGGGTGCAGTTGAGAGGCAGCATGGGATTAAGGGCACAGCCTCTGGACCTACATTGCCTGAGATTGAATCTTGGCTCTGCCACTTGCTTGCTGTTAGTTTCTGTGCCTCTGTTTCTTCAACTGTACAGTGAAGATAACAGCAGCTCTCCTTATACAGTTGTGGTGAAGTTAACCTGAGTTAATGTATGGGACCTTCTTAGAAAAATGCCAGGGACTCACGTATTAAAAAGGTATGAGTGTTAACCTTTATCATTAATATTATTCTCATTGAGAACATCCTTGATTCTTTAGTACCAGAAAAAATGTAAACAATAAGTATCCGTACAGTAGAAATTAATTAATTTTAAACTCTTCATATTGAAGGGTCTTTAGAGAAATAATCTCTTCAGTCCTTGAGGACCTTGCATTCAGCAAGCCCCAGTTATTCAAGTTTGACTATCTCCAAGTCGAGTTCAAGGTTTTGGACTGTGAAAGCGTTACCATTCAGCACATTCAAGCAGTGCTCACCTATACAGGTACTCTGAATGCTATGGAAATCGATTGAGTTTTCTTTATTTTTTTCTACTATATTAGCTTTTCTGTAGTAGCATTTGAAGGCACAAAATACTCTACAGTTCTTTTCATAAATGAATGAAGACTGAATCTAAAGGTTTTCACACTGGAGCCCTGATACATTCCACACTGTCACAAAGAGTTGTCATCACCGAGAGCTGAGAGTAGTTCTAAAGAGTTAAACCATTATAAACTTTTGTAGGTGTTCACTTTTTACTGGTAGTCATTACCTAAAGTTTATAATAGGCCTGCTATTTTACTCAGTACATCTGGAGTTGGTGATTGCATTTTCTTACAAAATTTTGGATTTTGGATGTTAAGACACTGAAAAGAGTATACAGTATAATTAGCTTTACCTCCTGAGGATTGTCAGTAGTCATTACACATTTATGCAAAATCCCTAGCCTCCGGTATCACCATAATTGCTTTTGGGGCACAGCATTGCATGATAGTTTGCTCTGGTTAGTAACTCTAAATTTGATATTTACTTTGGGAAGAATCTATTTCTCTGGGACCAAGAGACAAGAGATAGGGTGCTGTTAAATAAGATAGAATCAGGGAATAGGTGAGAGTTTTCCAGCTTGTGTATTCCATGGGAGGAAGTAAAACATTTCAGACAGAAGTTAATTTTTCTCTGGTTCTTCTCTATCAAAAATCTAAGCAGTCTGCATGATAGGAAAAAAATAGGAGCGCTATTTTTACCATCTCTTCTATGCTTTGTATACTCCCTGTAAAAACAAGGAGTTTGTTAAAATTACGCTTATTATTCTTTGCATTCCCCACATGAGTGGAGGAGGTGAGAAAAGCCAGGGAAACAGTGGAAATAGCCACTATTAAATTAGCTCAAATCTTGCATTAATACACATTTAAAATAAACTTAGAATGTTATTTTCCTTTTTGTTCTTGTGGTTGGAACTCTCTGTGAGGGATTATGAACACTGGTTTCAAGTAGATTTTTTGCTCTTAGTGCAGCTTGTATGGGAGCTTGTTAATTGCAGATAGGTCGATGTAAACTTTGACAACTTTGCAATTCTCTCACTGAGGAGAAACTAGATTTTTCAGGGTAGTTACTGTTTGTGCTGCAATTATTTGCACTTCGTTACTTAGGAGCTTATTCCTTAATTGTTTCTGGCCTTGTTTCTTCTTGCATCTAGCAAGATATTTGGAACCTTGGGGCACATAACATGCCTTGACTTATTTTTCATTCCTTACAGCACCTAGTAGCGCTGGGTACTTCGTTGGTATTCAGTAAATGCTTGATTAACCCATTACACTTCTGACTTTTCCGTAGGGAATAGGGATAATTGTTACCTTAAATTTACTCTCCAGAGAACTGATTATTTCCTAAGGTCCCCATGGTAAATGGGATTCTCATCTGTTGTTTGGGTGAAACCATTTGCTTGCGATTATTAGTCTTTTGTAATTTAGAAATGATTGGATGTGAGTGGCTAAGAGTGTGGGCTAATTCTGCTTTTGCTGCTTATTAGCTGTGTGACTTTGGAGGTTGTAGTAGTACTTGTTATTGTGAGAGTTAAATAGATGTAAATAAGTTAGAACAGAGCCTGGTAACAACCATATCGTTAGCTTTTATTAGTAGCTTATTTTTTTCCCCCTGATACTATTTTTTAATTAAATTTATTGGGGTAGCATTGGTTAATAACATTATAAAATTTTCATGTGTACAAGATTATAATTTGACATCTGTGTACTCTATTGCATGCTCCCCATCTGAAGTCTCGTTTCCTTCTGTTACCATATATTTGACCCCCTTTACCCAATTCGCCCTCCCCTCCACTCTCTTTCCCCTCTGGTAACCACCATTCTGGTGTCTTTAGGGGTGAGTTCATTTTCCTTTTGTTTGTTTGTTATTTTTGGTTTTATATTCTGCATATGAGTGAAATCAGACTGTTTTTGTCCTCATCTGACTTATTTCACTTAGCATAATACTCTCTAGATCCATCCGTATTGTGGTAAATGACAATATTTCATCTTTTTTTTATGGCCGAGTATATTACATCGTGTGTGTGTTTGTGTATCGCATTTTCTGTATGCAGTCATCCATCAATGAACACTTAGGTTGTTTCCATGTCTTGGCTATTATAAATAATGCTGCAATGAATATAAGAGTACATATATCTTTACGAATAAATATTTTCATATTTTCAGTTAAATATCTAGGAGCATAATTGCTGCATCATATGGTAGATCTATTCTTAACTTTTTTGGAAACCCCCATACTGTTTCCGTAGGCTGCACTAATTTACATTCCCACCAACAGTGTAGGAGCATTCCCTTTCTCCACATTCTTTCCAACACTTATTTCTTTTTGATAATAGCCATTCTAATGGGTGTGAGGTGGTATCTCACTATGGTTTTGATTTGCATTTTCCTAACTAGTGATGTTGAAGATCTTTTCAGATGGTCTATTGGCCATCTCTATATATGTAACTTGGAAAAATGTCTATTCAAGTCCTTGGACCATTTTTTAATTGGATTGTTTGTTTTTTTGTTGTTGAGTTGCATGACTTCTTTATATATTTTGAATATTAGAAAAATTAGAAATATTAGAAAAATTTTCTCTCATTTGGTTAGTTGCCTTTTTGTTTTGTTGATGATTTCTTTTGCTTTGCAGAAGTTTTTTAATTTGATGTAGTCCCATTTATTTATTTTTGCTTTTGCTTTCCTTGCCTTGGGGTCAAGTTCACAAAAACCCTTCTAAGATAAAGGTCCATAAGTTTAGTGCCTGTGTTTTCTTCTAAGTATTTTATTGTTTCAGATCTCATGCAAATCGTTAATCCATTTCGAGTTAATTTTTGTGTATGGTATAACATAATAGTCTAGTTTCATTCTTTTGAATGTGGCTGTCCAATTTTCCCAAGACCAGTTATTGAAGAGCCTTTCCTTTCTCTATTGTATATTCCTTTTTCCTTTTCGAGATTTGTTCACATATGTGTGGGTTAATTTGTGGGCTGTTAGTTCTGGCCCATTGGCCTGTGTGTTTGATTTTCTGCCAATAACATACTGTTTTGATTACTGTTGCTGTGTAGTGTCTTATGGAGTCAGGGAGTATGATACCACTGGCTTTGTTCTTTTTTCTCAGGACTGCTTTGGCTATTGGGGTCTTTTGTGGTTCAGTACAAATTTATGGACTTTTTGGTCCTATTTCAGTGAAAAGTACCATTGAGATTTTGCTAGGGGTTGCATTAAATCTGTAGATCACTTTAGTTAATATAGACATTCTAACAATGTTAATTCTTCCAATCCATGAACATGGAATATCTTTTCATTTCTTTCTATCTTCAATTTCTTTCAACAGCATCTTGTAATTTTCAGTGTTCAGGTCCTATATCTCCTTTGTTAAGTTTATTCTCAGGTATTTTATTTATTGCATTGTAAATTGGATTGTTTTCTTCATTTCTTTTTCTGATATTTTGTTGTTAGTATACAGAAAAGCAACAGATTTTTTTATCTACTGATTTTATATACTGAAACTTTACTGTATTTGTTTATTATTTCTGAGTTTTAGTGTAGGCTTTAAGGTTTTCTATGTATAGAATCATGTCATTTATAAATAGTGACAATTTTACATCTTCCTTCCCAATTTGGATGCCTTTTGTTTCTTTTTCTTGTCTAATTGCTCAGGTTAGGACTTCCACTATATGTTGGATTAACAGTGATGAGAGCGGACATCCTTGTCTTATTCCTGATCTTAGAGGGAAAGCTTTCAGTTTTTAACCATTGACAATGATGTTAGCTAGAGATTTGTCATATAAGGCCTTTATTATATTGAGGTTCTTTTTTTCTATACACATTTCATTGAGGTTTTTTTTTTTTTTTTTAAATCATAAATGTATGTCGTATCTTGTAAAAGCTTAGTTTTTTAAAAAACTGAGTTTGGGACAGTTTTTTTTTTTACTTTCATGACCTATGAACATATTTGGAATTTGACAAGCTGTCTGTATGCGCAACTGCTTATTTTATTTAGACTATTAGTTCCTTGTGCATTAGGTTTACTTCCCTTGACCTTGGGGTTCATTCTTTATCATAAGCTGTTTTCTTAAAGATTTTACTCTCATAAAAGGCAATAATTATGTCTGGAGGAGAAGGCTGAATTACAGAATTTTGCTGATTTTCATCAGGTTTTCTCATGGCTGTGTTGAATATAGGTAGTCTTTCATGAGTTGATATGACCCTTGATAATATGTAGCCAATTTAGACTTTAAGGTTTTTTTTGTGTGTGTGTGTGTTTTTTTTTTTTTTTGATAAAAAGAGAGTATGGGTTTTATTTTTATCTAGAACAATTTATTTCATAAAAAGAACATTGCAAATTGTTCTCTTTGTTAAACACTTTTAGACTATTAGATCTTTCTTATTTTTCGTACCAAAGTATTATAAAAGTATTCTCTTGGCTTTAGCAAATTTGGTAACATTGAACCAAGCACTATAGAAAGCCATTACACATTAACTTCTAAGAGTCTATAGACCATTAGTTGAATATTCTAAAAATTGATCTCATAGGTTGAAAAAGTAACTCCTCCCCCCACCCTCGCATTATATCTGTACAGATTTAAAAGACCTCTCATATCGTGTTACGATTGAAATGTATTTATTCAGATCCATTATGAGGACTAGGGTTTGTAAGGCCTCTCTTTTTAACTCCAGGGAAAGCGGCCTAACATTACCAGTCATCTATAATTCCAAGTTATCAATTAACTGTCAAGTTTGCTGCTTTAGAAATTAAGTAGGCTCTAAAATCCAACTCTAAATCTGTATAAATTTATCTCTAACCACATCCGAATCATGGTTCACTACCATAAAGTGCTGAATTAAATCAGCTATATACTATTTCTCACTCTACTCCTCACTGTCAAAATGAAACTTCTAGTAGATCAATTAGGAAACACTGATTTTTTAAAGGCTTTTATCCCAGATAGAACTTTTAAATGACAAAAGTATCTCTGTATATTTTCATACAGACTTGATCAGTAACTCACATGGTCCCCTAATCTTAGCCAATGTGATGATGGAGTACAATTCACAGTGAACTATGGTGCATTTTATAAATGGGCCACTCTTGAGTATTATTGCTTAATGCAAGCAGGAAATATAGGCACCACATTTAGAGTACGTGTTTTGTTTTTCAAGGATGCATTTTAACATTAGAGATGGTAAAGGTTTTGAAATCAAGCCACTTTGCTTACTTAAAATATTTTGTATTAGTTATTGTCTATTTTGAGTACATTAACTCAGTGGGAATTTTAGGTTACTCATACTCCAAATTAGAAAAAAAATCCTGTGTTCTGTGGTAGTATTTACTAAAAACTCTTTCAAAAGCATTAATGATCTGATTTACAAGTATTTAAATTAAACTGTTTATTCAGGAACATGCACATAAAATGCAGAACACAACTTGATTGGTTCTATTAATTTTATTTTTATTTCAGAGATTGTGCTTATAACTAGTTGCTTTTCCCATGTGAGCTCTGGCTTTATGTAGTACAACTATTTTTATAATGAACTATCTGTAATAAAATATACAAGTGAATATTGCTTTAAAATCATCATCATATGGGAATTTATACACTTATTCAGTAAATGTTGCCTCTATCCCAAACATTTTTGTTGCTTCTGTTTTGGAATTGCGTAGGCAGATATGGAACCCAAAGAAATTTTCCGGTAATGGCTGTGTCGTGTGATTAAACAAATAATTATACAAGTAAAAGATATTTATTAAATGCCAGATTGCCCTAGGTACTGTTGAAAGCTAGAGATCCTCTTTGTCTTAATGTAATGAAAATTTGATGGAGATGCGAACATGTAAATTACCATATAAGAGCTAAATAACAACTATGAGAGGAGAACTAATAGAAAGCATTTCATGATTTATTGATAATACTTTACATTTGTTTCGTATTTACAGCTGTCAAAGTACTTCCATGTACATCATCTTATCTCCTTTTCACAATAACCAGGAACACAGGCTAGATATTATTATCTTCATTAAATATTGATAAAAAGGCTAGATATTAGGAGAGTCACCTGAAGTCATAATTACTAAATGTAGTGCCAGGGATAAAATTAGGATCTTTAAAAAATAAACTCTGGGATTCAAACTGATAAATACAGGAAAATTTTTTAGGAATTGGAATATAAGGTGGAACTTGAAGAAGATACAGGATCTTGAAGATTCACGAAAAATGAAGCAATATTGTAAGGCTATAATTGAGAACTGAGTTTTTCCAGATCAGAAGCTCTATGTGGAGGCCTGTTGGTAGAGAGTTCCTGGAAAGGTGGTTTGTGGCTGGATTTGATTTTAAACTATGGGTGATATTTTGCAATGCTTGGGGATAGTTTTTGGTTGTCATAACTAGAGGGTTAAGGTGGTACTACTGGCATCTTGTTGGTAGGGACAAGATGTTCCTAAATATTATGCAATCCACAGGACAGTTCCACACAACAAAGAATTTTCTGGCCCCAAATATCAATTAGTGTTGAGTCTGAGAAACCCTGGACTAGATTATAGAGCCCAAAATGAGAACTTAACCCTTTATGTATTAGGGAGCCATTGAGTTTTTTCTTTTATTTTAAGGAAGGAGTAGTTGTACTCAGTGGAAGGACAAGGTCAGAGATGGTAATCTATGAAGTCAATTTGATTTTCCATGTTCTTTGACAAATAAAACTCCAAACTGCTACCTATTTGTATAGGGAACTGCAGTATTACTTTGTGATAAGTTTTTCAGGCGTTCCTTGAAATGAAGAGGTGGGTCTTGAAACCTAATAGGCAAATCCTTGCTGGTTGTGTGAGATAATGAGAATTCAGCTTGCAAAAAGATGGAATTGAATAGCCAGTGCAAGTTTCTCTTACTTAAATGACGTGGGAGGCTCCTGTTTCACCCAGCAGAGCTGAAAGGGCACAATCAAGGCTGCCAATGCCTATAAATCACAGAGAAGGTTTATAGCAAGGGCTGACAGTGCTGATGTGATCCATGCTCTCCAAAGCATCAATAGGACATTCCTCATTGTGATGAGATGTGAATGCTGCCAGCGGTCATGAGAATCTTGGATTTATCCGACCATCCTTGATTCTGAATAGCTCACCAAGTGAGAGTTTTCATAGCCCCAACCCTCATTTTTAACCTTCAGCTGCATGTGCTTTCAAATCTATGAGCTATGCATTATGAGATTTAGAGGCGCTCGAGCATCTGCTACTTCTGTAATCATCTTCCAATTGCTTTTCTACCATTTTACTTTTCACTTACATAATGCTAGTTTTCATTATCACTGAGCTTCATGCTTGATAAAAGGTGTGTGGTTCCCTCTTCTTTGCTGTTACACAAATTTCTTGTAAGACATTCTCATTTGAGAAATTATGCACTAATATAAGTGTGTTGCTTTAGTGGGGTAGTGAGAAATGAAATATAAATACCAGATTATCATTTGACAGTGTGCTTGATACTAGAGTTGATGAATGTGTTGCTGTTGCCTAAGCAAGTCCCGTTTGGGCCTGCTGTCTGGGAAGACTAGGAGTGATGTGATACAAACAATGCCCAATCTAAAACCTGTAGATTTGCAGTTATCTGGGATAAGCTACTATTTGCTTTGAGCAAAACTGCACGTTTGCTACAGCTGTAAACTACACTGACAGCCAAGAAAATATCAAACCTTATAGATTGCTTCTAACTAATTCAGTCCTAGAAAAAGGTCAGCCTGCAAAAATTTTATTTATTTTTCAAAATTGTATGGCAGAAAACGTCTATGTCCTAAGGCATATGCATTAGCACCAGGGCTAGGGCAGTCTTCATCTTTTATTAATATTCTCAATTTTCTGTGGCTCTCTTTCAGGTCTGGCAAGATTCATTCTCTGGACCAATACTCATTTGTAGGGTATTGCAAACATATTTTTACTTTCGTTTACCTAGTCTTTAAGGGAAAATAATGTGACTGTTACTCAGGAAGATATTTTAAACCTTTTAGATTGGAGCTTTACTCAAGGAAACCACAAATGCAGTTGGAAAATGACTTAGGAAAGCACGGAGTGTGGTGGTGGGTGACCCATTTTGTTGGTGTGCTGCATCATCAACTCAGAAGAAATATATTGTAAATGCCAAATATTAACTATGACATAATACAGGGTTAAACTTAAGTTTAGCTGTTAGAATGAGGCTACTTCCTGAATTTTATCAATTACTCTCCTTTCTTATTGACTGTATATCCATAATTATTAAATACCCTTTGAATGTCAATATATATGGCTGGTTGAATGATTTTCTTAATGGTATGGCCATGACATTTTCCTCGTATTCTGAATATATTCTAATACATTTTAATGCGCACACCCAGCGCTTAAATATTGTTTTGTTTGCTATTTTTCTTTTCTAATTTTCTAGTTCAGTAAATTTAAGTTAATAGGTCAAAAGCAAAAGTAACTAGTGAAAAATTTACAGGCACATACTACTTGGCAGCTTAAGGGAGTTGTACATTGCATAGCCAGTTTTGAGAACACAATTCCTACTTTGAATTATGCTTGAAAAAGACTACAACTTGATTGGAAAATTGTAGGTTTACTAAAAGGGATTTTATAACCAAAAGAAAGTAAAACATGCTTAGGAAAAGTCTTAAAAATTCTCAAGAGACTTGGAGTCATTTTGATGATATTTGTCAAAGGATTGCTGAAGAGTCCCTTATGAATTTTATGGTACTAGATTTGATGAGAAAACAATAGAACTCAGTTTATATAGCCCTCAGTTCACATTATGTAATACATAATGTGATTGGTCACTAAATTTCTTCTGTGAAGTTTGGAAATTTTTATGCTTTCTAGAACTGAAAATGATTAAATATAGTATTTATGATTGTTTTTATAAAAAAGTTAGGCATTTGAACCTTGAGCATAAGTGCAGTCTCTAATTACAAAATAATATTCATCTTGCTTAATTTATGCTAACAGGCCTTTCTTTAGAGAAGCAATTAGCCAAAGGAGTATATACAATGATTTTTTCTTTTGACTTTGGTTTTGGGTTCTAAGATTTGGAATTATAGGAGAGATCAATTTGCTTAAGCTGTGTTGGCTTGTATGGTTTAAACTATAGTAAGATGATCCAGGGCTTTTAGATAATAAATAATTGTCTATAGTGTCCTCTATGTGTCTTGTAAGATTCATTAAATGAAAACTAAATTTTAGGCAATTCATGCCTGTTGAGATATGACAACTTGGTTATTTATTCATTAAAGTGCAAATAATTGTCAGCATCTCATTTAAAGAACATTCCATCTTCTATAAATAATAGACTCATATTTAATCATTTGCTAAATGATATTTGAATGTTTGCTAAAATGGAAGTCAGTTCAAATGATAGCCTTTGCCCAGGAGATAGCTTGGTTTGTCTTTGAAAGTCAGCTTTTCAATGAGAGATTATTTTCTCCTCATGTATTCTATTTTATAAAGCAGTTTGTGTAAAAGAATCATGATGTTATAATCCCTTTTGTTAGTAGTACCATAGATATTAGAAAAGCGGAGCTTCAGTCATGGATAATAAAAATAATGGTTTATATAAATTTCAGTGCACTCTGTCAGTGAGTAGTAGATACTCAATAAAAAATAGTTTGGAATATTTAAATTCCACTTTTTAATAGCCTGGTTTAAACATCTCTGTTGCCTTTTTCTGTTTAACTTCACTCCGAGTCCATACTTGTAATGCCTCTCTCCATACAACCAAACATCAGTTGGAATTGGACAACATCAGTTTTCATGGAGATGGCTATATTAGTTTTCTGTTGCTGCCATAATAACTACCATAGATTTTGTGGCTTAAAACAACATCCACTTATTGTCTCACAGTTTTGTGTGTCAGAAATCCAGGTACACTGTGGGTCAGCTGAGTTCTTTGCTGAGAATCTCACAAAGTTGATATCACAATGTTAGATGGTCTATATTCCTTTCTAGGGATAGATCCAGGCTTGCTTTAGCTGAATTCGCCTTCTCACAGTTGTAGGTGAGAGGTCATGATTCCCTTGCTGGCTGTCAGCCAGGGGCTAGTCTTTGCTCCTGGAGTCTATCTGCATTCTTTCACATGCTGTCTGCTTTACCTGTGTCTCCCCATCTCTGCCCTCAGCAACAATGGGTCTTTCTCACTTTTCAAATCTCTCTAACTCCAGCCAGAGAAAGTTCTTTGCTTTTAAGAGTGTGTATGATTAGATTTGGCTCACCTGGATAATCCAGGGTAAAATCCCTATTTTAAAGCTTGTAACCTTACTACATCTGCAAAATCCCCTTTGTCATGTGACATATTACAAATTCTAAGGGTTAGGGTATGGGCATCTTTCGAGTGACATTCTGCTTATGAGAATGGCAGTAAAACTGAAGAGCTAGCCCAGTTCTTCTTTAGTCTCTCCCACTAGCCAGCGGCATAATCTTGATCTTTCTGTTTATTCATTTGATATGTTGGACCAGAAAATCTTAAAAATCTCTCTGGATCTTAATATCCAAAAAGCTTTGACCTATTTCTCTACTTCATTCTCTCTGTTCTTTTCTTCCTCATATCATTTAAGTTTTACTCAAACCTCTTTATTTTCTCTCTCTTTTCACTGTGCTCTTTTTTTCTTCTGCCAGTATTTGCATGCAACTCAAGGGATGTTGACTGGTAACAGATATTTTTTTATACCTCATTTAATTATAATACCTAACCTGAATTGATGTGAGGCTATTTATAATCTTCATTTCAGTTAATGTATGCTATATGCTTCACTACAGGATATTAATATGTTCGATTATAGCATGATACTCTAACACCCCCCGCCCCCCAGACAGAGTTATGTAACATACGGAATAGCACACTATTACCTTCCTAAAACCTGAAAAATTCTGAGGTCTGCAACAATCTGACCTCAATCATTTTGATAATGACAGCTTCCTGAGTGCTGTAGTCCTACATTCCTATGATATACCATTTGGTTTTATGGCCTTATTTCCTTCTTTATGGTGCTAGGTGTCAAATAGTATTTTTTTAAAAATTAAAATGAATCATATTTGGCTGTGTTTTGTTTAAAGTACTTTTGAAAATTGCCCACCCATTGTGCTAATAACACACATCACTTTTGAGAATTGATGTTACAGAGCCAGGCCAGAGAAATACAGACTCCAAGAATGTGTTGCCAGAACTATTGAGAAGCAAAATGTGCATTAACTATGGAGGGAGGAGACCTCTTTCAGGGATATGCTTGATTTTCAGTTAACAAAAAATTCTGGGCATTGTTCCAGAATTTAAATTTACAGCATTGATAGCAACAACACATGAATTTGAAAGTTGGAAGATTATGCTAATCGTGGTGGATTCCCATAAGATACACTGGACCTCTCCAATGCTAGATACAAATTATGATGAGAAAATTTACTGGGTATATCTAGCAGCCTTGCTAATTTGCTAATTTGTTAATTTATAATGCTAAAAATAATGCTTTTTCTTAGCTTATTCTTTTCTCTTGAATTTAGCTACTGCTAACACTTCATCTAGTTAATTTCTTTGCTTGATTTTTAAAAGGCTAAAGAAAGCTTATTCAAAAATAAACCTATGGCTGACTTTTAAATTGTTAATTTGCAGAAAAGTAATTGCATTTATTTTCTGGCAGTGTAACACAATGAATATTTAAAGCAAGAATCTCATATGTTGGAGCTGTGAGTGTGTTGACATAGAGTTAAATGTCTCTCAGGAAAAGGGGTGACCAATATGTGAATATTCTCTGCTTCCTTTCCTATCCCTTCTGGAGTTTTATCAGATAAGTTTCGGGTTACTTATTTTAGCAATAAGCCTTGGGCTCCTATATTTCTATCAGGAGTTATTAGGATCTGGCCCAGAGAATGTTGCTTGGGTACCCTGAAGTATATGATAAGAGGGTGAAAATGGGCTATGAACTGTAGCTGTTCTTTATTTATGGTTAAAATATATCTATTCTGGTAAATGAGTATTGCCTAAAATATGACTAATTCTGTTTTATCATAAACTTCTATAACAACTTTGCAAATAATCATAGCATTGCAAATAATTTGGTATTCTGATTTTCCTTTTCTTGGCAGATTTTTCTCTTCTTTAGGAAGTAAAGAGTAGGTAAAATGAGGAAATAAATATTTCTTTCTACTTATGCAGCATATCTTCACTTCTTTTGGGTGCAGAGCACTTATGAGAATGGAAATTTTACTCTATTTTTTTAGCCATCATGAGTTTATTACTTACTAGTATTTCAAAGTCCTTTGAGTCAAAATTATCCATTTCCTTTAAAAGTATATATGACTTTCCCTTTCTACTCTTTGTTCAGTATTAATTTTATCACCTAATGATAAAAGTGGCACTCCCTTGTTCTTGTCCAAATAATTTTATCTTTTAAACTTCAAGATGAGTGTGTAGGTTTGGGTGGAAATTATAGTTCTGATGTTCTACAATTTGATTAGTATTCTTATTACCAGATAACTTTTAACCTGTTTTTATGTACCCTTTGACCATATTCTTCTTCAGCTTTTGAGAATAAGGAATTCCTGCTTTACCAGTGGTTCTCAAAGCTTGCTCTAAGGACACTTGGAGGTCCTCCAAATTTTTCAGGGGTCTGCAAAATCCTCCCTTTCCCAACTGTTTATCTATGTGAGGTCAGATTATCTGTATAAATTTTGACCCAGATGATATATCTCAATAGAATCCAGCTAGCTTTTATTAAGCCAGACAGTAAAGAGATTAACAAAATTGTAGAACCATGCCACTCTCCTCACTAATTACTTTTAATTAGAAAATAGTTTTCACAAAATATATGTACTTGTGTTTTAACATGCAATGGGTTTAATATTCATAGTGCATTAACAAATATTTAAACACTTCTCAGTTTTAATTCTTAATAGGTAAATGTTGATAATACAGCCCATTTAAATAAAAGATCACTGTGGTCCTCAATAATTTTTAAGGGTTTACAGGGGTCCTGAGACCAAAAGCTTGAAAAAACCTGCCTTAAACACATTTCATAAGGCCTTCTAAGCTTGCGTTTCCTTGAACTCTTTTCTTTGAGTTCTGACATCTGGGTACAGGGGCTTTATAAATATTTTACATTTAGTTTCTGATACTTCTATTTAGTTTTCTGATCTAAAAAAGATCAGAAAAGACTTCTCTGTTTTCTGATATCTCTCCAGAGACATTTGACTGGTTTGGGAACCAGCAGTCTACAATGGGGTGGTTACAGCAGAATGTTGCCTCTGATACTCCTGAAGTCATCAATGAGTAAAGGAAAGAGAATGACGAACAGCAGTATACTTACCACTCAGCTTTACCAAATCGCAATATTTTGCTATATTTGCTCACTTTGACTCTGACCTTCCTACCTCCCTTCCTACCTCCTCCTCCTTATAAGAACCTTTGTGATTACATTGAGCCCACCTTGATAATCTTTCCATCTCAAATCCACAAAATCCCTTTGGCCATGTTATGCAACATATTCACAAATTTCAGGAATTAAGAGGTAGATATCTTTGGGGAGGCCATTATTCTGCCTACCATGGGTATATATCCCTAACTTTATTATTAGCTGTTAACACATTGCTCTGCAAAGTTGTTTTACCAAGTTTTTCTTCCACTAGCAGTGCAAGAATTGGTCAACTTCCTTATCAACATCTGGTGTTATCAGACTTATTATTTTTACTACTTTTAAGTATAAAAGATTCTGTATTTTCCTTATTAGTAATGTGGATCATTTTTTTCATTTTTATACTATACATTTACATAATCAGTCTCTTCTTATGTTGTAAATCACCACCATACAAGTACAGTGTGGATTATTTTGGCTAAGAATATTTGCTCACTTTTCTTCCCACTTGCATAGTCTAGTGCAATCTTCTTGCAGTTCATTTCTGTGATTGACAGTTTACTAGCCAGAAATGCTTAGCATCATCTGCAAAATGAAGGATATTTATCAAGGTGTAAAATAAAACCAGTCTCAGACTTAATGGTAATTGAAATTAATCCAGACTTACT
Organism: Pteropus alecto; assembly: GCF_000325575.1. Taxonomy (NCBI): domain Eukaryota; kingdom Metazoa; phylum Chordata; class Mammalia; order Chiroptera; family Pteropodidae; genus Pteropus; species Pteropus alecto. Next base: position 12,738,979 of record NW_006443138.1, read on the forward strand.
AGAAAACTACTCTTGTTTGTAATGCTTTTCTTTGTAAGTGTATCCTTGGTGATTTAAAATACATACATATTCATAGACACATCGTGGTTATACATGATAATAGCAAGGACATCATTGTCTATTGGTTTTACTCAGCAGGA
>NW_006443138.1:12739162-12740096 GCF_000325575.1 Pteropus alecto
CTCAGCTTTCTAGCTTGGGCACTTGCTATAGTCTTTTACCTAATTTGTCTTCCTTCAGTATCCTGTACTGTCTGTCCAATCTGTATACAGCCCTGGAGCCAGACTCATGTCTCCAAAGTATACCTTGAGAAAAATTCCGCGCCCCGTTCCACACAGCTGCTCCCAATAGATTTAACAGCATTTCTTCATTCATGGACCCATTTTAGAATTTAAAGACAGTTATAGATCCATTTCCAATGTGTATATGTACACACACACACACACACACACACACACACACACACACACTCACACTCACGCTCACGCACACACACTCACAGTAATCATAGTCCCAGAGTGTTCATTGACCACATCTATTATCTCTGTCTCCCATATTAAAATATCTGACTTACAGGAGAAAGCTGAAACTGGTTAGCCCACATGTCAAATTATGATTCAATTTATGATCTGATCCCTTAGGTAACTGCTTCTCCAGATTAATTTCCTATTACTATATCCTGCATAAACATTCTACTACTTGAAACTTTCTTCAAACATTCTATGTTCTTAACTGAAATTCTGGCCATAGGATCTTTATATCTATTTCTAGATGTCTGCTAACCATACTAATAAATAGATTGCTCATGCCTTTGCCAAATGCTTTTGATGGCTTTTGCTGATTTTATTTTCTCCTTCTTTGCTCTTAGTAGTTGTTTATTAATGTTTCAACTTTGAGTTGCTTTCATGTCAGCAGCAAGAACAAGGGAGGACTCAATTTTTTCTGTAACATGTAAAAAACTTTGGGTTAGTTATTTTCTCTCCTCCCTCTCTCCCTCCCTCCCTCCCTCCCTCCCTCCTTCCCTCTCTGTGTCTCTCTTTTCTTTCTTTCTTTCTTTCTTTTTCTTTCTTTCTTTCTTTCTTTCTTTCTTTCTTTCTTTCTTTCTTTCTTTCTCTC
>NW_006443138.1:12740583-12747333 GCF_000325575.1 Pteropus alecto
GTCACAAATGTTTTTTCCTATATTTTCTTTCCTTCTTTCTTTCCTTCTTCCTTCCTTCCTTCCTTCCTTCCTTCCTCCTTTCCTTCCTTTCTTTCTTTTCTTTCTTTTCTTTCTTTTCTTCATCTCATTTATTGATTCCCAGGAATCTTCCACAAACTGTAGCTTTTTGGGCATTTGATAAATAGGAAAAGTGAGAGCCAGTATAGTTAAGTGGTTATGAAGCTGGGTTCTAAAGCTAGATGGACTCTTTCAGTCAGCAACCTAATAGTTCCAAGTTTTAGAAAATGCATTGCATTTTTTTTTGACTCCTGTAACTGAAAGTCCAGCAATATATTCTCTTCAGGTATGGTGTGGCTTCAGCTCCAGCACCATTTATCTGTGATTATCTTGTCCATGTGCTTCTTTTTGAGTTGTCTTTTTTTTAGAATACTTTTTCTCATAGGAAAATGGCTGCTCTAGTTTTAGGCCTATATTGCACCATCCAAAAGTGTGGAAAATACTCTTTCTCTACCCTAGAATAAGAGTCTTAGGATTTATTTTACCTGCAACAACTTAAGCCACATGCCAACCCCTGTGGTTAAGGAAATCTTATGTACCAGTTGGCTTATAAAGAGGTTAGTGTTCATCAATAAAACAATTGTCTTTGAATAAATAAATAAATTTAACATATTTTAAAATGAATGTCTGGACAAGAATATTTGAGATTAAGCCTGGGGCATAGGTTCCCCATATATCATACCTGGATGCATAACATTGAGACCTACAGCTTTGATCAAAAATTGATCAAATAATTAAATGAGTGGTTTAAGACACCATACTTGATAGAACCTCATCTGAAAAATGCCTATCCCAGAGGGTTATGAATGTCTGGAAATCTGAAGAGTCTGAGATTTTACCCTATTTGGAAAGCTAATAAGTTAGCCTGCCACAATTCATGTTTGCTGGACAAAGACACAAGACTCCTGATTCATGTACAAAGGACTTTACTACTCATGACAGCAATAGAAGAGTATTAGCAATCACTCTAGTTCCCTTAGCCCCTTTTCCTATAGGGCAATGGAAAGAGGGCCAGATGATGCCTGCACATGCAGCAGGTTGTATTATAGAAAAGGCACGCCCTGACCAAGATTAGGGAAACTGAACCTTTTATAATATCCTCCAAGCAAACCACCTTGACCTTTGCTTTAGACAGTCATTATTTTTATTGTTCTGAACAATAAACAAACCTGCCCTTTGTTCCGGAGAGAAAGATATGGTTTCTCTTTTCCAAGGCTATTTTCTATAGAAACATTCTTGTAAAGGTAGGTAGTGCAGAACAAAGGCTGCTATTTCCTCTGCTTGTAAGACTTGGGTAAATGTGAAAGAACCGTTGAAAATTGTCTCCCAATAATATCTATCCCTCATTTCTACTCCATCATGGCTTCTGGAGAGTTTTCCCATGAGTATGTCATGCCATTGGCTGTTCTAATTAATCTGGATGACAGAAGCTGCATCAAATCTGTTTAATTTGTCTCATACAGTATTTAATTAAGACTACTACCTGCAGGATTTTAAGCCTCATGATGAGGCCAGCATCATTCTCCAAGGGTCCAACCATCCCTCCAGGATTCCCAACCTAGCTAACTGAACAAGTCCCATAAAACATCAGGGTCACTCTTAGAAAACCTGGTGGCTTTCTTCTTAAGTTTCTGTATTGACCTTTTCATTTGGCTTATTTAAGACATTAATCCAGGCACAGTAGTATATATTAGTGATTGTATGTACTCTGCCCAAAATGAGTAAGTCTAAGATACCTCTCTCTATCATCCGTAACAGTTAAGGCCAGTGAGCTGAGGCAGATTTCAATGCCTTCCAGGGCATAAGTGGTGTCATTGATCACTGCAGCTAAAAGTCAGGAATAAATTTCACACCACCTTTTCTAATTAGATGGCTCTTGTTGTAGGGACAACTGCCCGCAGGGCGTGCATAAATAATAAGTCAGTTATGCCTCTGGGAAGCCCCAGATAATAAGGGTAACTTCATTTGGTAAGGATTCCTAAAGTTTTCTGAGAGCTACGTGATCTAATGGTAATATTTCTAGAGGCAGATGTAGGTAGGGATGCTTAAAACCTGTGTTAAAACCCATATTTAACAGAACCTATGAGTCCCAATTTGGTCTGGCCTTTGCCTACCTTGCCAGCTTTATTTTGTCCTAGTGTACCCTTACCCTTTGTGTTCTTTAATCCCCTATGGTAACTATGCTCTCTCTTGCCACATAACCCTTGCATAACCTGGGATCTCAATATAAAATGCTTTTCCCATCGATCTCAGCCAATTAATTTCTATTTACTCTTTGTTGTTTCTATCTTCTCCTACCCTCATTATCCTGTTGTACTATATCTTGTGTTTTTGAGATGTTATGTATTGCTTCGTAGCACTTAATCACAATTTTAGTTTGCATCTAGTAGAGTTGTTTCATTAGTATTTATTCATTGCTAAACAGTATGCTCTATAATGGCTGGGAAGGCATTTGTTTTTGCTTATCTTTTTATTCCAGCACCTTCCTAGCACAATGTTTGGGAAGCAGCCAGTATTCAGTAAATATTTATTAAATGAATTAATTTTTTGGTGTATTTAAAATTAAGTGTTTGGAAAGGATATTAGCGTCAAGCCCTTGGGCAGCCATCCTTCAATAATCAGACGTGGCTCACAACAGTTGGCTGTAGCCTCATTGACCAGGAAAGGAGATCTAGATGAAACACACCAAGTAAAATATAGGATGGTGTGATTCACAATGGTAGCAGCAAGTCAGGTGGGCTACAGAGACTTTTGAAGCACTTGGGAAAACATACCTTGAGACTGAAGAGGGTAGCATTTGCTTCCTTGAAATCAGCAGCAGTCCAAGTGGGCAGGCAACAATTAATCAAGAGGTGACTCAATTTGTAACTGAACTCCAGGCTACTTAGAAGTCATAATGGAGAAGTCCTTCAAAGGGCCAAGGTATAGGAGATGGATGTCAGATAGTCTGATTCCTTATCTGGTCCCTCAAAAGGTGCAGAGTGGGGAAGACTGCAGGAGATGCCTCTGATTGGATTCATTTGGTCGAGCGAAGACTAGGGACAGTGTTCACGTGAAATTGCCATTCCAAATTTATCCGGAAGTTCTTTTTATTTCACTTGCGCTTTTATTTTTATTTTTTAATTTTTTAATTTTTATTAAGTTCCCTCATTATTCGGGTATTTATTAGGGTAGTGAAAACACCCCAAGTGTTTACTTCCAGTCCTTTCCTCATTTGGCTGTAAGCTGCTCATAGTCAGGTAGTCAGCTTATTCTCTGTGTCCCAGTTACCCAGCACAGTGCCTGGAATGTACTGAGAAGTAACTCCATGCAGTTTTGTTCTGTGGGCTCTGGAGAGAGACTGCTGAGTTTCAACCAAGCTCTGACTCTTCTGGCTGCATAATCTGGGAAGTTCACTCCATTTTCTCTAGCTTCATCTTTCTCGTGGGGATAATAAGGCTCAGAGGATTCTTGTGAGAACTGTATGGCATAATGTATAGGAAGCACTTAGGAAGTGTCTGGCACATATTCAGCACTTAATGAATATCAGCTTTCATTTTTAGGAATATAACATCATACCGTCCCTACATTTTGACAGAATTTGGGAATCTTAAAATCAGTTGGAACATTAATAGCTCTGTTAGTACAGATAGTTTGTGGCTCACCTGGGCCATTCTTCTTCAAGTGGTGACTCAGGGATTCAGAATCCTTCCCTCCTGTGGTTCTGTCCGTGCCCTAGAGCCTCCCTGGAATTCCCAGCTGCATTCCCTCACCCAGCTGGCCAGTGAGAGAAGAGAGAGTATGTAGGATCAATCAGGCAGTTTTCGGAGCCAAGTCTAGTGGTATAATTCCCTCCTATTGGCCAGAATTCAGTCACATAGCCCCATAAAGATGAAAGGAGGCTGGAAAATGTAGGCTTCTTGTGTGCCAGGAAATGGTATGAGGAACTCATTGTATTTCTATTGTGATAGATTTCATTAATAATTACCAAATAACCATGATCAGCTTGCAATAATATTTTCACTGCATTTAATTTAGTATTATTAATGTTGTTGTTATTTTCATCACATTTGTTTTTACAATTTCCTTGGTATGGCCCTGTCCTACCCATGGATAGATTTAATTTAACAGCTGAAAGAACAGTAGGAAAGATGGCAAAAACAAGAAACGGACCTCCAAACAAATCCTCTGAAATTATCGAAGCTGTTTTTGTCTTGGAAACTAAAAGAACTTACAGTTATTTTTTTCATGATATCTATTGATTTCTCAGTAAACTCTCTTTTGATTTAATTATAGGTTTAACTTGATCCCATTTTAGGCTTCATATTGGAGATTCTAGTTAACCTAAAGTTTTTTCTAATAGGAATATATTTATGATTCATCTTATTTGTTTAGCTGTATGATAAGCTTTTATTAGTTATCTTTCAAGAGACTCCTGCTCCATAACTCAGTCATTATCTTTGCTTCACCAAGTAGCGGTACTTAACTTACACTAAGGCAATTGACCATGCCAGTTTGACACCCGCTGGTTCTTTGGTATTGTTTTTAGTTATTCTTTATTCTCTATGTTCTTAATTTATTCCACGAAGAGAGTTTTGGATTCCCCAGGCTAAGAAACAAAAAATGGCTGAAGTGTTCTCCTTATTGCTTTTAAACCTGAGGGATTATCAGATGCATAACAACTCCTTTAAGCTCAAGGCAATTTAATAACTTGTACACTCCAAAACATAAGAATATACAAAACATTTAGGACACTAACAGCTTAAGTAGGGCATTTCCTTTCTAAATACTGAGAAGTAGTGGCATTAGACAGAGTCATAATAGATCTAAAACTACTCCTACACCTTGACTTTGGCAATCAAGACCATGGAACTGTAGCAATTGGCTAGTTTACCTTTGAGTCTTATCAAGTGCTGACCATCAGAAGTGTACGTGATATGCTGATGGTCAGTTCTATGTGGGAAACTTACATCTGGCTCATGAAGTTACATTAATACTGCCCCCTTTCGGGCACACATGCTTTTGTTTAGACTACCTCCTGTTGCAGGACTTCTGCTCTGAGAACAGGGGGCACAAGAGTTGGGTGCAAGCCTTAAGTCTTTTCCTTGATTTTGAGTGTTCTAATTCTAGAAAGTAAAACTGCAGTATGCCTGGTGGTGTCCTTGTGTTAATATTCATGATAATAGAATTAAAGTCTCATAATTGAATACATTTTCTCTAAGCCATATTCTTTCATATCAGCTGTCCCAAGAATTGAAAACGAGCTTCAGTTAAAATTCAAGTATTGTAACTTCTCTCTATGGTCTCCAAGTAGCTCTTTATTTAGCTGTATTTAGTGACCACATCTAGGAGCAGTTTTAGCTGACTATGTGTAACTAAGATAGTCTTAAAGGGATTTGTTTATCAGCACGAAACTTTTCCCATCTAGAAAGATATCAAGGGCATATTTTTGTCAGTGAGACTTTTCTGGACTTTGGCGGGAACCCGAGGATTCAGAAGGAATGGCAATGTTGTTTTTCTTTGATTCACTTTTTCCTTGACTGTTGTATTTTTGTGTTTTATGTGTGCTTAGCAGCTCTGTTCAGTTTTATTGACTTCTAAACTAAGAAAATAGAACAAACTCTGGTGGTGTAAAGTGCTAAGCGAGTGAGCCACAGGGAACACATTACACCAAGGCTCTTCACTCACTGAGTTCTGGCTGCCAATTTGCTTTCAAGTGCAATTCAGGAAGCTGGTTATGGTCTGTCAAGCCCTAAATAATCTTGGCCTTGTTCATCTCAGAAATTAACTTTTTTTTATACCATCACCACAATTAATCATGGTCCATCATTCTCATGTCATATGTGAGAAGTTTCTGCAAACATTTTCCTAGACAAACTTTTCTTTCAACATGTCTTCCTCGTTTATAGTGAGTGACAGTGTAGAGGAGTGGTTAGAAGCTGGACTTTTTTGAGACGGGGGCTCAAACTTCAGTTTTAACTACATCCTACCTTTGCGATGTTGGTCAACATACTACAACCAATGCTACTCTTAATTATTAGAGCAAATAAAGAGCACTGCTATATGTGAGATACTGTTGTAAATTTTAACAAATGTTTTTTCAGTTGCCACTCCCAATCCTGACCTGCAGGTATTATTGTTTCCCCATTTTGTAGATGAGGAAACCAAGAAAAAATACTGAAATTCTAATTCTCAGATTTCTCAAATGGAAAATGAGAATAGCAGTATCAATTTAATAGAAATGTTGTAAGGATTAAAGGAGATTTTGTATATAATAGTATATATATAGATATATATGCTCAGACATTCATATATGTACACAGATATGTATCTATATATATACATCTATATCTATATCTATATATATATACACATATATCTATATGTATATATAGATATATATCTATATGTATGTATATACACACACACATTTATACACATATACATATAATTAGGATTAATTATAACATAATTAATGTAGTTAGGATACAGCAGGTCCTCAAAGTAATGTTGTTTCATTCAATATCATTGCATTAGAACATTGATGAAATGTCATAGGAACGTAACTCTTCTTTATATCAATTAGACTATGGTAAATTGGTTTCATTATACATTTTGCTTAAAGTCATAGAAACAATCAACAATGTTAATTGAGGGCTTACTATATATTTATTATAAATTTATTATGTATGTATAAATTTATTTTATAATAAA
>NW_006443138.1:12748491-12755346 GCF_000325575.1 Pteropus alecto
TAAATTTATTATAAGGAATTGGTTCACGTGATTATAGAGGCTGGTAAGTCTGAAATCTTCATGATGGAAGAACCAATGTTCCAGTTCAAAAGCTGTCAGGCATTAAGAGTCAATGTTGTAGATGAAATTCAAAGGCAGATAGCTGGAGAATTTTCTCTTACCTGAGTGAGTGTCCATTTAGTTAGGCCTTCAACTGACTGGATGAGGCCCATTCATATTATGGTGGGCAATCTGCTTTACTCTAATAATTAAAGTGTATATCTAAACTAATGTTAAAGTCTTACCATTAAATGTTAATCTTATCCAAGAACATTCTCATAGAAATACCCAGAATAATATTTGACCAAATGTCTGGGTACCCCATGGCCCTGTCAAATTGACACTTAAAGTTAACCATCACAATAGTATATCTGATATAATAATTAATGTGATGAATATATTTTCAACTAAAAATAATCTTCTTAGGACAGTGATATTTTAAGGCTTTATTTTTACCTGAGGAAATATCATAAAACTCTATGTATGGACTAATTTTATACGTATAATTTTATATACAATGTAATTATATTTATAATTTTAAATCTAAAATTTATTTCATTTATTCAGACAAATGCATTGCTTTTTTTTCTTATTTGGAGAAATGAGTATCCTTCATAACTTTGAGATTCCTGAGAATTTGGGCAGCCATGAGGGATTTTGAGCATTGACTCTGTTTTGCTTCAGATACAGCTATTGTATCTGAATAGGGATGTGCTTAAATGTCATTCTCATGAGTTTTCTAAGGCTGAGGCCTGATAGAGCACTCTTGTATCAAAAGTATATTTGACCAGGAGGTGATCTTATAAGTCACCTTAATATTTGGAAGAACTCAACTGAAATCTACACTTTTAATACTCTATTGCAGTTCAATTCCTCAATTTTAGTTTTTTAAAAAAAGAAAAGAAATTATACTATTTGTAAAACTCTAAAAATTTTATGATGCTCTTGTCACTGAAACAGCATCTAGTTATTTCTAAGCCTTGAAATGGACCCTGGAAGATATAATTTAACTGGCATTATGTACAAACGTGCAGCAACAATAAAGAAATCAATGTTTTGTCTGGTTCTCTACACTCATATGGTCAGGTATATCTTCATATGCAATTGGAGTAATTTGAAACAAAACACCATTTAATCAGAAGATATCTGACCACTTCCTATATCTAATTTTTTCCCCGTAGACTTATTTGCAAAAACTAATGCTCCCAAATATTCACTTTAACTCTATGTGACTCATTGCTAGCACATTTTCAATGCTAAAGCTTCTCTTTAACTTAACCTTCTATGTAATAACTGTTCATTTTCTTCCCCCAAGCTATTTTTGGATCTTCGGAACCATACTAATATTGAAATTGCTGATTGTAAAAGTCAGAAGAAGGGATGAAATATTGAAAATTTGAATCCATACAGTAGGTTGAACCTCTATTAAAAATAACAATAGAATGTGATGAGTGGTGAGGTCACTATCTCACTTTGGGGAAACCAGGGTAGAAATAATATGAAGAGACACCATAAAAAGGCGGGGGAACCAGAACAAAACCCCAGAAAATCTTAAAGGGCCAGTAATCTTGCAAAATTCTGTCAGTCTCTATTTGATGCAAAATGAATCTGACTAATTCTTTAAAAAAAATCTTTCAGTAAATAACTATAGGAAATGAAAAGGACAAAAAGGAAACACCAATACTAAGGAAAGTTTCTCACTAATATATACAATGCCCAACTTCATTCTCGTAGAAGCAATAAGGTGTTCTTTTGTGACTTTCTCTGTATTAAGTGATGCCACATACGTAAGGATTCCCCATTGATTCTAATTTGTAGTTGGCCCAAAAGAATATTGCTTTCTTTCCTTGAGATTCTGGTGAGATGCAGATTTAAAGACAATGCCTGATGACCCTTAAGGTGATGCATCTAACAGTTCTACTTTTTGGCAGTCATTCTGGAAAGAAGGTACAGTTTATCAGTAGCTCATTGTGACCTCATAATGATGACACCTTGTGTTCAAGTCCATAGTCTTGAGTAAGGACTAATCTACGTGGTTAAAAATGAGCAAAGGATAAATAGAGTAGAATCTATTTTTATTAGTCCTGTTTAAAACAAAAGTAAAAACAAATAATTTAAAAAATACAATGCCTGGGTAGAGTATGATCCTACAAATAACCTCCAAAGTCTTCTTGGCAACCATTTCTAACAGTCAGCTTTGGGGAAACTTTAATAGTATCTACCCCATTATTTGTTTGTATAAAGTTCCAGTTCACCAATTTTCTAAACTTAGTAGGGTCATATCCATAATGAGAGAAAAAGGATATCCACCATTGGCGAGGTGAGATTGTTGCAGAGGTTCGAGATGGAATAAACACCTTGGCCCATTTTATATACTCTATTGCAGTAAAGAATGACTGACCTAATTTATGTAAGTTCTTGACCGAGATTACAGCAACAAGAACTAGCATACTCTCCCTGAAGATTCATGCTGCATATTATCAAAACAGTTTGTAATGGTACCTACTCTCTTGTTATGATCATTTTGGGAGAAAAATGATTCCTGATGTCCCTGAGGCTTCGTTCTGCCTTAGGGCCTGGGAACTTAATACCCTTTCCCGGAAGCTCTTGACCCAGATCTTCTTTAGCCAGGTGCCCTTCTGTTGTTTGGAAATCAGCTCAAATATTTACTTTTCAAAGATTTCTTTTCTGACCCTAAACTAAAGCAGTACTCTTTGTCACTCTGTCACTATAGCTGTTTTAGCATTACGCTATCACCATATGTTTGTGTATCTATTATATGTATTACTTCATCCGGCCACTAGGATGAAAGATCCAGGAGAAGAAAGAGGAAGCTTGTCTTTCTATTTTGTGTTGTATTCCATGTATACACACACACATACACATATAAACATATATGTATGTATATGTGTATATATGTATGTATGTACACACACACATATATAATAGGTACTTTTAAAATATTTGTTGACTGAATTCTTGACACAAAACAGAACTACCTTATGGTTTTCATTTACAGCTATTTATGAGTAATAATAATAGCAATAACAAAAGTACTCTGAAATATATTTTGAGGGCTATGTGCCAGGCACTGTGCCTCAGAATGGTGCTTCAGCTATTTTTTCTCATGTCAACCTCAAAATAACCTTAAAATGCACTGTCATTAGCCCCATTTTATTATTTTCATGTGAATAATTAAGAATACTTGATCCTTGGCAGTATGATGTGCTATGATAGTTTCATAATTCCATTCTGAGTTATATTGAATGACAGAGTCTCAGAAGGTAGCTGTTTTTTTCCCCCATACAGACTCTACTTCTATGTCTTTACCTTTTGCAGACTGTGCAAATGGTAACTGTTATTGTTCAAGGTGTATCATGAAGCAAATGTTTCCTTTCTTCTGTTGTCTACTGGCAAATTCTTTCTGCTTACATATATCTATTATTTATGCAACAAGATGCTCCTTTACTTTTTGAGGCTTATAGTAGTATAGCCTAGTTGGCTTGAAATTACTTTTTAGTTACTATAACTGTTAAATTTGATTCCGTCAAGGGCTTTAGGAAGAGTTTACTTGTGCTCTTCACATATAACCAAACCAAAGGTGATATATTCTGTTAGATCACTCAGAAATCAATGTTGAGACATTTGCCATACTCATGTCATATGTAAGCAGTAGTGCCTAGATTGGTGACTCCATTTGAATGATAATATGAAATGAAAAATATACCTTTAGTTGACCCACAAAATCAGTGACTGCCCTAGTCTTTTGCAAAGGTAGGCTGGTGAGAGGGATTAACATGCTGAATATTTGATTTAGACTCTCAGGAAAATATCAAAGTAGATAGCTAGTTTGAGTCACCATCCATAAACTTAAGTGTATGGAAAAATACTGCACTTCTTCATATTGTAACTAACAGAATTCCAATTCACAGAACTCAGTAACATGGTGGGAATTTCAAGCTCATTTAAAAATTTTATGAGCTCTTCTTCCTCCATGGTGGTACAGAGAGGTCCTAATGTTATACAACCAGTGAGACAGTGGTGCAGACCCTCCTGTCACTGGTTATCAGTGCAGTGTTGGTGATGACGAGGGATACCCTCATTTCCAGACCAAATGTTTCCTTGGATTCCTCTCTCCATGCTATAATTCAGGCTCAGAAATCTTATGCAAAGTTGAGAATCCAGGAGCCATGGTAGCTGCGACCTCCTCTTCTTTGTGTCTCACACAGCGGTTCCCCTACTTGGCTCTGCCACTTACCTGAAGCAAAGCAAGGTGTTAGTCCCCAGGTCTCTGTCCCCTTTCTAGTCCCAGGAAATCTCCTTTCCCTGCCTCACTTCTTCTCAAAATTACTTGTAATGGTCCAGTTCAAGTCTCCAAAATAAGAAATTAAAACAAGACAATTTGATATTTCAACAGATTATTTTATCACAGTAAATTGAATGCCTTTGAGAAAATGAATCCCAGGAAGTGTAGTGGGACTTATTTATGTCCATGTACTTTGTATAACAAAATAGCCATTTTGAAGATGAGGTTTAGGTCTAGGCGACATCTGCATTAAAGATCATATTAAATGTTTACCCAAAATTGTTGAGAGCAGAATTCACGATACTGTCTTAAAAATGCTGTTGCATTCAGAGCCCTGTTCTCATCATGAGAGAAGTTATTATATTGAGTAGCACTAAAAAGCAAATAAACCAAAAGGAGCACTGATCTTTTACCAAGAAGGCCTTTATGGCCCCCACACTATTTTGGCCAATCCTTCTTTCTATGAAAGCGGACAACTAAAAACCTTAAAATGGTTAACATTCCCCACTAATACTGACTCTTAGAACTCCCTAGCACATATCCTGGAGCAGCTGGGTAGTGAGACAGGAGGAGAGCATACCTTAGAGGAGCAATTTCTTCCATTTGGAGGGTTGAAAAGGTAAGGTTACAGATATTTAACAATTATAACCTCACAAATACCAGCTGGCTGTAGACAAATATGAAATAGACCTAGAAAGAGGGCTTTCTATTAGTGTTCACGCACGGTTCATCAGAGAAATGTCTCTTTTTTCATTTTCATTCTAAATGTTCTCAGATGTGTTTGGCATTTGGATAAGAATAAGTATTATTCACATTGTTTACTTGTGGCAATTCTCTTGCCTTGCTTCAACTGTTATTTAAGCCTTATTTCTAATTTCATGTTAAAAAAAAAACACATGATAATAGAATCTATTTTGTTTTGATCTGAGGCCTCTGATGACTGAATGCTATAATTTACCCAGTGCATTGACTTTGATATGGTTGTCTTGGTGAAGCTTACATAGGTATTCCATGTCACAACTGGTGGGGTTATAATAATTGTACAGTTCACTGAGTGCCAAATTAAAAATGTATATGAGATAGTTAAGGATCCTATCTCATTAATTATTCTCTTGGGATTTCTAAATTTCTATTAATGAGCTGAAACATTCTGAAGACCAAAAGCCTGAATGTTTTAACCCATTTCCCATTTGCCTTGAGAATACTCACCGGTGGCATTTGTGGCTGCAGCTTTTACCCCGAGATAACTCGTGGTTTACAGTCCTGACCTTACCCTCAAAGTTTGCCACAAAATATCTCGCTTTTATTACTATTTTTGCATCACTCTAGTGTATCGGTAGTCTTTGGAAACAAATGACATTATTCATTAATAGCATTCTGTTTTTAGTAGTGGTATTTCCATTTATAAAATATAGTAATTCTCGATTGCTGAAAATGTCAAATCTTAGAAATGTAGATTCCTATGCGTGATATTAACAGTTCTCAAACAGTTGTTAGCTGAAAATTCATTAGATGAATTCGATTTATATATACATTTCTGTTACATTAGAATTAGAGACAAATTCTGTTTAGAAATAACTCCAAGAACAGTTTTTATATTTTACTTTCACATTGAAAACCAGTTAGATTTGCTTCAGCCTCAAAGAGTGTATTTATGTAAAATTAATGCTGGCAACGAGCTGCACGTTTTTTCTAGATGGGAAATGGGTTAAAAAAGAGAGTGAGAAAATCAGCAAACTGGAAAATGCACATGAAGAAGAATAAGATAAAAATAAATAAATGTAGCCATTTAATATTTTTCTTTTCTTTTTTCTTAATGAGGCAGTTGCCCACTGTTAGGGTGGAAGATCTCTCTTGCTATTAATCAGAATCACTTTGTGTGTCAGTGGCTAAAAAGTTATGTGTATTAATAATAGCCTTCTCGTAAAAACAGATTTAGCCTCTTCATTGGAATTCATTTATTCATCTACCTGGCAGATGAATAAATGAATGAATGGATGAATCAGTAGGTTCTTTAATCTATCGCTCTGAGCCATTCTTTGACTAATTGAAATCTGTGATTCTAAGGAAGATCATGAGCTGTGATGTCAGAAATTTCAAATTCTCCTTCTCTTTCCAAAACCTAGGGCAAATCATTTACTTCTCTGAACCACCATTTTATTATGTATAAAATAAAGAAAATGATTCTTACCTCCTAGTCATTAAGGTATGAATAGGTTTATTTACATATAATTGCTACATATATTCTAAAATGCTTTGCAGCATTTTTTTTTTTTTCACCTCATTTGGGCTATTTGAATACTGTTGCAATTTTCCAGCAGTCCATGGCCAATCTGATTAAACTGAGGGAGACTTGTGTTTGTTTTGTGTGTCGGTTACTTGTCTAGTTCACCAAAGGAGAGGAAGGAGAGTTGGGGAATTGCTTTCTTCTATTATGGTGTACGAATAGTTACTGTGAAGTGTAGCTTTAACAATTTATTTTTGAGGAATAAAAAAAAATGGGCTGGGGG
>NW_006443138.1:12755361-12772129 GCF_000325575.1 Pteropus alecto
GTGTATCATAAATTCCAAAGAAGTTATGGAAAGTTTGAATTTAGTAGTCATGGTGATAAGATTTTTCTGTGAGTAGCCAGGTGGTCCCATATGGCAGAGGACCACTCTAAAATGACAGCTTTATTTTTGAAACTGCTAAGAATCTTCATTTTTAATCTTTCATTCATTTTATAATGTGAGTCCCCAAAATCTTTACTCAGAAATTTGTAGATGCATAAGCTTGGCTGGATTTCTAAATTATACAGATTTATTATGATTTATAGCTTTATTCTGAGAATAAATATCACAAAGGAGATACATGATGCAATCCTGTATTCACTGTTTCAGGAGCAGTGAAGATTTTCTTTTATCTCAGTTTACTTTTATGAACTCTGAAAATTAAGTAAAAGGAAAAGGATGGTAGAAAAATTATATGGACTAGAATTAGTTACGATCATTGGATAAAAGCTGACAATCTTAGATATCTGTGGTTTCTTTAATGAGTCTTTAAATGAGACATTAAAGAGTTTGGCAGTTAAAGAAATTTAAAGAAACTTGAAGACACTTTTGGCATAATCTGAATTACTTGGAAAGAGGAGCTAGCACTTCTTAGAGTTTTTTAATGTTTCGAATATCTCTTGGGGAGCACAGGCTGTATGTGTGCTAGCATGGACAGCCTTTCAGTGACATTAAGCCACATCAATAGCTACATTTGTGCCTCTGGCATCCCCACTCTTTTAACTTTTAGCTCATACTCAATTCTATATAACTTAGCACTTTATTTTAATCTGAATATGCCTTTGGTTACCATGCAGTTTTTTTTCCATGTTTTTCAAATGTGACTAGAATAAAGTTTCCATATTCTTACCTCCCATGGAAATTATGCATCGATTAGAAAGCAGATTTTCTATGATGATACTGGTTTATCTTCAGAGCCCTTCGTTTGCTGGCTACACAATTTTATATTCGTAATTTTGTTCTTTTAAAGGGGATTTTAAAATTGGTAAATTTTTAGTTTCCACAAAATCTGAATCTGCCACAACCTCTAATTGCCATACAGTACTGAAATGTCGAAAAACTTATCAATGACTATAGGATTTTAAGTTTTTCTTAACTGGACTTGCTTGCACATAACACTGTTTATTAATATCTTTTCCACAAACATCTCTTGTTTGGTTCCTATTTTTTCCAGATTCTGAGGTTTTTCGAAAGTTTCTCATCTCAATTGTAGGCTATTTTTCCATCAACTCTTGGCATTACCAAGGGTTTCATTTTTAGTTCTCCCTTCCTATTCTGTGTACACTTTCCATAATATACCCATTCTCAAGTCTTCAACTCCCCACAAGTCTGCAGCATACAATACCAAAGCCACCAGCCACATGTGGTTACTTAGCACTTGAAATGTAGCTAGTGCCATGTGCTGAAAAAACATTTTGGATTCATTAGTGAAATATAATTTCATTTGTTTCTTTTTACATTTTTAAATGTAGCTACTAGAAATTTTTAAATTTTATATGTGAATTGCATCATATTTGAAAGCACTAATAGATGCCGATGTCTGCCAAATCTGTCTTCAGTTTAGACCCCTTACTGGAATTTCAAGCATGAAAAATCCTGCTGGATATCCACCTGTGCATTTTATGAGGCCTGGGACTAAACCCATCATCACCTTAGTGAATTACTCCTCCTGTTTTTTTTTTTTAATCTCAGTTGGAGAAATCCACTATTAACTCACTTAAACTGGAGACCTGGTATCACACTTGATTCTACCCTCTTGCTTATGCATATGTGTAATCAATCTCAAATTCTAGTTAATTTGATCTCATAATTATATTTCAAGTGTATTCTTTTCACCTAACGTGGTTTGAGCATATATATATATATATATATATTTTATGTGAACTACTGTAACTATCTTCCAAGAATTTTACTGATGGTTTGTATAGGAGAGGAGATATAGGCAGACTGTTGAAAAAACAAAACAAAACAAAACAAAATAAAATACGATGCTTATCTGGAGACATTGCCACAACTTTTTAGTGGAGAAATACACTATTCTAGTGTAAAACAAGTGCCTTACATATGTGGGGTGGATTGCTGTATCAAATCATTAATCCTTAGTCCCACACTGCCAACCTAATCAGAAGATATGCAGGTTTCTCAAATTTCATGACCCAATAAAGTGACTCTGATTGCATTTTTCCTCTTATAAGAGAACTTAGTTTCTTTCCTGGACTTTGCTTTATTCACTTTGACATGCTCACAGTAAGTATGCAGCTATTCAACTATTTATGTAAAATTGCAACCATTGTTTTAGTACCCATCTGTTGCTACTCTTCTATGATGTCTGTTTCAGTGACTATTTTAGATTGTAAGTTCCTAGAATATAGAAGATGAATTTGCTTTCACAACATTGTACATGTTGGAAATTAATAAATTTATTTTAATTATGATCATGTTATGTTAATATTTATTAAGGCAAGTGCTAAAGAAAGTGAACATTCAAATCTTCAAATAGTAGAAGGTTCTTGGTGAGAAAAATTAACAGATATCTTCTAATGGTTAATTTTGTTACATTAAAATTTCCTTCTACTTTAGCAATGCATGAGTTCATCAATGCCTTTAGCGTCTTTACATTTTACTAAATAAAATTGGTACCTGGCATTTAGTGATTCAGACTTCTTTGAAGTAGAAACACTAATGATACCTGACTTGAAGAAGGTTCATTTTACTCATAGAAGATGCCCAGAATGGCAAAAACACAAAAAGGGAGCAGTTAGCTCAGATGTGGAAATAATCTTTCTTGGTTATGTGTCATGAATGCACTGGTACATGGTCACAATCTTGTTTTGTCTTTTAAAGGTATAAATGATTTCTGTTCTCCATTGATGTCCTTCTACTTTGGTGTGATCCATTTCAATTTAATTTTTAAAACAAATATGCATTCAATTATTTAGTTCAATACAATTTAATACGTATTCTTATTAACGTTCTCTGTCAAGAACGCTTCAATTTTTCTTCTGTGCTGAACCAGGCTTGCTAGGATGATTGCATTAATAATACATTGCTACCCAAAATTAAAGTGCCGAGCAGGGAACATGCTAATAGATTTCATTGATTTAAACTTGGAAATGGGTGCAGGCAATCAGTTAGCAGGTGCAAACTTGACTAGCAATGAACTACTGTGAGAATATTGGGCCAGGATCAGTGATAAGATTCATAACTATGATCTGAGTTAGAAAAATGTTAAGTATAATGAAGTTGGAACAATTAAAGCCTTCTGGAAGAAATGTGAACACTTCATTATGGTGGCTTTGAGTGATAAAAGTTCTAAACTTTGTCTTAGGAATTTTATTTGTTTTCATTTATTTTTTCTTGGGGTTAGCTTCATATAGATTTACTCTCAGTTTCCTAAAAACTTCAAAGATGAGGGTAAGAACACAACTCAAAATATTTAAGCATCATAGCACCTATGTATTTGAAAATTAATTTGGATTTATTTTCAAAGTTTGTAAAACTGCTGTGTCATTAAAACTAATTCTGTCATTCAGTTCAATGTATACTCCTTTATAGTTACTCCTTTATTTCCAACCTTAAAAATATGAAAGAATAGATAATATTGTCATAAAAAGTGATTTTAGAGTTAGCTGGAAGGAAGGGTCTCTTAAAGTGCAAGGCAAAAATAGTAATAATATTCCTAATTTCTTTTTGGTATTCCTCAATCCTAGATTGTTTTCTTTATGTGGTATGCCCCTTTTGCTTGATACACACACACTTTCAGGCACCGTACTTTCTGATGTTCCTATATAGGTAATAATTCAAATGTTATCAGAAACCTTCAGTAACGTACACAGGTTGCTTCATTCACTAGAAACTAAGAGGTTCATTTGATTTCTTCAAACAGTTACAACAGATGATGGAAGGAATAGACTATTAAGGATCAGGCCCCTGTGTTCTCTACCTGCCTGAAAATATCACACATGGCTTAGGGGCTGCTATATGAGCATTGTCTTTGGAATTTATGCTTAGAATCTAGGCAGCCAGAGTTTTAATTCCTGCTCCAACCACTTGCTGGCTGTTACTTTGTGTCACAGGAAATAGTGCTAATATTGATACCTACATATATAGTTGTTATGAGGACTAAATGGGTTAATTTACTTAAATATCTTAGAGCAATTCCTGGCATTTGGTAAGCACCCTGTAGATATTAACCTGTGTAGTAGTTGCTGTTGCTGCTGTTATTATTGTTATTGTCGTTATTATAAAATTCCTGTGTCTACTTTCTCCAGAGTGGCACAGCTAGTGTTGCTCCATATTTACACATTTCCCATTGTCATTCTAGCTGAATCTCTCTTTTGCATTTCTCCTGAAATACCACACACACATCTAATTTCTTTTCATTCCTGAGAAATGTGAATTTGACTTTCAGACTCTATCTGCCAAATCCTTAGGAATGGGTATGTATAGTGCTAGAGAATGCATTTTACTTACTTTATTGGATGGGAAGACTGCTTTTGCTTTAGGAAGGACCAAATATACCTCAATGGCTATTTCTTATACCGGGCATGTTGGAAGTATATAAAATGAATAATTTGGTTACAAGCAGGATTCTCACTCCTGAGGGTTCCTTTCTGAACCTTCTCAGGTATTGTTTTATTGGTATAATTTTAGCTTATAATGGTCTTTCATGTACTCAAAGAATAGGAGATCTCTTTGGCTGCTCATGCCACATAAAATTGTGTATTTTTTAGTCAAGTAACTTAACTTTGTTGCCTAATCTATTCAATAAGGATAAAAATATCACTACTTTATAGGACTGTAGATAGGATTTACTGATTCAGCAATGAATATGATGTGCTTAGTACATTATGTAATCCTAATAAATTGTCATTGTTATTAACCCAGAAATAGCTTTCATAGTTAGAGTCTTGGCAAGATTCTGACAGGTCCTTCAGGCTACAGCTCTATTTCTGACAGTAGCACTCTGTGCAGTGGCATGAGAGCCACAAGTGGGAAATACTCTTAGGTCAGCCCCAGACCGAAGTGGATGTAAAGCCCATTCTGAGGGTCACACCCTCTTCTAACCTAACACCTACCATGGCTAAAAATGGTCCTTATCCCTTCTGCTTTCTTTACCTTTGAATATGAATATTAATTGTTAATTTGTCAATAAACACTGATCTTGGTAAGCCAATGCTCAGTTTTTGCTTTCTTTAGAAAAGGGAAATAATATTTTCATATGAATGAACTGGAGCAAGAAAAATGTGAAGAGTAATCTTAAATGAAGAGGTAAAAGGCAAGCTTGATACATGGCCTCCAGTAATCTTATTTGTTCTACAACAAAAAGCAAAAGTAGAAAAAGCAGACTCTCACATATACATATTCTTGACTAATGTCTAATTAAAAGCTAGAGCCATCCTGGTAAAACATTTCATGAGGTTCTCCTGCCTTATTTTACCTGCTGATGACTAAATAAAAGTGAAGACATCGAGGCCTATTTCCCGGCATAAAATTTTTATTATAGCAAGGACAAAGCCAGAAATCCAGCCATTAATTCATTGTAATCAACATATTCTCTTGTGAATTTTGTCTTCTATATTGGAAAGTGCTTAGTGCCATTACTGAGCATCTTCTGAAACCCTGTATCTTTGTTATTTAATTCATTTGATGGTAATGTTCATTAGAGAGTTTGTGAAGTGTAGATGAAAGGTAAAATTATCTGTTGTTAAGCTGCCAATACACATGCCATGGCTTTCAATTATATAATAATTCCTCCAATTATTCACTTCCATTTTCTAAAGCAAGAGTTACAAGAACATATTTTCCTTGGATGAATAAGCACTAGGGAAATAATTTGAGGCCACTGTGTTAAAATAAACAGTAATAGTCCATTTTTTCTACTAGTGCAGAGAATCCCATAAGCTTGGGGAAATAACTTTGATTTTGTTATGAATATCTGAATTAAAAAGGATTGTCACATATTTTCTTAGCTACATTTGGGAAAGAAATTCAACTTGTTCAATTATGGATGCATATACTCTTCAGAAATATTGTTTCCTTCTTATAAATTAGACTTTTGTAGACATTCTTAGTTTTGTAGTACTGCAGTGGATTAAATGAAATTGTGGGGAATACCTCCGTAAGCCATAACCACTATTAGAAAAAAGGTTATGACAATACACATATTTATTTCTATTTTTACTCTTCCTATCGTGAGTGTGTGTGCGTTCATGTGTGCTATCTCACTCGCTTTGTCTTGGATTCCCTTCCTCAACTGCAACTCAATTGAAGGAGAAGTTCTGTTTTCTATTGACATTTGACTATATTCTTTCCATTTTTGTGACTTCACTGGTGTTTGCAGTATATGTAGAAAGTGTCATACACTTAATTTGTTTTCCTTCCAAAGCATTACATTAAAAATATGAAACAGACTCATAGCAGATTTGCTGGTGAGCTAATAATGATTGTTACAGGAAACAGATGTCATAAAATTGACTTGCTGAATTTTCCAGCCTCAACCCCTCTTTACACCCATTGATCTTCAATTAAGAGTATGTTTTGGGAAATTTCTGCACATCATTGTCGAGGAGAAAAGGAGCCAGTGAGAATCTACATTGTGCCTGTACAGCACAAGTAGATGTTTTCAATAACTGTTGTTTAAAGAAAAATTCAGGATTCCGTGCTTTGGTATTTATCATTTATTCATTCATCCAACAAACAATTTTTGAGTACTTGTATGTCATACAAGTATTATATAGATAAAGCTACATTTATAGTATGTGGGTACTTGAAATTTATTATGTCCATTCTAAATTTAATTTGTATTCGACACAATAAACAGAATTTGTTCATTTTGTTTCTATATTCTGATATAGAAAAAATACAGGTATTACAATATATAAATATAACTATAGAACAATATGAAATTTATGTGTGTAGCAACAAGTAATACAGTATTCTCACATTTTCATTTTTAACAATTTTCTAATATATAAGATTGCTGTGATTGCTGTTAAAAATCTCACATTTATAGATTTCAAAAACTGGAAATAATTTATCCTGTACTTTTATTTTCCTCTGTCATGGTTTTATTTACTTATCCTACAATGTCTTAAGTTTTTTTGTTCTTGTTGCTTTTATTGCATTTCTTTTTATATGAGTATCTATGTCTTGACAACTAATGTTTCATTCCTAAGTACATAGATGTAGCCCCTATGCAGACTCTTGCAGATATTTCAGAAGAAAATAGTGAAAATAGGAGATGATGTGTGAAATGCTGCAGCAGTATTGATTGTCCTGCCATGCGAACAGGAACAAACTGAATTACTGCCATTATCCAGGCCTTTTATAATTATGGTCAAAGGCCAAGGTTAAGCAGGAAGGTGGATAGCATTCAAAATATTATATGACATATAGATTTTTCAGAAAGGAAGAAGATTGAAGACTTGGAGACACACTGAACTTTGCCCTATTACATGGAACACATTTGTTAGATCAAGATTAAAAATCGGTTATAACAGGCAAATGCACCTCTTTGTTAAATGCTATCCTTTGAATTGTCAACAAGGTGGTTAAAAAAATTATTACCTAAAAAAAAAAAAAATCACACAGTTGGTAATTAATGCACATCACTGACAAAAGTTTTTGAACTGACTTTAGTTGGCCAGTTTTAAGATATATCAAGCAAAACACTGGGGAAATAATAGTTTATTCACTTAGGTCTAATGTTTTCGGAACTGGCTTTTATCCTTCTAAATTTCAATTTAAAAATCTCTAGTTTCCTTCTTTGACGTTTCTTCAGAATTCTTTTCTTTTAGTTCTCAGGGGCCTAAATTCCTCATATGTAAACAATCTGTTTGCTTGTAAGAAATTTTTTAAAATCTTGACTTTGTATGTGAGTATGTGACATGTGAGATAATATCTAAGTTATTGCTTCCAGTCATCAAAATGTTGAGCTCAGTAAAATATTTTTCTTTTGTTTGTGTATCAATATTTCCCATTTTTTTCACATTTCAGTCAAATGCCTTGGAAGAATATAGAAATAACCTTGTTGATTGTAGTTCTGTCAGTGACATTTAAAATAGAAAACTTGTTAGACAATAATTTATAGTTTATTTTTAAGGAAATATACATGAGCAATGGTTATGGTCTATCTCATACATTTCAATATTCGATTTGAAGAATATTCACTAGTCTCCCTTCTAATTCTGTCTTGTTTTATATTTGAATGTCTTATCAAATAGATGGTGATAAAATTCCTTGGGACAGGGAGCATAGAAAATCCGCAATATTATCAGTTTTTGAGGCCAATGCTCCATAAAACAAGTTGTGTCACACTAAGAAAAAATAAGAAAGAAAATGAAAGAATACTAAGTTCGACAATGTTCTAAAAAAACACGTGGTCAAAGATTGAAGAGGCCTTCGAGGTAGGAAAATTCTAGTCTTATTCTGCTGGACAGTAGCAGGGGCCGATGGGTTCACATGGCTAGGAGCAACAGTGATGGAAGAAGGTAAGGAGACATAGATAAGAGAAGGCATTAGTGGTAGTAATGGAGGAGGAAGGAGACAAGGCAGTGAGCAATAACAGTTTTTCAAGTCCATAGATCAGAAATGCACTATAAGTCAGGTACGTGATTATTGCCTCTAGGTAGAGGATTATGACAATCAAAATGTATTACAGGATTAGGTATATAATGAAAAACTATCGATTTACATTGTCTAGAGGAGCACTGTCCAGTAGAGACATAACATGAGCCACATCTGCAATTTAAAATTTTCTCGTAGCTGTATCTCAAAAATAAAAAGAAACAAGAAATAATTTTAGTTATATAATTTACTTTATTCAGTATTTCCAAAATATTATTTTATTTTCTAATCAAATGAAAATTATTAATGAAATACTTTATATGTTATTGGTACTAAGCTTTACAAATCTGGTTAATTAACACTTAATACACTAGTCACATGTCCTGTGCTCAGTATCTCCATGTGGCTAGTAGTGACTGTATTGGACAGTGAAGGTAAAGATTTTTTAAAAAATAAAAGGTTTTCTTTCCTGTCTTTTAAAAATGGATGTGTACATAGTTTCTGGATATTTCTCACATTTGTATGTTGCCCTTTAAAGTCTTAGAAGGATTCCTTTATGTATATTGTGAAAGCCTGTTTGGAAATTTTAACAAAATAATCTCTGTGTTATTATAGTCACACTGTATTCTAGGGGTCTTATCCTGGCCATGAATAATTAGGAGCTCTGGGAAAACCCTGAAATGAGAGGTAAAATTCTGTGTTTGTGTGGGTATGAGTACACTCACAGGTTTTCATTTGTTTCTCTGGAAGGAGAATCTATGCCTTCTATACAATTTTCAGAGGGATTGTGATACCCTTATCCACGCCCCCGCCAAAAAAAAGAAGTTAAAAACTTTTACTGTGTTTATTTCCTTTATATAAAGAGCCCAGAAATTAAATTAAAATAAAATTGATGAAATGAAAATTAGGACTGTACTTAAAAATTGACTAGAAAGCCTGCCACAGTGATTCAAATACACATTAAAGCAAATACATAGTTAGGAATCCGTGTGTTTGTCTGATGCTCAGCATGAATTAAATTATGAGATTCTACAGTATTGTATTCATTAAAATGTGACAGGTAATTCTTTAATTCTTTACAGTTTTAAATGAGGTATTTATATAACTTGCAAATGACACATTAATATAACTGGACTGGGGAGCTCCACAGTTTTGTTCTTTAATGACATATTTCTGGCAAAGCTCCCTATTCAGGGTGTGACGAAAATAACTTTCATTCAGGATGCTTCATTTCTGGTTTATTATACTATATGATTTTCAGTCTAATTTTTCTGTGGGAGAAAAAGATACATTCTCTAGTTCTATGTTCTGTCCTTTTATTGTTTTTAGAGATATTTTATTTGTTTAAAAAGATGAGAGTTACAATATAGTACCACCTGATGTTTGGGGTGATGGTAAGTCTGTATTCTATTATTTATATACAAAAAGTATCAAATGATGAAGTCTTATTTCCCTTTTCCTTTATAAATAATTCTTTATTTATAAGGCATGTGAATTGCAACGGCTGGAAAACTTTTTTTTTAATCAATTTGTAATTATTAATTGATTACTTCTATTATACAAACTCTCCAGTGACTTGTCTGGAGACAACTGTAATAAATCCCAGCATTAACATAAATTAATCATGAAAGAAAATATAAGATATGTGAAGTGCTGAAAATAAGATTAGAGGTGACATTTCCTCTAGAAAATACAAAAAAAAAAAAAAAGAAAGGTTTTAGGGGGAATAGAAGTAGATAATCTCACATGCAGAGAAAAATGAAAAACAAAGCACAAAGATTGGTAACACTAGTGCGAAGGATAGGTGAAGTGGGGAGTGAAAGGGCTGGGTTGTGTGAACAGGCTACAGAGGAGACAGATGGTAGCTAAAAGCCAGTTAGTAGATCAAAAGGTGAGAAGTCAAGTCTAATACAAAGCAATTCGGGAAGGATTAGAATGTATGAGAGATAACTGTAATAGAGAAAAAAAGAAGGAAATTACAGAGAATAAAAAAAGAGAAAACTCGAGAAGTAGGAGCTAAGAACCATGGCCTGGCAGATCTGGCTGTGCTGAAGCAGAGCTCTGTTTTGAGGTTTTACTGGGGCTCTCTTCGTGTGCCATGTGTGTCTACAACTTCTCTGAGGGACAGTGACTGAAGTCATGGTTGTGATGACAGGAAATTGACTTGGAATAGTATTTGTATCTTAGTCTGTTCAGGCTGCTGTAATAAAACACCACAGACAGAGTAGCTTATAAACAACAGAATTTATTCTCACAGTTCTAAAGGCTGAAAAGTCCAGGATCAAGGCAGTGGCAAGTGAGGACCCATTTTCTGGTTCATAGAAAGCTGTCTTCTTGCTGTGTCCCTGCAGTGGCCGAAAGGCGAGAGAGCTCTCTGGGGTCTCTTTTATAAGGGCATTAATCCCATGCGTGGGGACTCCACCCTTATGATCTAATAATCTAAAGGCTCCACATCTAATAGCATAACATTGGGATTAGGTTTCAACGTATGAATTTTGGGGGGACACAAACATTGCCTATTGCAATTTGCTGTTTTTCTCCCCTGTAACTGTACTCAAGGGGTTAATTTTGAAAATTGCATTGGATACGTGGACACATATATGCACACACACCATGTGTATAGGCACTGAGATTTTTTGGAGTTGAATGTATTTGAAGTGTATGTCACCTCTGTGGTGCTGCCATGCCTTCACCTGACACGTTTCAATGGATTCCAAGAGCTGATGTATCAGAGCTTTTCCTGTAACTTATGTAACTGGTTTGTGGAATGTGGGCTATGGATAGGAAATTAACTTTAAGGTAGTCAGGATTATTAACAAGGAGATGGAATTAGTTCATAGTTTAAACATTGGTAGCATCAACAGTCTTCCCCCCTGCTGACCTTTCCTGTGTGTATGTGTATGTGTGTGTGTGTATGTGTATGTGTGTGTGTGTACACGCACGCTCACAATGTATTTAGAGTAAAAAGGAAATGAGTAGTACATATGAAATAAACCAACACTTAAGACAGATGGATATCCCGCCTGGGTGTTGATTCATTAGGAAGAGTTTAACAGGTCAGATACTCACATTTTATAGCAAATATTGACACGTTGGAATTACAGCCAGAGAGGTCGGAATCCAGACAGTTCCTGCAGGAGTGAGAAATTGGTACTTTCTGCTCCAGGGCAGGCATAAGGGAAGGCTCCTCTCAAAAGCTCTAGGTATATTGCGCTTGCCCTTTCTTTACTCCTCAAAGACTGGTTTGCTTCATTTTGTTAAAAGAAGCCATCTGGGCTTTGAATAGATTCTCTGAAACTGTCCTGAAGGTTATCGACAAAACCTTAGTTAACTTCTCCCTCCCCGTGGTGAGCATGAGATTCTTCTCTAGCCCACAGTGCTTCTAAACCCCAACAGTGAGGCTCTGAGAGACGAGATATGTAGATAACCTGTTACAACTTTCTCAAACATTGCCTATTGATTCATCTTATATCCAGAAGTTCCTAGAGACATTTATACCAAGATTTATAGCTGCATATCATTAAATTTTTCATTCTTTTTTTTTCTTTTCAGCTTTATAGAAATATAATTGACATGTAATACTGTGTTAGCTTAATGTATACAACAAGATGATTTGACTTAGGTTATTTCTTTTGTCATTTGTTTACATGTTTCTTATAATTACAAAATTTTTTTTTGGAATATAGACTCAACATATTCTGGAAGGTGGAGGAGGCATGTTGGATTGCCTAATGTAACATGGACATACCCCTGCCTCCCACCACACCATTCATTTATTTGACTCAGGATACCCAGGGATGGATGGTAAAGCTGCGTTTTATTTTTAGCTATTATCTGGTATTTCAAGGAAGAACATATGTGTGATGTAGTCTATAAATTTTAAAAACATTATAACAGAGTAAGTTTCCCTTGATAATAACAAGAGTAAACAAGTTCAGATATTCTGGTGCACAGAAATAACCAACCTCTGACCTAGCAGCAGAAAAGCTATTTTTGCCCCTGGTCACAAAGCCTAATGTCACCAAGTAATGTGCATAATCTTTAGAAGGTGATATAAGCCATAAAATGCAAACCTGTCCATGCCATCTTTAATGTCTAAGTTATTGAGTCAATGCAATGGGATTTGTTTTCTTCCATTTTACCTAGTAGAATCTGAGTAGAAAATAACCTTGTCTTAATAAATAAGATTAATAAAAGTATAATCAGTTTATCCTACTCTGTATAATAAAGTTTGCCAATAGAAAATTTCTCCCAGTAACCTTGTCAAAGTAATATTTATTAATTTTCCTCGTATGCGTGGTGTGCTATGGAAAAAGATTTTCTGCTCGATACTTCAATAGACATTTTTTACTCAGCATGTGGTATATTTTAAGAGAATATTGGTTTTGCTATTTTAAAATACTGTGTGTCTGTAAATAACATAATCTTTCAACTTGAGCCAAAATATTTGCATTTGAGAAATAGCCCATTTGTTTTTTTATTGTCTTCTATTTCTTCCTGACTGTGTCTGATTACTTACAAACTCAGAGGGGAAAATAAAAAGTAATGGTACTAGGGTCTTGAATGTGGTCTGCTCAATCCAAATTGATTTGTGTCCATTTTGCCGTACTTTAGACATGTTGTGTTCCCATGTCCAATTATAGAGAAAGGACTGAAAATAATTTTAGATTTGAATAGTATCATTTTACTTCTAATTGAGACAGAAAAGTGTGATCTCTTGAATAATCTTCCTTTCAATGAATA
Organism: Pteropus alecto; assembly: GCF_000325575.1. Lineage (NCBI taxonomy): Eukaryota > Metazoa > Chordata > Mammalia > Chiroptera > Pteropodidae > Pteropus > Pteropus alecto. Next base: position 12,768,670 of record NW_006443138.1, read on the forward strand.
AGGAAAAAACATTGATTTCACTCAAAATCTGAACAGGTCTTCATCAGAAAAAAGTAAAATAAATTCATTTTTCCCCTCCGCGTTCTCAGATTTTTTTGACACTGTGTAGTGTATTAACAATTTTACCTGCAAAATGTTTTCTAGGAGTAGAAGTGAAACTCATTGAGCATGTTATATTTAAAAATGTAACTAACAAATTTTAAAATTAAGTTTTCCCTATGTTTCCTTACTTCTTAGATACCCTGTACATGTATAGAACTGTGTTGCTTGACACTGCAAAGTTGAAAGATACTACTGAATTCTACTATTTAGGTAGATGGGAATAGTAACTATAAATTTGGAAAATTAGCTGCCAAAACGTTGTAAACTGGCAAACAGACCATGTTTTGAAGGGAATTCAGCTTTAGACTAAACTGAGTTCTATAGGATCAGGATACAGTCCAGAGGGATATTTCTCCTGCATTCTCCTGCTCATGCTGAAGTCGCATATATATGTTTCCCGTGTGTCACACTCAGTACCATACAACTTCCTACAGTGGATTGCTTCTAGATTCCTTCCGCTGTGCTTACTGATGACACTTCACTGATCTAGATATGTACATAGAACACCTGACAGCAAGACATCCAGCCGGGCAGCCTTTGTGGAGCCAGAGACAATTCAGAAAAAGAATATAATCAGAAATTCAAGGAACAGCCTGCCCATCGAGGCTGAATGTAAATTCTAGGGATAAGGTCACTTTTTTGTGTGCCCCTTCTGAGTATATATACCCAAAGTAAATGAAATCAGTACCTCAAAGAGATACCTGTGTTTCTATGCTTATTGAGGCATTATTCACAATGGCCAATGGATACCACCTAAGTTTCTGCCTGTGGATGAATGGATAAAGAGATTGAGATATATATATTCCATCAAATATATTATCAGTATTTCATTAAATATATATAGGTATATATTTGATGGAATATATATGATCAAATTTTATCGAATGGAATATTATGTCAAATATTATATATATCATATGTATGATAGAATATTATTCAGCCTTAAAAAAGAAGAAAATCTTGCCATTCATTTCAACATGGTTGAACCCGAAGGACAATGCTAGGTTGAATAAGCCAGACAAAGAAAGAAAAATACAGCATGTTCTCAGTTATATGTGGAATGTAAAATCATTGATGACATAGAAACAGAGAGTAGAACAGGGGTTGCTAGGAGTGGGAAGGTGGAGGACATGGGGCGATGTTGGTCAAAGGTACAGAATTATAATTATGTAGGGTGAATAAATCTAGAGCGATAATGTACATGATGACTGTAATTAATAGTACTATATTGAATGCTAGAAACTTGCCAAAAGTAATTTCAGGTGCTCTCACCAGACACATAAAGGTACATTAGGGTACTTAATGAACTTGATTGCAGTGATCTTTTCACTATGTATAACAGAACATCATATTCTACACCCTACGGGTAGATAATTATTGTTTCAAAAATAAAGTATAGTCCTCCAGTCTTACAAAATTAACAAACAAAATGAAACCTTCAAGTTTGGCATCTGTGAAACGAAGTTGCAAACAATGGCTAATAATGCAAATTGCACCTTCAGCCACAGGGCAAGGCACCACCTTTCTGTATCACCTAGATAGACCTGTGGGTCATAGGACCTTCACTACCTTCTAGCAACTAAAGGCATCATTTCCAATAGATTATAACTGAGGATTTATAATCAAGATTTTTTTTTCTTTATTTTCCATCTATTGTCATTTTTAAATAATAAAAATATTTCCTGAAACATGATCAAAAAATATTTTCATGTGTTGTCACTTATCTCACTGGGAGTCTGCTGAAGTAGAGGCTTATATTAAAATCAGTAACTTGGAATTCAACTGGAACTTTGTAAAACACTATGGATAGAGTTTGCCTAACAACGGCATTTGGAAGAGGGAATGTAAGACTTTGGTCTTACAGCCCTCAAGTGAGGTCAGTACATTTGTAACAGCCAGATAAATTCCAAATGTTGTTGCTGCTATGTTAAGTAAAGGGATATCTCATATAGGCTAAGTCCAAGGAGTGTCTTTGATACCTTTCCAGAAAAAATTTCAGACCAAAGCTTTTGTATTGATGTCTTATTGAAGATGTATAGGATGCTTTCCCTTTGAGATGATACTTGGTTCAAACCAGATTTTGCAAACTTGAAGGTAAGAGTCTCAGTTTGTCTTAGGGAGATGTTTAGGAAAAACATTTAAACCGACTTTGAAAAATTAGAGGTTTTAATTTAAATACTTGGGTGTCTGACTTCCTGGAAAACGTGGAAGATCAACCAGGCTGAACCAGCATTCTTACACAGCAATATTTTTCTAAGGTTCAGTCTCACTGTCACCTTTAAAAGAAACATGTTCTGTCTACAGACCCCATAACTTTCTGTTGTCTCTCAAACGTGAGCAGTTTTATGCTGGTCAACTTTTACTACTTGGCTCGCCAGAAAATAAAAATCTCTAATTTGTCGCATTTGATAATTTCCCACTGTGGCCAATTTTAGGCTATCAACATGACATCATTGAAGAAGGAGTAGGGAAGACACTCATACAATCTGGTATGAGCTGGTTCTAGCATACCACGGGCGGTTTTCATTTATCATCACACTTATATTCTTTTTCTTATGGCGAAGAAATATTTCTCCATTCTTTAATCTATCAAAATTGTAAACACGAAGGACAAATCAGAAGACCATATGTTCCAAAAAAAAAAAAAGTGGAAGATGTTTGGTTGTGATCTCATATGCAAATAGCTGGCACAATTTGCTAGTTTGTGTTCCCTGTCCAGGCCCTCCGGGTATTTGTTTGCTACCTGTGGTCTAGGAGGACTCAGGATAAAAAAGGATTTTGGAGAGTTTTGAAGAAGTTGTGCTGTTGCTGTTGGGGAAAGAACACATGACAAGCTCTCAGGAGTTTCGAGTTTCAGTCTTCTGCTTCTAATTTGCTGTTTGATCTTCAGCCGGTCATTAACTCCACCGGGATATTTTGAATTGCAGGCCATTAGAATTGGATGGACTGTGGGATCTCTGTACTGGACAGAGCTCTGTGCCTCTCCCTCTCGGTGACTTGCTTAATGGAAGGCCTCACATCCATTGCCCCGCTTCATCTCATAACACCCTCTGCTGGGGTGAGGCCGGGCCACAGTGGCTCTGACACCCAGGTCCAACGTCTAGGTCCAGATTGACAAGACTCCCACAGGGTTCTCTTAAAACTCACAGCCTTAGAAGAGGGGCTGTGTACACAGTACATAGGATCTGGCCTCTGTCCTAGCAGTTACGTAGAGGGCAGGGTAAAGAAAATAGGCAATACTAGAGTGTTACCATGACACGGGGCTGACTCTGAGCAATGAATGTGACATGACTGGAAGAAGTGTGTAGATAAAATTTTCTTCTAAATGATTGTCCCAGGGTGCCATGGTTCCTGCTGC
>NW_006443138.1:12772142-12829226 GCF_000325575.1 Pteropus alecto
AATCCTCACTGTGTGCCAGAGCCACCGACTGTATTTTCTTATGAAGCTTTGTAATGTTTCCACATTGTATTTTCTTTCCCTCCTTCGCTGATTTTTTTCTTTTCCCCCTCACTCTTGTGCCTTGGAATTGCGCCTTCCATTAAAGCCTCAGCCTGTAATATTTGCCTCAGAGTTGGATTTTTAAAGAATCATGATAAAGAAACTAGTCATTTATCAAAGCAGAAATTCTAATAAATGATCAGGTGACTTCCTCTTGAGTAAATATTTACTATATTCTAAAAAATAATTTTAATTATTAAGTCAGGCTCTAAAGAGATGTATAGAATAAATGTAATTCTTACTTACATGTATTTAATAATAAAGGAAATATTGCAAAAATGATTAAGAGAGGGCACTGTTAGAATCATGGAGACCTGAGATCAAATCCCCTTTCCTGTACATGAAGGTATGTGATCATGGGCAAATGCACAAAATCTCTCACAGTTCCGTTTTCTTATAATAGGCCTATAATTTGACTCTGCATCCCTGGTCCTTGATTGAAACTGCCATGGCCTTGAGGAACTTGGTCTTTCAATGGATAGGAAGGAAGGGACTGCAGGTGGTTGGTGATGTGTGGTCCAGCTTGCTACTTTGTATTCCACATCAGTCAAATGGAATCACGTAGGAAGATGATCTGACAATAGAATCTGTACTGAGGACTAGAATTAAAAAGAAAATTGCAGTGAAAACTAGAAACTGCAGTTTTGCTCTTCATCTTTTTGTCAGCTGAAAAACAAATAAGAAGTTAGTAAATGGCATCCAGGAATGATGATAAGATTAGATGTGACAGCTTTGCCAGAAGGTCTTGGGGCTGTGGCAAAAGTAGAAACAGAAAAACACATTTTAGTTTCTCTCCCCTCTCTTTTAGGCATAGCCTGGGGAAAGCCTGTATGTAAGAAACATCACCTCGCATACTGCTACCTGTTTTTTCCAGACAGTTTACTAATCGCTGTTTTCATTTTGAAATGTTGAATACTTTATTTGAAATATTCAGAATTCTAAGAGGAGAAAAGAGATTAGTGAAAAAAACTACTTCAACATAAATTTATTTTTCTGGCTAGCTGATGTCAATTAAAAAGGAATCTTTGTTTGTGAAAAGTCACCCATTACTGTTATTTTATAAGATTGTTAAATATTATGAAATTAGAGCTTTGCGACAAAACGAAATACATTTGAGGTTAAAAATATCTTCCAGAAAATCTATATGTATATATGCGATAATCCATGCTATGTAAAAAAATTTTGAAGTATTCATTTTGTAGTATTATTTTACAATGAAGGAAATATTGAGGCTCTATTTTTATTTATTGGTTCACAATACTAGAATGTAGGTGGTATTTGGCAAGGTTCTTAGGTGCAAATGTCAGAATTCATTCTGGCAGAAAGGGATTTATTATAGAATATTAATTAGGTGTCCCCTAAAACATTCGAGCATCTAGAGACAGAAAACTCAAGGCTAAACTTCCGGAGACAGTGAATGAAGTCAAGTTGCTTAACCCGTCTGTTTAGGAAGCTATTGCACCAAGCAGTACATGTCAGAAACTTATCCTTGTTGTACTGATACCTCAGAACATCAGGAACTTGATGTTGCAGCCACTGAGGCCCCAGGAAACTGATGCCTGCCATTCCCAACGCCAGCAATATGGAAGCTGCCCACAGAGCTTGTATCCACACATTTTTCACTTCCGAATTGATGGCACAGTAGGTGCACCTGATTAGTGAAACACAGATCGTATTGATGCAGGACAGGGCAAATTTCCCCAAGTGATGGGGAGACCAAACCCTGTACCAAGAGAAGAAGAGGGTCCTTTGGCACAGAGCGTGGAAAGAATTCAGCTCATACGCTGAAGTTAGAGTCAAAAGGAAAATTTGTTAGAAAAAGGGTAGGACTCCACATACAGTGTGGTCTCCTCTCAGAGGCAAGGAGTGTGAGGGTCAGTGAGAGAAAGACAGCATAAAGGCACTGAGAAGGACCCTGAGTGTTCAGGGAATTCGGTTTATGTCATTCTTTAGTTCCCATTTCATTTGATATGGACATACAGAGAGGAAGGGGAAGGGGAAGAGTATGTAGCGTGAAAAGGTAAGAATATATAGAGTGAAAGGCCTGCGGGCAGTTCCCAGCCTTTAATCCACAGGTTCCCCATGGTTTTAGTCATAGGGAATGACTCTTGGTTTCTGTTTCCCCATCACAGGTGTGGGGAATGGGTTATTAGCAATCCCAGCAGAAATCTTCCTTTGTGCTGAAGGTGTCCTCTTGGCCTGGCTGCAGGGCTGATCAGCACATTGCAGTCTCTGATTGTGGTTTGATTAACATTTTAATTCTTTTGCCTCCTCCCTACATTAATATCTCTGGGATCTGGCTGCAGTTTGAGTTTGACTTCAACACTGGGGAAGTGGGATTGATTATCTGGGAGTACCCCTAAATATGGACAAGTTATTCAAAGGAAGATAGACCACTGCTAATATGACAAATTTAATAGGTCGAACTCTAATGTAACCTATGTGTCTACTCCAAAGCTTATACTTTTAACTTGATGCCATGCATCCTCTATACTTCCTGTCTCTTACCCAGTCCTTCACAAAGCATAGTTTCTGGAAATCAGCATCACTTAAAGACTTGTAGAAGTGCAAATATTTGGGGTTGGTTGCCCCACATCTACTGAATAGGAGACTCTGGAGGAGAATCCCAGCAATCTGTGTTTAAGCAACCCTGGGGGTGATCCTGATGCCACTGAAGTTTGAAAACCGCTGCCCTCTGCAAGTACTCTACTGTTTTACTACAGCCTCCTCTTTACGGACTTTCTACTTTTTGGAGGCTGAGGAAAAAACAGTAGAAAACCAACAGAGTTAGAAACCATGGACAACCATTGGCATACTTTTACATAGCTCCTTTGTGATTCTGTGCAAATGATATTTTCATTTATTAGGACTTTATAAAATAATAGTAACTAACCACTGTAGAAATATACTATTTGGACAGATATGTTGAGCTGAGCTTTTATATGAAGATGATGGAGTACCAGAGACTTTTAACCTGCTATGTTGTGGACCAGAAGTTCCCTCTATAATTGCACTTTAGAAGCTTTTAATTTTGCATAGCCCTGAAGGGATTTTTCTAGGTTGGTTACCCTCAGGTGTTCTTTTAAAACAAAGGGCACTTGTCTTTAAGGGGGGAATGTGAATAAGAGTTGGAGTTAAGGGTACCTCTCACACTGATCTGTGTCTATACTTTCATATTTATGGATTTAGAATTGCTGGTTTACTATAAATTCTTAGCCACATCTACAATGAATGGGAGAGGTGATAATAGAGTAGATTGAAATGTCCTCATCTATCCATCCATCCATCCATCCATCCATCCACCTACCCACCCACCCACTATTTATCAAGCATCCAGTATTTAGAAAGCATTTGTTTGAGTGGCAACCTTTAGACTAGAATTGAAAAAAAAAATATTGTAGAACTGACTTATTCTCATATGTGCCATACATGACTTGATGTTCAAGGAGCTATAATCAAGTACAATACTTAATACAAAAATAAGTGACTAAAAGCTTAGCCTAGCTTTGTTTTATGGAAAAGGAGAAAGGTATACTTTGAGGGACACTATAGTTATTGAGAGTCGATTTTGGACTGAGTTCTTTGCTAGTTTCTTTGAGGCATTATTTCATTTATTCTATAATCCATGCAAGGTAGGTGTGCTGTATGATAAGCACTGGTGGAACAAAGATGACGAACAAGCCACTGCCCTTGTCCTCAAGGAATTTATGCTCCAGTGAGGACAGGCATGGATGCTTTCAGTATAACATCTAAATCCCACAGGAATATTAATTTATACCTATAAATAATCAAAGCAAAGGAGGTCACAGCCTAGACATACCTGACTCTCAGCTCAGTCAAGGACACCCTATTTCATGGGAATAGATGTGTGCAGGGCTTAGTCTTTTGTCTCAAGGGATAGTCTGCTGTTTGGAGAATGAGGAACTGAGGGGAGGAGGTACAGGTACATTTTTCCATATCTGCAAGGGGGATGACAGTTCAAGGTCCAAGTCAGCCAGGGGTCCTCCTTAAAGCCTTGGATCAACGACAGTGTTGGTACATATTCCCAGTACAGTGAGAGTAACAGTTATAATGTGGTATCTACCTACCTACTGGGTTTGTTTGTTTGTTTATCTATCTATCCATCAGACACAGAGATAAAGTGAGTTGACAAAGATTACCTACCCAGTAAGGGCCAGGATTACTTTAGAGGCCTGCTCGTAGCCATCATATTAAACTTGTCCATTTAGTCACCACAGTCATTCTCTACCCATTTTACAGGTGGAGGAAGCATAGGTTTAGGGCGAATGAGACATTTCTTGTTTTGGGCTTTATAACTCTTGTGTCAGAGTCCGCCGGGCTTAATTCCATATTGATTTTGCTCCAAAACCATACCACACTTTGGCTAACTATTGTTGGGAAAAAAAACTTTTTTTTTTTTTTTTTACTTCAGCTATGCCAAGTGTAGATTATTGTTTTTGGCATAAATTGTTCAAATTCTCATGGACAAGATTAAATAATTCTTTGCAGTGGCACAGCTGGGAAGACAACTCAGGTGTCACTTTGGGGCCTAATTCATTCTGGCAGGCCTTTCAAGAGGTGGTATTGTGTGCTAGAGTGATAATAAAGGGTATTAACATTTTCCTGGTCCAACTCAACGTTTTCATTGTGTTCTCTGATTCAGAACTATGTATTCTCAGTTTAGTACTGATATCATTACTTGAATGATTCAAACTTTTATTCCTTTAGAAAAATTTTGGCCTTATCTCATAAGTCATCTTGGCAACTTGTTGAAAGCTGAAATAACCTTTTATCTGGGTGGAATCAGATGCCACAGTTTTCACAGTAAAAAGTCTGCTTGCTGCTTCTCTCTTGTTTCTTATTTTACTCTTCTTTAAATTGACAGTATTATGTTTGTACTTTGGACACTTATTAGAAACTAAATCCTGAATATACTGCTAGGTACGTTACTTTGAGCACACATAATGCCCACAGTATTTTAGGCACGATTGGCTATGTATTTCGTGGGCCCAGTGCAAAATCAAACCACTGGGATTTTTGTTTTTATTAAGAATTTAAGATGACTTTCAGAGGGTATTGAAATTCATGTGAGAGGCCTTTCTGAGTACAGGGCCCTATGAGCCACAAGATCACTTATCCATGGAGCTGACCCTAATTTTAGAAAAATTGACACCCACATTCTGGTGCTGTTCTGTGGCAAAGCTTTCACTGGTTGTGGCAAATAGGAAAACAAATCTTAGAACTGTGTAGTGATCTTATCATGTATTTCATAAAATTTACAAAAAGATTAACCCTTTAACCTCATATACTCTCTTTTTTTTTCTTGCCATTCAGAATAGCCTTTCTTTCTGAAGTGATTGTGATGGTACGCATAAAATACCCTTATCTGGCAAAAGTAACACTTGGCAACCCTTTCTACTTATGTTCTTTTCTCCCCTCATCCTAAATTTTACTGCTTAGAAAATTCTTAAGGTCTTGGAACCCCCAAGTCTAAAGTACCTGATGAAAATATTTCATTCCTTTCTTTCAAGTCTTTATCTGGTAGAATTTTCAGGAAACGAAATATTATTTAAACTTCATGAAATTATTTACTATGTTGTCCTTAGTCTTCATCAAACATTGTTATAAGAAGTGGTCTTAGAAAGATAGTTTTGCCATTCCATATACAAAAGATATTTTCCACCCCATTTTCAACATCTCCCTTACATAGAAAGATCCACATAATACATTCTTCTTAGGACTTAATGCCAGAAAAAATCTGCCTCTCCGATGAGCTTGCTTGCAAAGAGAACTGTAAAACCCATCACAAAATTTTAGCTGAATGCTAAATTTGATCTTTGATTGCAAGACTGTTTTATACCATTATCCTGGGATCTTTCTTCCCTTCCTCTAAATGGTTTCCAATCTCTCTTTGAGAAATTTGTATTTTAACTGATCTTATTCTGTTTTATATGTTCTTATTGTAACTTTTCAAAATTATTTTTTAAGCATCGGATTGACTACGTATTGTAAATAGTCAAAAATAATATATACTGAGCGATATAGCTCTAAGTATAGAGAAACATTTTGATGAGTTTGTAAAGCTTACCATCTGGAAAGGGTAATACTCAAAGTTATACACTTTTCTTGTACCTTGTATCTTTTGTGTATATGCCTTCTGTACCTGTCTCATTTGAATTTTTCTCATAGGATTGTGCCACTTGGTAGTAATAGAAGGAAGATGAGGATGACTTCATTTCTTGGCATGTGTGTGTGTCAATTGCAGGTTCTGCAGCATTAACAATGTGGCTGTCATTCTTTTTCCTCAGATATGTGGTCGGTATGAAGTATTGAAGTATTATTTGTTCTCGAATTTAAGCTGCTTCTCCAAATTGTGATTTCAAACATGAAGAGTAATCCTGCATTTAGCTTGAAAATGCGTAGGTGAAAATCGATGTGTCTTGGGACTCCTGCAGAAGGGAGACCTCAGCTAGACTGCTATTACTTCACCTATCTGCCTCTTAAACATAGACCTTAAAAATGTTTCCTTTCATTGTTTAATGAATGAATTATAATGAAATAGATTAAAATTTAGTAAGAAGTAAGTTCTGTATTATTAAGGGAAGTTGATGCACATTTTTACTTTTATTTTCACGGTGGATTACAGTGTGATACCATTAGGAAATACTGTGGAATGGTGGTTATTCGAAAAGAGAGGGAACTAATTTTATTGAATAACCTACTATGCTACATGTCAAGAATTGTCCATAAGTTATTTTATTTAATTTTCATAATTTCATGAAAATGTATTATCTCTATTTTTTGTGTGTTAGGCAAATCAGGCTCAGAAAAGTAAGTCGCTTGATGTGACACACTAGTAATTTGCAGAGCTAGTATGTGACTGTATATCTGTCTGATTTTTTCTGATTCTAAAGACTGTGCACTTATCTCCTTGAGTAATGTTACTGTAACTGAGTTGGATACTTGAGGTCTTCAGGGAGCTTATAAGGAGGGCACTTGGATGTTGATGATGTTAGCTATTGTATTGCTGCTATGTTGTCACCAAACCATACTTTACTGCACAAACACTTACTTGAGCTGCCCAGTCATCTTGCTAGAACTTTAAGAGCTTCTTGGAAATTACAGTTGTCATCTTTAAAAAAAAACAAAGTTAGAAAGCCTTGGATTGTAGAGAAGGGCCCTCTTTCCCATCCAAAGGACTGTAGCTGTGGCATCTCATTTATACACTAATTTGACAAAATAATTTCTTACTGTGTACAGAGTACTGTGCCATATTACAGTATCTGAAATACACATGGTCTCGTTTCTCACAAAATTCATTGTTTATTGAAATAAACATTAAGCTAAGAATCACACAAATAATTCATTCATTAGAATTCTGATAAATACTGCAGTGGAGATGTGCAGGGTATTATGAGTGTGTACAAAAGGAGAACTGATAAGTCTGAGACTGAGTCGTGGTCAGCTGAGCATTCCAGGTAGAGAGTCTAGAGAGAAGATGGTATATTCACATGGAAGTCAGCAACATGCATGTTAAGTTGCAAGAGAGCAGGAGAACTGTGGTTACCCGGGGCCATCAGACACTTCCAGTTAATATTTGTGGTAACTCTGAATTCCATTCTTACTCCAAATGGTTTTGTAACACATAGTACAAGCTAGCATAGTACTTGCGTGTAGTAGGGATCACATGTGTTTTTCCTTAATATTCAATTTATCACCTGCTGTGTAATAAACCATTCTTAACCTTGTGACAAATCATTAACAATTTATTCTTTCTCTTGGTTCTGAGTTGACTCTGCTGGGTGGTTCCAAGAGACCTGAATGGAAGCTGCAGAGCCATTCTCTGGTCTTGTAAGTCCCAAAACTTCACTTTTGCCATATTTTGTTGGTCAAAAAACCACTAAGCCCAGCCCAGATTCAGGGGAGGGGAAATTAGATGTCACCTGTCGGTTTAGGAGCAGGTAGGTCACTTCGCAGAAAAGCAGGTGGGAAGAAAGATATTATTGCTACTGTCTTTGAAAAACACAACCTGCTGTGCTGAATAAAGGAACTGGAAGCTAGTCAGGACTGAGACACTCAGGAGGGATGGTTTGTCTGCTCCTTATGCTCTCAGATTTCTTATTCGATTCATATTTTAGGAACTGCCAAGATTAGATATGCCTCCCTTCTTTTAATCAGACCTTACTCTGATTCGGTTCATCTCTATGAGATGGCATTACAGAATATATCCCTAACAAGTATTTTTGATCAACTTATGTTATTTTTCTTAGTTTAAAAGAAATGTAGTAAAAAACGTAGACAGTAAAAGCTTCCTTATCTATTACATTAGGTTGTGGTAAGGTTGTCAGTGATCGACTCATTTATTTAACAAATAACAATAATAACAGCAAACACTTAGGGGGCTTAATATAGACCTGAAACTATTCCATTGTTCTAAAGACTATATATTAAATAGTCTTTGATTATGGGATTGAGGGCCAACTGTGTGCCAGGCAGCATGCTCTGTTCTGGGGACATAAATACTAGTGCCTTCATGTGTTTCTAGTATAAAAGAGGGGTTAGACTAGTTAGATGTTCACACAAATGTAAATTTACACCTCAGGCACAAAAGCACATAATGAGAATAACAGCTTCGCTTAACAAAGATATACAGGTACCTGCTTTGTGCCAGGCCTGAGATAATTTAAATCAGTTGATGATAATTCCTGCCATGGATGATGTGTAAAGGTCATTACTTATGTGAGTGTGTTGGAGGGTTTGGGAGTGACCTGAATATTTGTAAGCTTCTGGCTAAGTAAACAGATGCTGAAATATGGATTTGGTAATGAAGTTTCTCTGAGTGTTTTTGAAGAGTTTGCTTCTCATTCTATTAATTTGAATGGGCAGGTGTGACTGAAGAGCAATGGAAATTGCTTAAAAATAGTGTTTCTTGCAAATTCTGTCATTTTTATGACAAATCTGCTCATGCTCCCTCCTCCCCACCCTGAAATTAAATAAAAATAAAGATGTCTCTCTGGTTCATTAAGTTAGAAATGCTTCCATCCTATAGAAATAATGAGGAAAGATACTTCTCTGGCCTTTCTGCTAAAAATACTTAGGATTATTCTTTAAAAGACATAGTGTTATAGATTAGAAAGCCAGAACCTTTATATTTTGAGTCAGAAAGGTATGGGCTTGAATTTAATTTCTACTTTTTACTAACCAGACATCCCTGGGTGAGTCACTTAGCACATCTAAGCTTCAATTTTCATATCTGTAAAGTAGGGTTATATCTTATTAGATAAACTGCAAAACACTATGTAAAGCATTATGTAATCACTTTATAATTATCTTTTAATATTATTTGATAGTTATTAGGACTGTAGAATGTTATATTTCCAACTTAGATAAAAGCCTTTATATCTCATATATGTGTTCTATTAGCCTTTAATAATTGATTTGAAAATAATATTGGACCTTGATATCAGCCACTGTTGTTAAAGGTTGGTGGCTATTTTGTATGTGAGATCATCTTTTATGTAGTCCTTTGAACAATTTTCTAATTTGGTCATCTATAATTTTAGTGACTAATCGCCTCATTCTGCTCTGTGATAATAATTTTAGAGTAATACACAGAGAGTCCTTGTCTGTTTATAAAGTTGGGAGCAAAAGTTGCTATTACATGAAGCTTTTTGTTGATATTTACCTTGAAAATGATCTCTTATGATGTTTGAAAGAGGCCACCTCCTGATGCCATCTTTCCCTGTACCTGGTATCAGATTCCATAATGGTCAGTTTCTTGCTGGAATATAATGCAAATACAATGTGAATCATTGGAAAATTAAATGATCCTTTTTTCTGAGTGAATCAGAAATAAAGTGAACAATGTCTTACAATGGTTTCATGCAATTTTGTCAGAAAAATGATGGCTCTAAAATTTTATATTTATTTTTGGTCTATTTGGAAATATAAAATAACTTATTTTCCTTATTTTTAGTTCTGTTTTCAATGAATGCTACCAATCCAATTTTCTCAATCATTTATTATAAAATTACTGTCCCCTTTAAATCGGCTGATTTTTGGTATCATTGTTCTATAACACAGAGCACCTACTGCATATTATATTAGAATCTAGCATCCAGTTTAACAGAAAATATAGCAGAAACATGATAGAAATCAAGAAAAGAAATTAAATTTTGCAGGCCAAAGTTATTTTTAGGAATTTAAAAAAATGAATTTCTATTTTTATTTATATTAGGTTATTAGTTCCATATATCAAAAAAGAAAGCCTCTTAAAAATAGTTATTGGTTTAATGTGAATCATTGTTAATGATTTTGCATTAGTTTCATAAGAATCTATATTCTTCTGTTGAGATTTGGGATTAAAAGAATTAATGATAACTTGAGAAAGACTCAGGGAAAAGTATATAAAATAACTTTAGTTTTCCTTGTAATTCTTTTAACTTTCTTATACGTTTCCCCTGTTGCAAACATTGAGTTTAAATTATACCTAATCACTATTTGCCCTCATCTGTGGTTCACCAAAAAGTTTATAAACTTTGCAGTTACCTGGAGAACTTTATAAAAATACCAACACTCAGATCCCACCCAGTCTAATTAAATGAGAATCCCTGGGAAGTAAGGCCTAGGCCTGGCTGTTTTAAAGAATTATCCAGGTTAACATATGACCGAGGTTGCGAACCACTGACTTAGATTCTGACACAGCGATCACTCAGAAATGGACAAAGGATGGCAGTTAGCAAACCACCATCTCCTGGAACCCAGTGGTTCAGAAATGTCTGTAGCATTATTCTGTTTTCTACTCTCAGCTGTTCTTCCCATTGCTCCCACTTAGGAGATGTAAGTATTATTATTTAGAGCACAACTGGCCCCAGGATGCAGTTTTAGCAAGATTTCAGCTTGGCTGCCATTGTTGCCTGGAATTGCTTTCTATGGAGCCAAACCATTTTTTCTCTCAAACAGCTTTAAACTTAATATCATCATAGATTAGCAAGAGTGAAACAACTATTTAATTTTCTCTTACCCTCAAACCCTGGTGAAGCTTTTAGCCCTTGAAATGGACCAATACAAGGTCATGTTGGGGATTTTGCTGATTTTACATCATGGGGCTCCCAGACAGGCTGTGAAGTCAAAAGACCCAGCTGCTGAGAAGGATGAAGCTGCCAGGAACAGCTTTGGTGCTGAATCCTGGAACCTTGTCTGTCTTGTTCACTGCTGGGTCCCTGGCTCCTAGAGCAATATCAACCACAGAGTGGGCACATGATGAAAACTTGTTGAATGAAGGTGTAAAACATGAAAAACATAAATGCTGAATAGCTTTGGGAAAGGCATTTAAACACAATCCCTCCTCTCCACCCATACAACAATAACAACGTTATTATTGAGGGTTTACATGTGCCAGATATTGCACTAAAATTACACACACACATACATGGGCACACAGACCTGCACACATATACGCAAACATATTATTTTCTACTTAAAACTTGTAACAACCCTATTAAGCAAGCACTATTATTATCTTCATGTCGTAATTGGGGAAACTGAGACTTAGGCCAAGTAACATTTCCAAATGCAGCCAATTAATAGCATAATTAATATTGAAGATCATGGCTTCCATTTCCAAGTCTGCATGATAAAATCAGTATACGATGCTAATAATCTCTCTCTATGCCTCTAGCTTCATATTCCTTAAACATTTCTGTCAACATCATCCCTTCATAGCCGTTATCACTTTCAGAAATTATTCCTGCATTTGTTCACAAGCATGCCTCTATTATAAGTTCCATGAGAGAAGGATATTATATATTTTTTGTTCACCACATTAACACCTAGAGAGTGATTAGGTACATGGTGAGTACTTGCTGGATGAGTGAACGAATGAGCCCACTCTCATCTTTAGTCTTTGTTGGATTAGCCCTGCCATACAGTTGCTCAGTTAAGACAGCTGGGCATTATCTTTGATCCATTGTTCAACCTCACACACCACCTATAATAGGTCAGGTTATATTTACCTCTCAAATGTCACTCAAATCTGCTCCCCTCCCACTTCCCCATGCTACTGCATTAGTTCAGGCACTTATTCTCTTTCTACTGTAGCATTCTAATCTACCTTCCTGCCTTGAGTTTCACCCTCTGATTTACAAACCTTCTAGCAGTGGTTCTCGACGGGGAGGAATCTTGCACCCCCCACCCCCCAGGTGAAATTTGGCACTGTCTAGAGACATTTTTGATTGTCACAACTGGGAGTTGCTACTGGCATCTGAATAGGAGAAGCTGGGGATGTCACTGAACATCCTACAGTACACAAGACCTGTACCAGCAACAAAGAATTTCCTGGCCAAAATGTCAGTAATGCAGACATTCGAACAACTTCATTTTAGAGAAAACTTTCTAAAACCTCATTCTAATTAATATGTAGTCAAGTATTTCAATGACTGCCCTCTGCCAACAGGGTTAAATACAAAGTTCAAAGCATAGCATGTGGGGTACAGTTATGATTTGGTTCCTTCTTATTACTTCAGCTATTTCTTACTTTTCTTCCAAATGTGCGTGAAATTCCAGGCACTTTAATCAATTTGCATGTTCTCAAAAGCTTTCTGTTATTTTCTATTCTCTTGTTAAAACTCTCATGCAAGCTTCTGAGATGTCCTCTTAGAATATCCTAAATATAGTCATTCAATAAATACTAAGTGAGCTTATGGTTGCACTGAGTGGCACTGTGTTAGGCGCTGAGGAAACAGCAGTGAATAAAATAAACATGGTCTCTCTCATCTCAGAGTTGCCTGCCTTCTCTACCGTACTTAGTTTAGAACTACATAATGCTTAGAGATGGCACTCGCCATTGTTATGGTCTAAATACCATTCAGTTATCAACTCAAAAAGCAATGATTACTTAAGATCATTCTTGGTTCATATTCAAATTCAATATTCTTACTTATCTAAGAAATATGTATTTTAAACTGTTTCTTCAAATCAGGTTCCAAACTAGATCCATTCATTGCATTTGGTCATGTCTTTTTAGTCCCTTTTAAATCCACTGGGTTATTCTAATATAACAACCAACTTCTTTCCTTCCTTTCTCCTTCCCTCTTTTTCTCTTCTGTCCTTCCTTCCTTCATTCCTTGTTCATTTCTTTCATTTCTTTCTGCTTTCCTCCCTTCTTCCCTCGCTCCTGTTCTATTGACTTGTAGAAGTAATTGGTCAGTTGTCCTGTAGAAAGTCCCACATTTTGGAGTTTAGATTTTTCTGATTGCTCCTTTGTCCAGGTACTTAATTCATTCCTCTATTCTATATGTTCTTTGTAGACTGAAAGTTTGATAGGACAACAATTAGGTTTATGTATATTTTTTGCAAGAATAAGCCATAAGTTGTGCTTTGTATTTCACATTTCATTGTATTGGCGGTTAACAATGTCTGGTTGTTTGACTTTTAATGATACTTAGATTGGTTTCAGGTGGTGGCAGGTGATAGTCTGCTCTCTTCTTTGTAAACTTGCTCATCGGCTTTGCACCTAATGGTTTTATTACTCACTGATGACTATTGCATGAATTGGTTATTTTATTAGATTTGGAAAAGTGGTGGCAGTCTAATTCTTTCATTCTGTTTGTGTTTGTTGGGTAGAATTCCTGTATACAGAGCTAGCCTCATGGTTATTGTGACTGTTATTTGAACAGGAACAACATAGTATTAGTTTTTTTCTCTTTAACCATTAATTTTCAGAGAAGTAAGTTGATACCTTAATATTCTCTGGTGGTTTTCAGTTAGCTTTATTTTGTTTTTCTCTTTATCCTTCCTCATCATTTCCCCCTGTATTATCATGAACTAATTGCCTTTTTATGCCTGTTATGTCTTTTAAATGCACGAGGCTCTAATATTTAGTATAAATCTTTGTACATAAGCAATGAATGTTTGTAGTTTTTTCTGATAATTGTAGAAATAATCTTTGTTTTAGAATTTAGGGGAAATTCTAATAGAAAATGAAATGAAATAATTGTTATTTAAGACAATGGATCTTATTGAGCCTGACTTCTTACCTTCCTTCAACAGACACTTGTTGAGTTCCTCCTGTGTGTCAGACACCAGGCTAGACACTACTTTTGTCTCAAATTTACTTTGGTCATGGTATCTGTGAATTATTTGAAATTAGATGCCACTGGAATATGCAGCTTATTAGATAATTTAAAGATGTCCCAGAAAACTCAACCTTTGCAGGGGACCTGGGGACAATTATGGATCACATTGGAACCTCTCTTACATGTATGTAAGTCCCTTGTGTGAGCAAGCATGTAGATGTCCATGGACAGTGAATGACATTTTTAGAAATGCTGATTACGAAGGACTTAGCCAAGTTAAAACAGGACCATGAGCTTAAAGTAGTTTTTCCATTTTTTTTTTGTTTTGTAATTGATTTCCTAGACTATCTTGATAATATCTTTATATTTTCACTTTCCCCAGTTGTTTCACATTTAAGAAATGGTGTTTATTCCCGTCTGCTCATCCTTCAGAGGTTTGGTATCACTTAATCGATGTTATATAAAATGCATGTTATAACTGTTTTTCAATATTATTTTCCTGTATATGTTTTGTTGCTATATACCTAGCTGATGTACACTTGGAATTTTCATGTGCTGTCAGTAGACTGTTATAAAGTTGATTACAGCTTAAAGTGCTTTTCACTATTGGAAATTGGAACACAAGTAACAAGCTATCTTTTTTGCTTGTCACATGTCAATTTAAAAAATGTTATGAATATATTAGCTTCTTGAACTTGCATTTCCGTTAGAATCACTAACGGAATGGTGCTTGTCCTTGTCTGCTTCCACTAGTGACATTTTTGGTATCACTAGTATTCTCTAGATTAAGATCGACTATATCTTTAGATTATGTGCTTTAAAATGTTTTTAAGACAAGTAATTTTAATAAAAAATAGTTTCCATTTATTGGTTAGTTACTGTGTGCTGAGTCCTAGGATACTGTACTGTTTTTATAACAGACCTTATATTATTTGGTTTTCAAAGCAACCTAATAGATGTTGGAAATAAAATTGAGTCTTATGTAGTTGAATATGTAAAGTTGTAATTAACTGAAGTCTGTCTGAGTCCAAAGTTTATTCTCTTAACTATAAGCTACTGTCGTCTCTAAAAAAGACAAATTCCCCCTCAATAGAGAACTTAAGTCATCTTTCCAACAATGATAAATGCTTGTTTATAAAAGTGAGTGTATATTTGTAAGTATGCACATATTATGTGGCTCATAATAATCTAGAAACTCATTACTTAGTACCAGAGCAACATAGCATGTAAGAGGCAAAGTTTATAGCCTAAAATAATTAAAATATATATTTTACTTTCTACTTACTCTGACTACATTAAAAGAACCTAAATCCATAGCTCACAATCAGCATTATTAAATTTTCCTTTTCTAACTCGCAGCTCTTCTCTCTTCAAATTAATTCCTCAAATTCCTTTTTCAGTATCTGCCCTTAAAAAATATCCCCCTTTCTCTCTTTTAAATTCATTCAATTTAGGAAAGAATTCGTCCTGTTTTGGAAAGAAGTGAGGGAAAATCAAATCTGATATTTCAACAGTGACTTTTACTTTCTTGACTACATATAATAAGTGAAAAGTGTCAGAAAATAAGACAGTGGACTTTAACATTTCTATTTTATTTGATTTCATTTCATTCCATTTTCTTCCCCATCCCCTATCCAAAAATTTTGGTTATGACCTATCTAGTTGATTTTACGATCCATTAATGAGTTACTGGCAGAAATAAGAAGCTGAATTACACAATTCTTTGTAATGGAGAAAGAAAGAAGTCTATGAACATGGCTAAATTAATTATTTTTCTCCTATCATCCATGTAAAAGCATGTTACATTAATCGCTTTGCTAAGAATTACTCTAATAGGAATTTATATTTTGTTAAGTCATATTAAAGTAATTATTAATGAAAGAAAGAAAAGTAATTAGGTCAGAGAGGAATGAAGTAAAATCCTTTCAAAATAATAGGAATAAGTGGATTATGAATTTAGTATAGTTTATATCATTTAAAATTTTTAGAGTTGTTTGGCAACTGAGGAGTTTCACATGGAAAGGAGAGCAGAGTACAACAAATTTTCGTAGGGACAAAAATGACCAAGAAAAATTTTAAGTATTTAAAATACATATTTTAGGACAAACAATGGTAAATGTTGGTGAGAATGTGGAAATATTAGAAAACTTATATATTGCTGGTGAGAATATAATACAGTGCAGCCACTTTGGAAAATAGTTTGGCAGTTCCACAAAATATTCCCCACTCCTAGCTCTACATCTGAGAGCTGTGAGAGTATTTCTATTCCCAAACTCCTATACAAATGTTCATAGAAGCATTATTTATAATAGACAAAAATTGTATCAACTGATACATGGATAAACAAAATGTGTATACTCACTCAACCTAATATTACTCGGCAATAAAAAGAAAGGAAATGCTGATACATGCCACATCGTGGATGAATTTTGAAAACATTATGCTATATGAAAGAATCCAGTAACAAAGGGCCATGTAGTGTATGATTTCATTAATATGAAATATTCAGAATAGGCACATTTATAGAGATATAAAGTAGATTATCAAAGGCAAGGGAAGTAAAAGCAAAAATAAATGAACGGGACTACAATCAAACTAAAAAGCTCTGCACAGCAAAAGAAACCAACAAAACCAACAGGCAACCCACTGAATGGGAAAAGACATTTGCAAGCAATGCCTCTCATAAGGGATTAATATCCAACATATATAAAGAACTCATACAACTCAACAGAAAAACAAACAGTCCAATTAAAAATGGGCAGAGGACCTGAACAGACACTTCTCCCAAGAAGACCTACAAATGGCCAACAGATATATGAAAAGATGCTCAACTTCACTAGCTATCAGGGAAATGCAAGTCAAAACCACAATGAGATACAATCTCACACCTGTTAGAATAGCTGTTATCAACAGGACAAGTAATAACAAGCGTTGGAGAAGTTGCGAGGAGAAAGGAACCTTCCTTCATACACTGCTGATGGGAATGTAAATTGGTATAGCCACTATGGAAAACAGTATGGAGGTTCTTAAAAAAATTAAGAATAAAATTACCCCATGACCCAGCAATTCCTCTTCTGGATATCTATCCCCCAAATTTGAAAACATTTATCTGTAAAGATATATGCACTCCAATGTTCATTTTAGCATATTCATGATGGCCAAGACATGGAAACAACCAAAGTGTCCTTCGATAGATGACTGAATGAAGAAGATGTGGTACATATACACAATGGAATACTACTCAACCTTAACAAGAGATGAAATACTTTCATTTGTGACAACATGATGGATCTTGAAATCATCATGCTAAGTGAAATAAGCCAAACAGGAAAATTTGAGAACCAAGTAATTTCACTCACACATGGGATATAAAACTGAAAGCAACAAATGAACAAGACAAAGAAATAAACACTTGTATGCAGACAACAGTTTACTGACTACTAGAGTGAAAGGGAGGAGAGGTAGCTAAGGGTAAAGGGGGTGAAATATATGGTGACAGAAGCTTAACATTGTGAGCACACAATGAAATATACATATGACCCCGATAAATTTAATTTAAAAAAAGTAGATTAATGGTTGACTGGGCTGAGGGTAGGATAGATCATAAGGAGTAGCTGCTAATGAGTGTTAGTTTTCTGTTTGGGATGACAGAAATGTTCTAAAATTAGATTGTGGTGCTGGTTATATGACTCTGGTAATATACCAAAACCCGCTGAATTTTACATTTTTAATGGATGGATTTTAGAGTGTATGAATTGTATCTCAATAAAGCTGTTACAGAAAGAAATATATATTTTAGGATTGAGTGAAAGTATTAAATAAATGCTGTCATTCGATGAACCAAGTGATAGTCTGTTTTGGACATAGTCTACACATTTACTTTTCATGTTAGACTCCTTGAACAAGATGTTCTCTTATTTATTTTTTATTTTTTTATTCTTTTTAGTTTTTATTTTTATTTTTTAGGCGAGGCAACCCTTGGTTGACCTCACAGATTGCAAGGACCTTGTCAGCTTACGATTCCTTATTTTTTATTTTTTTACTCCTACAGCGCCTGGTCTTTCTGGGTGGTCTCCCATCCTAGTACTAACCAGGCCCGACTCTGCTTAGCTTCTGAGATCAGACGAGATTGGGCTTGTTCATGATGGCAGGGCCATAGACAGATGTCTCTCTTCTTACTTTGAAGAGCACAACTAGGAATTTGGCTCAAGTTGCTATAAAATCTATGTCCATAGAATATAGTCAATTAATAAGTGAATGATATTTTCAGAGAGACATCTAGAACTAAGTCCAATAAAATGGCAAAAATTAGCTCAAGAACAGAAGGAAAGATCTATAAACAGAATAGTTTTTACAATGTAGGCAGTAGGTTTCATACTGCTAATTTTGATTCAGGATTTTTATAACTGCTTCAAAATTAACCTTTTATTTTGTTCTTATACTTTAATTGGGCACGTGATTGCTCCTGTTTCAGCAGTAGTTTAATTGCAATTTGAGGTAATTCAGAAATAGATACCAGAGTTTTCATTTGACTTCTTTTTTTTTGAAAATAAGTTTATTTTAAAATAAACTTTGCATTTTGGAGTAATTTTAGATTTATAGAAAAATTATGAAGATAATAGAATGTTTCCTTATAATTCATGCTCTTTTCCCTAAGTTTAACCATGGTATATTTGTCAAAACTAGGAAACCTGTCTTATCACATTAAAATGAACTAAACTCCAGAATTTATTTGGATTTCATGAAATTTCCCAGAAATATCCTTTTTTTCTGTTCAATGATCCAATCTAGGTTAGCAAATTACATTTAATCATCATGACTTCATAGTCTCCTCAGACCTGTGACAATATTTTACTCTTTCCTTGTTTTTTTGCACAACCTTGACATTTTCAGTGATACTGGTCAGTTATTTCTTAGAATGTTTGTCAATTTAATTTTGTCTAAAATATATATGTAAATATATTATATATTTATTAATACATAAATTTATTTATTTATATATACTGAGCTATGAGGATTGGAGAAGAATACCACAGAGCTGAAGTTCCCTTCTGCTCACCTAATAATAGGAAGTACATAGTATCAACCTGACTTATTCCTGGTGCTATTCACCTTGATCACTTGACAAAGGTAGTATTTGCTGGGCTTCTTCACTGGAAAATTACTGTTTTCCTGACCTGTATCCTACTCTTTGGAAGCAAGGAGCATAATTTTATATGATAATAAGAGTGCTACATTTTTATTTTTCTCTTTTATTGAGACAGAATTCATCTTTTGAATTTGTGCAGTAAGCATCTCTTGCCTTTAATTAAAACATCTTATCCTTCAAATGACAAATTATTACATTTCTTAATCAAGTGAATTTGATTTTTATAACAGATCAAAGATTCCACTATAAGTTAAGTAGCTTTTCACTAGTGACAGTAAAGGTGTTTATATAAGATGAAAATTGTGAACGCATTTTTAGGACAATCAAATAAAAAATCTTTTTCATAAGTGTTGCTTTGTATAAATAATAAAGGAAAATACTATACCACAAATGGCATTTTATGTTTATCTGGGAAGATATGTAGCTTTACTTTCCATATGTTTGTCTTTCCACTTATGAAATTCTTTTTATTCTTGGAAATAAGAATATTTGTTTTATTCACTCCATATACTTTGTAAGTTCTACATCAAAAATTATATTTTTTTCCCCAGATACCTTTGTTTTAATTATCTACAAGACATCTCCTACTCAAAGTTAAGTCTTCTTAGTCCAGTTCCCTCCTTTCCTCTCCAAGAACAAAATCCTTCAATTAATTTCTCTTTTAATTTAATTTTCAATCTTTCCTTCATCATGGGTTTCTTCACCAAGACTAGATACAAGCTGTCTGGCCCAGATTTAAAATGTACATGTGTGCAAGGGTGCCCATACCTTTGTATGTGCACACACACATGCAGGCTCACACATTCATGCATTCTCAAGCTAAAACACACACACAAGTATCTTGGGGTTTAAAGGCTCATGGTCTGTGAATCTGTCTTTATATTCTCTGAATCTTTCATTCTTCTTCTAAATCTCTTAAAAGAAGATTATACATTTGCCTGTTTTATATCTCCATTTGCCCTCTTTAACCCAATTTCATTCTGACTTCTACCATTATTTCTCTACTGAAATTGTTCTATGTCACCAGTCATCTCCAATTTTCAAATCAAATGGACTTCTACTGGATTTCGACAGTCACTGATTACAGTGTTTATTGAATAAATATCAGTTAATTGAATGTCGAAGGAACTTTGAATACTAAATGAAATACTTGCATATAAAAAATACCTTTAACGGTGTTGTGCTTTCTTAATTTGTTTCATTTACTGTAACTGGTGACTTTTCTTCTTTCATTTCTGTCGGGTACCTACTCATGTGTCTGAATGCAGCAAGAATGTCTCTATAGTTTGACACTGTAATAGCTTTTGCAATGTATATAGGATTACTGTGTGTTTTTAGTTAGTTCTCCATTAAGAATTTTAGTAATTAGTTTAAGGCCTGTTTAGTCAGTCCATGACCTTCTGTTCTCCAACCACTCTACCATTTGGGTCTTGAAAGGCAAATTTGTACTTGTTCTAGACAATAGAAAATTGGACCAAGAGGAGTATACCTCTTCCAGGATAAGCTACTTGTTCTGTTTCCTGAGAAAGATCACCTGGTCACCTAAACTAAAGACATACATATTTAAAAATGAGAGAGTAGTCCTATTCCCTGGTCATATATTGGCATTAATAAAAAGGTGACAGAAGCAGAGAAGGTAATCAGCTGTAGTAGAGAAAGGTTTTGAAGCAATGACCAGTCTTTCACTGGTCAGCCCTTAATTTGAAAAATCTTTCCTGCAACCCTAAATAAAAACCATAAGAAGACATTTCTCCATCTTTATATAAAGCCAAGGTGCTTTTCACAATGGAGTTATATCTATGCTTGTGGGGTTCCAGTGGGTCTGTTCCTCTCATAATTATACTTTCATTTGAATTTCTTTATTTCAAGACACAGTGTAGAGAACAATGGAATAGATATTCCTATTGGAGAGAGGTATCTAGCTCTCAGCTCAATAGTGTCAAAATTTGGGCCCAGAATGATATTAATAAATATTAATGAGGGTGACAATATCAGCAACCATTTATTGAGCACCTGCCATGTAATTGCAAAAGTCATCCATGCATTTTGCCAATATTCTTTCTATTCTAAAGTCGGGGATCATGTCTCTCTTATTTACTGCTGTGTCCCCATCCTTCACAGAGTCACTGGGACATATAAGGCAGTTCAAAAGTATTTATTAAATGAAAGAATTGTTTTCATCTTCAGAACTATCCTAGACTGATCTATTGTTAATAGATGGAGAAACTGAAGCTTACAAATAGGTAACTTGAACAAAGACATTTAAGTAGTAATTGTTAGTGTCAAATTTGAGCTCTAGTATATACAGCTTCAAAGCCAGAAGTGTTGACACCATACCATGGTGGTGAGCGGTTGGATGGATAAAATAATAAAAGAGTGAGGGAATGAATAAATTTCTCTAGCCATATTGTATTTCTTATTCAGCTGTCCCTGGGCTATCTTGCCTAGGGATATTTTTCATTTGGTTAGAATAATAGAATTGCTCTTGCCACTGGGTAGAAGGTGGCTTGAATTTTGCTTTTCTGTCCTCAAAATCCAAAGAATCTTTGGAGGTCAGAAAAAGCCAATGACACCAGGTTCCCAGATATGCTAATAATATGGAGGCCAGCCTGCTTGGGTCACTACAGGTCTCTAAGGCTTCCCTCTCTATAAGACATAAGAGCTTGTCATTAAAGGTGCTCAGGAATATTTTTTCACCAAGATCGATTGTGTGCATATGTGAATAAATGACCATCTGTCAGGTGCCCATATCATTCTTCGGGCCTTGTGAGTTCAGCTTCCAAATATGTAATTCTGCTCTGTGCTTTGTCTGGCCCAGAATCTGATGAACTCTTCAAACCTAGGGAGGTCACAAATCAAAACAATCAATTTCCAAGAAGAGTGGCCTATTTGAATTCAATTCCAAGAAGATGGTGGAATCAAAGGGGGTCTGTAATAGGGCAGGTCAGAGCAAAAGACTGAGATGGGCAAGGACAGGGGATGGACATTTCAGAGAATAATGTAGTCATTATCACACTTGAATAACATCAAATTTTGACTCTTTTATTTCCCCTTTCTACTTTCCCCCTGGCAATCGCTAAGAAAGTCAAAAAGTAGAGAGAAGAGGAAAGGCCATAAGTCATCTACAAGTTTAATAATTCATAGTTGGCTCTAAAAATTTGCTTAAATTATTAGATATTTGGATGGACTCAAACATGAAAACAGAACTAAAGTAGCCAGCAACACTCGCAGAGTGCCTTTGAATGATCTATTCAGTAAAAGAAAAGCTTTGTGACTCAGAACCTTTTGCAGATTTCTAGCCACAGAGAGTTGTAGTGCATACAAGATGTATCTAATATTACTACCTGTTTGTTAGAGAATTGTAGTTGTTTAGCTGGAAACATATTATTTTAGTTGCTAGGCAAAATATATCTGTCATAAGCAATAATACCTTTACATAAATTTATCCAAGATTTTAGAAGAAATTAAATTCTGCTGATTCTCATTTACATTTCTAATGCATGCCTTTTGACTGTGCTGACTCCAAAATGTTGGTTATGACTCTGTCATATTGTTAATTTATACAGTAGCACAGTTTGTAGACCACCAGCTTCTGGGATTTGCAGCAGTTTGAGGAAGAGCATATTGCTCTTCTTTCTGTAACTTCTTATTTAAAACAGTAAAATATTTTGAGATTGCTGAAGTAGAATGTTGAAGATCACTGAATGCATCTTATTTACCTTATTTTGTATTAAATCATTGCTACTTATATTTCTGTTTTTCTTCATATGTAAAACAAATACTTAAGGAAAAATAGCATTCTCAAAAATTTTGTTTTATATCATTTTTATGTCTATTCAACTCATCAACTTTATAAAAATGAAATGAAGCTATTTCTTTTATGGACATAGTTAAAGATCTCTTTAATAGTGCTTTAGTATGGTTAAAACTGTACTCTGAAGATGGAATTCCAGGACACTTATCTTTTATCATTTACTAGCTGTGTGATCTTTAAAAAACTTATGAACCTTTCTCTGCCTTAGGTTTTTCAACTTTAGCTGGAAATTATAGTATTACCTACCTGCTAGCCTTGTTCTGGGGATAAAAATGAGATGATTCTAATAATATGCTTACCTAGAACAATATCTGACACTTAGTAAACATTACTTCTATTACAATTTTTATAATCTATATAGTTTTAATTATTAATTATATTTCTAGTAATCAAAGTATTTGAATTTGCCTACCTGATTCTTGATCAAGAAGGTCTCTATTTATCGTATTTACTTTGGGCTCTTATTTTAGCAATTTCTGGAGAATATGCTTTGAGAGAACCTGAAGATATTGTACATAAGAATAAAATATAAATGCATGTATATGTAATATATAATCATTTAGCATTATTGTATTAGAAATGTTGAACTATTTCAGCCTATTTCATCTATTTGGAAGCTTGTCAGGTTAAAGTGCATTACTATTTTGGAAAATCTTATAAAAATTCCATGCTATACTATTTTCTTCTGTTCCTTATTAACCTAAGTCATATTCTCAATAGATGGTCACTTCAAAATATAAAATCACTGAAGTAGAATGATTGATCTTTCATTTTGATAATTTATATTTTTGTATTTGTGCCCCTTACAGGAATATTTGGAAAATAAGTTTTATGTTCGAAACTGTATAGAGCTTATTTTTATTTTATTTTAATAAGACATGGAATGTAAAGCTCTGAGATATGGTAATACCTTGATTTTCTGACATGTCAGGAAATGATGTTTTCCAGGCAAATGCATTTTTAGGTGATTTTCCCTCTATAATGTATTTCTTTCTTCCTGTCTCCTAAAGCTGTGTATAATGAGTATAACATAAATTTTTCTTTATGATACAGGGCCATCATGAGGAATTTTTATTATTATCTTACCCAGTGTCACAACACTGTCCTTAGGATATATTAAAATATGTAGCTCTGCTTGACCATGTACAAAATAGATCCAGACAGCTGTCTTTGTTTGAAATCTCTTATGTATGTTATTCCTTACCACTGGCAATGTGCCTACTTCTAGAAAACCAGTCCTATTTATTTGCTGATACTGACTGCAAGCCATGCTTGCGGGAATTGTGTCTAAAATAACACCTCAATAGAGCCTGAGTGAGGAATTGATGTTTCTTCTTGAAGTGCAGTTCAGGGGATAAGGGAGGTGTTAGTGTATACAGATGGGCTATTGGCTCCCTTAGAGAGCTCTGCTGTAGGAACTATTTTTGATTTCTGGTATACTTTTCTAATATACAATCAAAGGACCTATATACTTAATACTTTTATTGTATGCCCAAGTGAAGAACTTGATTGTAAATCCTAACATTATGTAGGTATTATTTTGTAGATTTGCTAAATCTTTAAAAAGGAGGAATATAATTCTGATTTCGTAAATCAGACATCTTAAATATAATGATTATTAAGATAGGAAGGAATAGAATATAATGCAGGTCATGGAGGAGTCTTCATCCCTGGAGATATTTCACAGAATAACTGATGGGTGACTATCAGCTATTTTTAGTCAATACTGTGGTAGTAGAGATTTTATGGGCCAGGTCACCATTTGGAAACTCCTTGGTGTTGCCTCTGTTCTCTCCTTCATATGTAAACATTGAGTGGATTGATTCGTTTAACAGTTATTTGTGAGTTTTTCTTTATATTAAAGGTACTGTGGGAGGTACTGTGGAGTTGGATAAAATAGACTGGTCCTTGTCCTCCTGAAAAGATGGGAGTAAAATAATTACAAATAAATACATAGTCTCAATTGTAATAAATCTTAAGAAGGAAAAGTACTGGATACTGTGAATTTAAATATTAGCAAGAGGAAGTAATTTAGACTGGGAATTCAGAGATGAACTGATGCTCAAATGAGATCGGAAGGGAAAAGGAAACCAGAAAGAATCCTGCTAACAGAGTAAGCAGCATGGGGAAATTCTTAGAGGTGGAAAGAACTTGGCTCATTGTGAAGGCCAAGGTAACTGGAATGCAGTGCACAAGGAAGAATGTGTTAAGAGATAAAGATAGAGAAGTATGTAAATGCTGGGTCTTGGAGGGCATTAAGAAATTTGAGTATTTTTCTTAGTGTAAAGCTATTGAAGAGTTTTAAGTAGGGCAATGGCATAATCAGAGTTGGGTTTTTAAAAATATTTTCTTCTCTGCTCTTTAATGATTAATGGAAGTTGGAAAAGTGAAGGCAGAAGTGTAGAGATTGCCTAAGAGGCTATTGAAGTGTGATAAAAGGTGGTGAAAGTGATGATGGACAGAAGTGGACAGAGCCAAGATATATAGACCAAGCCCTTACTTTCATTTTTCTGTAAAATGGCAATAGTTCTGTTTGGCACAGGGTTAATATCAGTAAATATTAGCTACTAGTATTATTTGTATTGTTGACCTTAAACAAATAGACAGCCAAATATTTGTCCAGCAAATTGTGTTTATTTGAGAACAACAAAGAATTGCAATTCAGGACATATGGTCTAATGGCAAACTATGTACAAGTCCAGGGAAACAAAGGAGAGGACTGCTCTTTTATGGAATTGGGAGGGGCTGTTGTAAAGGAAGAATCCACTGGAGGAAACTGAAAGTGTGAAGTATAATGACCTTTTATTGACTGAGTTTTGTCAGTCTTCTATTGGCTGAGCTGTTACTGGGCAAGGAGGAATCTTTTCTTCCTCCCGCTGAGGTAGTAGGATAGTATCACTTTTTGGAGAAGCAAAGTACATCCCTTCCTGTGGAGTCAGTGGGTGTATGTTGAGTGTCACATTGTGAAAGTCTCCCTTTTAGCTTTCTGACTCTATTTTAAATA
The DNA here is from genome assembly GCF_000325575.1 of Pteropus alecto. NCBI lineage: Eukaryota > Metazoa > Chordata > Mammalia > Chiroptera > Pteropodidae > Pteropus > Pteropus alecto. The sequence goes on from NW_006443138.1 coordinate 12,798,284, forward strand.
AAGTTTCTGTTCATTAATTTTTGCAGTATCATGCAGTGGACTTTGTACTAGTTGGCTAGTTAATTGAGAAGCTAGGTAACGAAGGGAAATACTAAATAATATATTCACAGGTTCTATATTTTATTTTATCTTAAAACATGTAAATACTCATTGCCAATCTTTTGATGCAGTTTTGGGACCATTTCTTGAATGTGAATCTGCCAATTGGAGTTCTGAATTGATTTTGTTTGGTTTTATATGAACCATTCCCATAGTTCCATCTACGATTTCCTGTTTTGGTTCTCTTAAAGCGAAGCAAGCGTTTAAGGACAGTTGTGAATGTGTTTATGATGCAGGAACAAGAATGAGAGCAGAGAACTTTCTAATTTTTTTACTTTTTTTCAAGTTTGCCTATTATGTTATTTAAAAATAATTTATATAGGATTTTTCTTTTGTTCTGGAGCTGTTCCAAAATATTCTACCTAGTTTTTGTACAATAAAGCTTTTTAAATTCAAATTTCACCAGTTTATGTAATAGTTAGTTAAAATATATCATTTCAATAACAAGTAAAACTGATATCTGTAGGTTTAGAAACAAATACAACTGACTCCTGGCATGAATTTTATTTGACTGGAGGGAATAAAAATGTAGGGTGATACTAGAAATTAACTTTGTATTAGTGGCAAGCATTCAGTGTGCCATGGTCATGAGTCAGTCAGTATCTTTTTGTAGAAGAAGTAGAGCATATCAGTTAATCTAGTGGTCAGGTAACTGGAGAATAAAGAGTGCTTTTACTAGGTTCTGGAAGTATAATTGACAGGACAGGCCTTGGTGTGGGGAGAGGAAGAGTCCCAATGTTGTCTCATATTTCTGGTGGAAGCAACCATGGGAAGAAGGAATTATTTATCAAGATAGGTGGCAAGATGGGAGATAGGGTCCAAATGCAGTTTTAAGTTTAAGACTCCTGGAAGATATGCAAGTGGCAGTAATAAATAGGCCATTTGCAATGCAGCCCTAATGTCAGCGAGGTCTTGATTAGCTTTACTTGAGGGGCTGGAGGCCTTGAACAAAGATACAGTGGCCCATGTGCTGGACTGACTTGTACAGAATATGGAGTCCTAGTGACCAGAGACCATGTGGTGAGGGGGAGGGCCTGAATCATGCTTGAGTAAGGAGGCAGAGTGATGTAGCTACAGAAATGGCACTGATTGTAGGGTACAAGGGTCAAGGTAAAGCTCTAAATGCAAAAACTAATCAGGAAATCACAACAAGCATATACAGAATTAGGAGATAATGAAGTATAGCAAGAAACAGACTAAGGTAAATACTTCAATAGCAAGACTGAGAAATGCCAGGATGTTAGAACACTGTTTTTTGTGTGGCGCTGACTGAGCAGTGTTCAGACCAAAGCGAGAGTTCCTGGTACACAGTCACCCAGGCATGAACATTATTTTGATTTTCTGGAAGTGTCACTGGACTTTTTGTAATGCTGCCTTGATCCAAGGATACCCTTGTAATCAGTGGTTTGCATTTATAGACAGCCTGTGTTATGGGTGCTAGGTTAAAGAAAGCAGTTTTGAATTCCCTATTGGGACTAAGCTCCTGACCTTTGTCTTATTAACATTGTTTTGTAACAAAATAAACAAACTCTGATCCTACCAATTTATCATCTGCATGCACAACAATACAGACATTTGTTATCACCAGTGCCCTAGATTCATATTGATGTGCGAATCATCCAATTGTGGTGGAATTCACATTGAAAACACAATATGTTCAGAAACTGGTGGAAATTATAATTAGATCTGAAAGATTCTGTCAATCAAAATGAATATTGTGTTGTTTTACCCAGCTGAGTTAAGAGGCAAGCTGTGGTAAGGAAGGAAATGTTTATTTTTAGTTGATGAGTATAGCTAATCTGGCCTCTCAGTGTAGAGGTATTGTGATATGAGAGATAATGTGGCTCACTGGTCATGTGATGGCTGTTAAGTAATTTCAAACACACCAGACTGAAGATTCTCATTGATTTCCCATTTCCTGAAAGACTAGAGAGCCAAATCGGAGCATCTTTTCCTTTTGAAGAGGCAGTCTCTTAAAGTATCATTTCTTCCTTCTGATGGGAATATGTATATATTGAATATTATGACTGAAAGTAGCATCCATTGATTTTATTGGGGGTGTACTTGATCTTTTTCCTACAAAGTGACTTTCTTAAATGTTTTAAATGTACAAATATTCTATGCTTATTTTTTTCTTTAAGCACCTATTTTTAAAAATACTCCTGAAAAAATATTCTTATATATGAGAAGTCTGTCAGTTTGTCATGTTCATAATACAACTTTTTGATTTTATATTTAGAAGGAGCCAAACCTTTTATTATGATTTACAATATTCTTCCACCAGATGCTGTTCTTTTTGACTTCCTTTCTCAGAGTCTGATGTACCATTCATTTTCTCACCAAAGCCAAAACATTGCCTTCATTCTTGACTCCTGCTTTTCTCCTTACTGTTCAGCTCATTGTAGAATCCATTCAATATGTTCCTTCTCGATAGCCATTGCTTAATTCTGCCCACTATCTATCTGCCCTAGATTGTTGCAACAGCTTTCTGCATTCTCTCTGCCACCATTTTTCAATTCACTGTCTCTACTTTAGTCAGCATGATATATAATTATGCCATCTCCCTGCTTAAAACATCAGTGGTCTTTCCCTTTGGATAAGAGAGAAACTACTTGGCATGTTGTATTCAAGGCTTGACTTCTTCCTATTCCTTCAGCTTCAGACTCACCTATTTCTCCCTTACATTCTAAGCTTCAGACATATAGAAACTTAATTTATGTTCTTAAATGTTACATGGCTATCTGGCCCCTCAGCCATCACACACAATCTTCATTTGGTTTAGAACACTATCTTCCTACCTTCCAGTCCTCAATTTAGATGTCACTACACAGAGAAAATCTTCCCTGAGCACCACAGATGAAGATAGGTATTCATGCAGCCATTTTATCTTATGATGGCATTTTAAAATTCTATATTGTTGTTGCCTATTTACTTGTTTGAACCTCCCAATGGACCATAAGGGATCAGGCCATATCTCTTGTGATTATCTATTGTCACACATTTTTTAGGTTTGTAATGCCATCACAATGCTTCCAGAAGTAATCATAATCTGTTACAGTTATTATTTAAAAAAAAAAAAAACACCTCAGAACTTAGTGGTATAAGTTTTGTATACCAGCAATCGTTTCATGTGCTCTTGGATTACATGGGTCAGAAATTTGGACATAGCCTATTCTAAAGGTGAGGATGGTTTATCTGCTTCATGGTGTCTGAGGTATTTATTAGAAACACTAGGAAGGCAAGGACTACTTTAATGGTTAGAAGATGGTGTTGTCTGAAGGATTCTTCACTTTTGATAAAGCCCAATTTGTCTGTGTTTTCCTATTGTTGCCAGTACTTTTTCCTATTATTGCTAGTCATATCTAAGAAACCGTCACCTAACCCAAGATCATAGAAATTTGCTTCATCAGGTTAATGTGGTAGTTGAGCCTCCATCCACAGTTTTTGTGCAGAAAAAAAAAAAACAAAAACCTTGTAACTCATCACTTTTTTTTATCTTCAAATTGAAAACACATGCCAAAATGTAGTTCTCTTCCTGATTTTGGTATACACCACTAATTACTGTTCCCTTGAGATGTACTTGGAAAGCAGCTTGGCTAACTTCAGTGAGAAGCATCTGAGGAATGCATACATGTGCAGAGCTCTGTGCATTTTAGTGAGATGGTGTTTCCCAGACAAGGAGACAACTTATAATGATACTAATGATGTTAGAAACCACCTGCTTAAACAAGCTCATTAAATCAAGCAATTGTGTAATTTGCGTTGACCCAGCTATTAAACAGACTCTGAGAAAGCTTATCCAATTTCATTCATGGAGAAATCATTCCAGAAAACAAGATCCAAATCTCTAGTGAAATGTTTGGAATTGATATAAGTTAGGCTTCATTTTTTTTTCAAACAATGAATTACGATGACTAGCTTAAGCAAATAAATAAATTTATTTGAAGTTTATAGTGTAGTTTCCAGTAATGAAAGGAATACTGCAAACTAAGCTTCAGATAGACCGGAAGCAGGCATATCTGTATGACTCTTGGGAGTAGGAACATTTTAATCATCTTTTTCTGGCAGCTTCATGGGATATATGAACTCAAATTGCTTCTCTTCCTTTGCAGGACCTTGCTTGAATTTCTAAGAGCTAGTATTTCAGGTTGCCCCCACACCTTACCTGTATATGGACAGCAAGAGAAGAGAACCCATGATAATATTTTTACTCACCCTTTGGGGGTCTGAAGTGTGTGTGTGGGGGGAGATAGCACCTTGATTTACTGCTTTACCAAGATATTGCGTAGGAAGGGGAAGTTGCCTTTTAAAATGAAACTGGAGACTGTTAGCAAAGCAAAAGCCATTGAGACAGCTCGGAGGCAAGAGCTATCCACTGTGTTGATATTTTTCATTAATTTAAGGACTCAAATCCAGATTAGTCTGGATTTGCATAATTAGTTATGCTTTTGCTCATAGGTCCTCTTTAAGAGTGTACAACTGTGGTATGAGCTTATAACTAAGTGAATGTAGGTGCTTTAGAACTTCTTTCATAGTGTTAAGAGTATGATACTATGCTCAGTACCATACTTAGCAAATAAAGATTAGATTTTAAAACAAGCATTGTCTTTGAAATAAAAATTATTTTAGGTTTGCTACCAGTTTAAACAGATGATTTGGGGATAAAACCACAAGAAAATCTTATAAAAATGAACAACAACCTTAAATCTAATGCTAGTAGGAGAATTAGAAAATTCAGTTGCAATCTCAACAGATATGTTTGCCTTTATGCCACCGAATGTTCAAAGGTGCTAGGATAGTTCAATGGGGAAAGAAGAGGGTTTTTAACAAATGATGCCGGGACAACTATGTATCCACATATAAAAGAATGAATTTGGACCTTACTTAATACCATACTCAAAAATTAACTCAGAATGGATCAATGACCTAAATGTAAGAGTTACAACTATAAAACTTTTAAAAGAAAACCTAGGAGTAAAATTTCATGATCTTGGATTAGGCAATGGATTCTTAGATATGGCACCAAAAACACAAGCAACACAATGAAAAATAGATGAACCAGACTTTATCAAAACTAGAGATTATTGTACTTAAAAGAACACCATCAAGGAAGTGAATCAATAACCCAAAGAAAAGGAGAAAACACTTGTGATTCACATATATGATAAGCATCTAGTATCTATACTATATAAAGAATGCTTATAATTCAGCAATAAGATAACCTGATTAAAAATAGAGAAAATATTTGAATATGTATTTCTCTAAAAAAGATACACAAATGTCCAATAATCACCTGAAAACATTATTAACATCAGGGAAATGCAAATCAAAACAATAATTAGATACCACTTCACACCCACTAGGATGGCTAAAATCAGGAAGACTGACAATAACAGGTGTTGTGAGGAGGTGGAAATATTAGAACCCTTAAATATTGCTGATCGGATTGTAAAATGGTTCAGCCACTTTGGAAAACAGCTTAGTGGTCCCTAAAGATGTTCAGCATCAAGTTACCATATGATCCAGCTATTCCACTCCCACGTACACACCCAAGAGAAATACAAAGCTGTGTCACACAAAAACCTGTATGCAAATGTTTGTAGCAGCATTATTTATAGTAGCCAAGAATATTCAGCAATTGAGGAATGGATAAACAAAATGTGATATGTCCATATAATCGAAGGTTATTTGTCATTAAAACATTATGCTAAGTGAAAGAAGCCAGTCACAAAAGGCCACATGTTGTATGATAACTTATATAAAATGTTCAGATTAGGCAAATCCCCAGAAACAGAATGTAGATTAATGATTGCCAGAGACTAGAGAGATAAGGAAATGACTGATAAAGTGTACAGTTTTCTTTCTGAGGTGACAAAAATGTTCTGAAATTATGTAGTGGTGATGGTTGTGTGGGGGAGGAAGAAATTTTACTCTACCCTTCTAGGTTTTTTCATCTGGTTTAATAATTAACATGAGACAGATTAACAAGGGAATACAATAAAATTTAATTATATATTTACATGTGGAAACCCCACATACATGAGGGAGTCTGAGACCCCCCAACCCCCAATACATGAGGTGGGTCACACAGCAAGTTAAAATGGGATATAAATGGCATTCTGAGCTGAGGATGATGTAAGGGCCTTGAGGCTTCAAGGGGGAAGAAAGGTCATTCACAGGATGATAATGTGAGCAGATGTTCAGGAACTAGAAAGTTCACCCTGCTGTATAGATAGGTAATAAAAAGTTATTTCTGGTAATAACTCTTATGTGCAGGGCTCCAAATTTAAATTTTTTAAGGGAGAGGTAAAAGTTTCTCATGAGCCTGCAGGTCTTGATTGCCTTCGGCTTAAAATAACTCACACTCCAAAGTAGCACATATTGGGGAGGTCTGTTCTGAGCCCCTTCTGTTGCACAACTCCATAAATATTCTAAAAATCACTGACTTATATAGGTGAATTTTACTTTAATAGGGTAAATTTTATGGTGTGTAAATTATATTACGATAAACCTGTTTTGGGAAAAAAACAAAGACTAGTACAGTCAGAATCTGGGCTTGTCTATCTACTTGATTATGAGTGGAGGGTATTTTTGGCCCTGATTTTCATGAGTGATATGGTATCCTGGCACACAGAGTAATTTTGGCCTTGTGCTGCCTTTGGATGCAGTGCATGGAAGTTCTGGGCCTTCTTTCTCATTCTAGAGCCATGATTGAAAGAGGGAAAAATAGAGTATCATTGGGTAAAAGTCTGCATGTGGTTGAAATCAACAAGCATTTATTGAGCACCTAGTAGATGACAGCTCATGTGCTAGACAAAACATGCAATGGTGATACATTTTTATTATTCAAGAAACTCACTTGCTTAGAACCTTAGTTTCCACCTTTGCTGACAAAATTGCTGGAGGTCAGAGAAGAGGAGGGATCTTCTCTGTTCTAAACTGAAATTTGATAACATGTCAACAGATATACTGAAGTATAAAAACGGCCATTACTTTCCATATCAAGAATAACTTTATTCACTTAACTTGATAATTTAATGTTAGAGCTCTAATAACTAGTACTTTATTTGCTCTTTAGAGTAATTCAACAATAGTAATGAACATTTATTTGCCTATTGTATTTTTTATGTTAATAGAAATGTTCTATCACTAAATATTTAAATAATATTTAAAGTTACAATCTATTTTTAAGCTATATGTTCAAAATAGTTCAAAGATAATTATGTATTAGAATAAAAGTGTAACATTATCTTTTATTTTACTTGGGAGTAATTAACATTATCATGCATTGTAAGTTAATTCAGCTAAGAAAGAAAATACATTTTCTTCATATCTATGGTTGCTTTCTAATCTTATATTTCTCTTTTTTGGGGAAAAAATATGTGCACTAATTGCTAACATACAAAGATATAAAGAATGAGATATCAGTAGATATTTTGACATATGTATTCATTAAATAAAATGCAGTTGTCAAAAAAGGGAGTTAAAGTAAACAATATAAATGAGTTCAGTGACAAAGTAGAAAGAATGAATTAAGATAAATGTAAAAGAACAGATTTGGGGGGCACTTTGATATGTTTTCATGTCCTTAGTTGCTTTAGTCACTATTTCTGCTAATGGAATTTGGTAGTTTTGAATTTTATGTATCTGTGCTATTCAATAACTTTTTGATATAGATTAAAAAATAACTACACTCTTTAATGTATATTTTCATGAAAGCCACTGTATGTGTGTATGAGAATAGTCATTAAATATGAAGGCTTATATATCCGTGGTTTTATTTGAAATATATAAGCCCCAGAGTAATTCCTTTATTTAATACAATCACATTCCTGATTCTGTTGGCAAAAAAGGAAAATTTGATTAGTTTTTGCAAATTATCTATTCTTCAAGATGACTAGACTCTATTTTATTTATATTAATAATTTGGTTGACAAAAAATATAAACAGACCAAAGATATAAAATTTACTATTTTTCTATAGCTATACTAATAATCTGGCCTATGCTAATATAAGAATATTATTATACTTTTATTTTTATAATGAGATATAAAATCCTTTAAAGGCTATCTGTCAAGAATATAAAAGGAAGGCCTCAGTATTATTTCACTCTCCATGCTATGTGATATTTTGTTATATATGTTGAGCGTCCACAATTCCATAGCAAATTTTATTAAATGCATACATAACAGATTCTCACTTCTAGATAATTTGGCAGTTATCACATATTTATTGCATAAACAAAAACTTTCTTCAAGGTTTTTAAAATTCTGTTTTTAACATTGTGATATTAAGATTTGTTAATGATGTTATATGAAAGGTGAGTTTAACCTGTCATATAGGTTCTATGCTTCCTATTCTAGTTGAGCAGAGTTTCAAAGCAGATATATCTGAACATTTTTAGAAAATTGCAGAAGTCATCCTAAGTATTTTTAATTTATGTATTATATAAATTTTTCTTGGATTTTGATCATAGAAATAAAGCATCACAAAATGTTTTTATAGTGAGTAGTTAGGTTGAAAGATACATTTAATATTTCTCAACATCAGTGTACATGCATATGAATGAAAGGAAGGAGAAACAGAAATGGAGATAGAGAAAGAGAAGAAAAAAGAAGAGGAAGAAAAGAGGAGAGAGATGGATTTTGCTATTAAAGTTTAGAGTCCATTTTAGAGTTTAATATGTGTTTATTCAACATGAGGGTATAAGGCTTAACATAGCTTGAAAAATATTATATTTGATATAATGTTTAGTGTAAGCCAAACAATGTGTTTAGTCCAGCCAACTATGTTCAGCAACATTTATATTCAGTGACAACCAATATATAGTCTTTGTATTTATCTAGAAATCAGAAGATCACTGGAGGAAAAAGAAGGCATGTTGTGACCTATTTCACCTCATGATGTAAAGAAAAATCTTGTTATGCCATGACTCAATACTTGTCTGTGCCACAAATTTGCATAATAGTTTTTGCTAAAAACATGGATATTGTAAAATTTCTCATTACTCAACAGTGTACTACTAAATTGGCATTTATACACCCCAAATTTATTGATTATTCAAAAGAATTGAAAACAGGATCTCAAGGAGATATTTGCACACCAGTGTTCATTGTAGCATTATTTACAACAGCCAAAAGGTGAAAGTAACCTAAATGTCCATCAATGAATGAAGAAAATGTTGTATATAGTTGTCCTTTATATAAGTCCCTTATATAAAATGGATAATATTTGCATGTAGCCTATATTTGTATATCGATTACAGCAGGATATGCCTACACTGTGGCACTTCATTTATGTGGATTAAGCATAGCACTCAGTCCATGGCAAATTCAAGTTTTGCTTTTTGGGACTTTCTGGGATTTTTTGTCCCAAATATTTTCAATCTGCAATTGGTTGAAACCCACCATGTGGTGGGCCGACTGTATTCATGTAATGGAATAGTATTCGGTTTTAAAAAGGAAGTCCTTTCATATGCTAAAATATGAATGATCCTGGAGGATTAAGTGCAATAAGTTTGTCACAGAAGGATAAATACTGCATGGTTCTACTTAAATATTTAAAGTGGTCAAACTCATAGAAATAGGAAGTAGAATGTGGTTACTGGAGACTTAGGGGGAGGCAGAAATGAGGAGTTGTTTAGTGGTTCAGTTTTTCAAAATGAAAAATTTCTAGAGACCTATTACACACAAATATGTTATTTAGTTAACTAGTACAGTACTGAACACTTAAGAATGGTTAAGATAATAATTTTTTATATTATGTATTTTTTTACCACATTAAAAATAATTCTAAAAAAAATACATATGGGGCATACAAAAATGGCATGACATGATATTTAGACCTTGCCTTTTTCCCAGAGGTGGGTGCTAGGGAGATTTTCCCCATAAATTTTGATAAAATTAGATATTTTATAGATAAACAATGGAAATGATACCTGCATCAAGCCTTCATTATGAAATTTAGAACTGACAATTTTAACCCTCCCTTAAGTTTCTCATCTCATTGGCCAGAATTGGATCACAGCTTCATCCCTAAAACAAGTACTGACAGAGAAAATGGAATCACCAAAATTGATGTAGACTAATTCTTTTTTATCCTTGAAGCCGAAGTCAAATCCATGATCTGCCATGCCTGCTACTCAATGGGCAAAGGTGGAATAGATGTGGCGAAATCTGAAAGGTATTTAAGAAAAGGAAGAATTATTTTGAATTTAATTTTTCCTTGAAATTCTGAAAACAGTAGTAATCTCTCTTCTGTAAACCCTTTCTGTTATTTTTCTTTTTCTTCCCCAAACGTTATGCTTATTAACCTTATTCTAGGATAATACTGTAAACTCTAAAGTGTATTCAATATGTAAAAAAAGCACCAAAGAGCAAGTTTTTATATTCTGACTCAATGAGGTTCTACTAGGAAGTTTAATTAATGTGTTACATTCATGTCACATTAGCTTGCTATTTTCAGCAAGTCTCATTACACTGCTATGTCAGAGACCATGTCAGTGCTAAGAATATGGTGTTGAAACCAGATAGACAAGTCCCTGTGCCTGTGGAGAGTGCTTTCCAGCTGTGGATTCAGACATATGCAGGCGATTACAATCTTGTCTTATTTCAGGGTGCTATAACAAATACCACAGACTTGGTGGCTTAAGTAACAAATATTTCTGTTCTGGAGGCTGGAAGTCTGTGATCTGGTTATCAGCATGGCCAGGTGAAAGCTCTCTTCCTGGTTATGTCCTCACATTGCCTTTCCTTGGTTCATGGAGTTGGGGAGAGAGGGAGAGAGAAAAAAGAAATTTTGAGTATTTTAATTGTTTTTTAAATGCATCGATCCCAACATGGGGCCTCTACCCTCAGGACTTCATCTAAACCTAATCACCCCCCAAAGTCCCCATCTCCAGATACCATCATGTTCGGGGGTAGGGTTTCAATATATGAATTTGGGATGCAGGGACAGAAACATTCTGTCCATACCGAGTATAGTGTGGTAAATGCTGTGATAGGAATAAGCACCAGCTGCTGTGAGACCTGGTGGAGGACCTGCTAACCAAGAGTGAGAGGACCTTGTCAGGAATCTGGCCAAAGTAACACTTAAGTCGAGATTTGATCTTTGAGCAGAAATTAAAAAGGGGGTAGAAAACAGTTTTCGGAAAAAGAAAAGCAAGGAAGAACACAGTTTGATTGAGGGACCCTGGCATTCAGCATTTCAGTGTGTTTGGAGCAGAGTAGCCTGTGATGTAAGTGGAGAGATACCCAGTGCCAGATTATTAAGCGTCTTTGTAAGTTGTAGTATGAGTTGAGACTTCCTTTTAGGGCAGTTGGGAAGCGAATGAGTGGCATTTGAAGAAAGAATTGTCCTCATGGAATCTGTACCTTCAAGGGGTGACTCTTTCTGTGTGAGTAGTAGATTTCAGAAGGGCAAGGGAAACATTTTGAGAAGTTCTTCATGATCCAAGTGGGGAATGAAGGAGGCTTAGATCAGTTGGAGACAGCAGAGCTATACAGAAGTCAGGTTGAAGAATTTAAGAACTTTAGTCCGTGCAGCTTTCTTTATAAGTAAATGTCGTAGTTTAGGAAGAGGAGGACTATCAGGGTTGATGCATAGGTGTCTGACCTGGATTGCTGTTCAGATGGTGAAGGCCATAACCTGAATGCTACTTATGCACTTTTTTCAACCCAATACTATCTCTAGGACATGAAGATAAACATGCTCGAGGCTGGCAAAGTGATACATTTTACATAATCAACTCTTTTGTTCTTAAGTTTTAATTTCGTTTTATGTCTATTGCTAATATAGCTAAACATAAAAAATGTATTTATACATATCTTTTCAACTCTTCCTTGAAGCCCTCCTGATCTGTCATTTAAAAATTTTTAACTTTCACTTTGGCATTTATAGGTATATTATCACACAGGTGCATTTTCATTTTTCTTTGTTTTTGGCTTATGCCATTACCTTTATTATTAAGCACTTGGAAGTGCCTTCTATTTCTTCTGTATCTTATTAAGATATCTGATTTTGACTGATTAAAATGTCCATCACATAAAATGTAAATGTGGCTGCTGGCAAGGATAAACATTATGTAAACTTAAAACAATAAGCACATGCTCCAAGTCTAAAAGGTTAGATGTACTGGAAATTATTACTGTTCTTGTTATTACTACCTAAAGAAACTATCAGGAAATCACTGCATTTGTAATTTTGTTATTTATCAACTATGTGCAGAGCACCAATAACTGAATGAAGTATTTGTTGATAAGAGCTTTTACACAGTAATTATTTTCTCATTACTGCAACAGATAGAGCTTTCTGAAATAAAATGTAATCAAGTCTCTATCAGTAAGTCCAAACCAATCAGACTCATCTCATCTCAGTTTTGCTTATTGCTGATGGTGATCTTGAAATTCCTTGCCAGCTGCAAAAATATCCAGAAAACTGTATGAAGATAATGAAATGTATGGTAATTTTTTCAGTCTTTTTAGTTGAGCATAAATGTTGACAGAGCTGACAGTCTGACATACAGAAGCTCTTTCATATAAAAAATGTCTGGTTTAGTATTCAAACACACAATCTTTTTATGTTCCCTTAAGTTTTACATTTTTTTTACATAAAGTGTCTCTTTTTTTGTTCATGCTATTTTGAAGTATGTGGGGTTCCACTGTAGTTTATGGTCTTTAAAGTTTTTGACAAAATAAATAAAAGGAAAGAAACTGAAATCTTGTTTTCATATAAATCCTATTAATAGCTTTATTTTTAGTTGCATTATGGATACAAGTTGGCTCAGTGTTTAAAATTTTGAGCTACAAGGTCATACTTGGTATCGTTGTTATTTATTATATTTCATAGAGTATTATTTCAGAACAAATGTCTATGGCCTGATTTTTTCTCTTTTTTTCTTTGCATGTATCTTTATTAGAAGGATTCTTTAATTCAATTCAGTCTCATTATTCTATCTTTTACTAATTTTGACTTGTATTTGCTGAGTTTTTTCAACTGTTCATTCAGATCATTATTTAGTTCCAATTTTTTAATAGGTTGGGTGGGTTATTATATTTGTCCTATTTGCCTTAGTCTTTTCTTCAATAATATACCTGTCATCTATATGTTGAAAATCAACTATCTTTAAATGTATCATCAACTCTCCTTGTTGTAGTCAAGTTCAGTATTTTTCCTTTCCATTTTTGGAAAAGCTTGTCAAGTTTCACCCATAATTCTTGATTTGAATTTTACATTGTTTATTAGTTACTGTATCTAGTGTTCTTTTGAATCCACCTTAGCTTTATCAATGACCTATCATTCTTTTACACAGCTCCCTTAGAATATTATTTGCCTTGTTAGCATTTATACTAATTCTTTTGCTGCAGGAATCAATCACCAACCCTGAAATCTCTGCAGCTCAGTGAAACAAAAGTATGTGTTTCTCAAGCTACGTATTTAACTTAAGGTGATGTGTGCTCTGCTCCATGCAGTCACTCGGTGATCCAAGCTGATGGAGCCCCACTGTTATTTACTGGCACCATCTGGGATATGTTCCATTTTCAATCACAGCACTGTGATTTAATTTTTCTGACTCATTGGCCACCAATCTGTATGTGCCCACCAATCTGTATGTGCCTGGAAAGAGGAGAACCAGATATGTGTAAGCACTAGAAATCTCTACCAGAGCTTTTATGAAATCAGTGGTTATTTAAAAAAAAAAAAATGTTTTGGGTTTCTACAGCAGATGCAATTTAACTTTACCTGTATTTTGGTGATAAAACTTAGATGTATGATTGTTTTCTGCCTTTGGGTCAGCAGAAGCTAAATTCAGAGCATCAGAAAAACACGCTTTAATTGTAGTTAATGTATTAACATACTAAAATTAGATTTATACAAGGCATCTTACCTTGTTTTCTCAAACTGAATACTAGCCAGTTGTCTCCTATAACACTTATTGGGTATTTTCATCACTGATTTGAATTGAATGATCATCTTTATATAATAAATCCTTATGTCTTTTAAGAAACTGGTAGGGAAAATCATGACCTTTTTTCTGAAATTTCTTTAATGTTCATACATATTTAACCTTTGAGTGAATTTTAGCATAATTTTATCAGTATAAATTAAGATTTCTTAAAAAAAAGTATAAAATAGATTCACCTCATCAATATTATCCATAATTAGTAGAAAACCCTTAGAATTATATTTTATGGAATCAGATTTTTGGGTTCTAACCTTATCTTTGCCATTTAATAGCCACATGACCTTGGGAAAATACTAGGCTCTCTGTCTCAATTTCCTCATCTGTAAAATAGGGAAAATATTATCTACCTTATGGGGTTTTTATGAAGAAGATGAGTATTTGTAAAGCTCTTAGTATATTTTCTGATTCATATTAAGTTTTGTATTGTATCTTTTAAAAAGACAAAGTAAATTAAAAGATAATGCTGGAATACAATAGAACTGTGTGCGGTTTTTGAGAATACTATATAAAGGGAAATGTTCACATAGGAGGAAAAATATCCATCAAGTATGAATGTAGGCAACATCATTCTTTCTGGTGTTGGTTGTCAGAGTGGATGGACTGTCAATGTACCCGATGTGATGTATGAGGTCATCTGAGATGAGACCATTTGATATTCCCAAAGAAACATTAAAATTCCTGTCAGGGGACCCATATATTCTTGGGAAAAAGCTATTATTCCCTGCCTTGAAAGCATTGTTCTTCACAGTAAAGCTCACCTCTGAAAGCCTGTGAGTACTCATCTCTAGCAAAAATAAACTTATAGGATGTGAATTTTTTTAACCAAAGATAGCAGTTCATTGAAAAAAAAAATTAGTGCATGCAGGCAGTCATACATATTATTCTGAATGTTTTGTGCCTTTGGATATGCTTGAAATTTTATGATTGTAATGCTGTTTGAAAATGGTTTACTTTTTAAAATCAAACTTTATGTTTGAACAACAGTGAGATCTGCAGAAGAATAGCAAGATCTGATAATGTCCACTATAAAATAATATTAAAATATGGAGATATATGAATTGAACTATAACTTTACTAATTGCACGAGCAACTGAAACAACAGCGAATCATCTCATTTTAAAATGTTAAGAATCCCTCGTCTTCCACTGAAATAGCAAGAAATACAGGAGATGAACTATTATTGCAATGTTAGCACGTAGCAATATACCTTTTTTATTACAGAATCAGGGAACAATCCTCTGAGAGTCTTATTTGAAGTAGAATAGAGTGAATTTTTATTGATTTGTTATTTCATTTAAAACATCATTTTGCCCTCTTGCTCTCTTGTAGTATGAATGTTCGATAATAATACATTCTTTTTTGTACATTTGCCACCTAAGAATTTTTTTGGCTCAAAATCAGCCAGGTGTTTCCTCAGCCCACTGTCTGGCTTTTTTATTTTGCATAACAGCTGTAAGGACTGGTCTTCTTAATTATTTTATGCGATGTGAATTCAGCTCTTGATATCAAAGGTAGTCTGGGGTCACTGGCTGACTGCCCCTTACCAAGTGCTGTGTTATGGACATGTGCTTCTCATATTGTCCCTGGTTGATGTATGATGATGGCAACTGACCCTTGCTTGTTGTGTATGCCTGGTCACTGATCCATAGAGTCCACCTTAGAATGATGATTAGTAACGGAGCCTGTGAGGCTGACAAGAATCTGATGTAAAGGTGATAGTGCAAGCAAGACACTCATTTCAAGGTCTGATTCAGCAGGGAGCATGGTTGTGATACAAGCTACATTTTCATAATCAAGGAAACAAATGACAAGATGGGTTGTTTCAAAGAGGATTATTCATCAATGGTTCTCCTTGGCTTTAATTAGAAATACTAGCAACATCATTTTTAGATTGTTTTAGTAGGCCTGAAAAAGAAAAGCAGAGGATACAATTTTAAAACGGCACATAGTAAGATCTCTGTGAGTACTTAATTGAATTTAGGATTAAATTAGAAAGCGTCTTTGGTTATTTCCTGAAGTTCGTCTCTCTGTGAAACTGCTGTGTTCTACAGTGGAACTGCCTAGATGAGAATGTATTTAAATGAGAAGTATCACATCTTTTCCCCCATCATGTTTTACAGTCTCTTTACTTCAAATCTTTTTTCAGGTAAGAGCTTTGATTATAAGAGGATGTGATTTGTGTTACACTGATTGCATTAAACTAGAGGTTAGATTTTTGCTGTCAGCTGACAACTTTTTGGAGAGAATGTGTTCATTTTCATTCTTAGTATCTCATGTGGCCCTTCTCTTTCTTATAAGAACTCAGTTTACTGTACTCTGTACTGGATCCCTAGCACACCCTGGCTCAAGCTGGAAGAATAGAATTGAGTATAGTGAATGCACATCTTTCAAAATTATATTTGTAATAGAGGGCCTCTCTGGGAGCCTCCTTATTATAGATCACCCTTCATGTCCCTACATGTAGCTAATGTTGATGTTTAGATAAGAGCTCATTTTACTTCCTACTTTAGATCTCAAAATTTTACATGATCCTCAAAGGGGCCATGGCAATTCACCTTTAAAAAAATAATGTATATTTCAATTCTCAATTAGCACTTTTGAAGAAAACATATATTTTGAAGCTCACAGTGAATTCTACATAATTCTCATTAGGTTTTTAGTAAATACCTTAGATTATGACTGTCAATATTTGAATTCTTTTTGAATTACATAAAGAACTTGGAAATAGATGCTAAAACATACATGATAATGCAAAGCATAAAATATATACAATAAAAAGTAATGAAAGCATTTGTAATGAAACGGTACATGATGATATTTGCTTCAAAATAATTTTGGGTGAGAAAAGAGGTGAGGTTTCAATTAAACTACACTGGCCATGATGTTTTGGATACACAGAGATTCATTAGGCTATTCACTTTATTTCTGTATCCTTTGAAAATTTCTGTAAGTAAAAGTAAAAAGTAAACGCCCATAGTCCCATTTCTCAGAAATAACTATTTTTCTGCTGCACATATGCATGTTCACAACAAAGCACACTTACACTTACTCACACTTTTTATTTAAACAAAATTGGACCACCCACAGGTGGAGTGTCCCATAGAGACTCCAGTGGAGACTCAGATTGCTCTTCTGAAATGCCAGCAAGCTCATGTTCGCAGTGTCAGTTTGAAATTTGTTGACTTGTCATTGGCCAGTCAGGTTAATGAGTAAGTGAAGCCACTTGTGTACTCAGATTTGGGGATTTGGCCCCCAAACACAATCAGTTGCTATATACATTGACACTAAACTGTGGCTAAAACTTAGAATTTGCTCATCTTGGTGTTGTGTTTAGACATAGCTTGCATATCTTCTGTGGAATGAGATGTGGGGAAAAAAGTGAAAAAGCAGAGGAAGCTACGCCTTTCTCATCATCTTTTCCTTTGTACTATTTACTCCCTCTTCCTCTGAAAAAATAAATGGAGGGAAAACTGAGTAGAACTTCAGAATGGTTTAACTCAGAGAATGAAGAGTGAAAGAACTAAACTGCTGCTTGCTTCCCCTTTTCCTCGCCCCTTTAAATCTTCTACCCCAAGCCCAAGTGTTTGTCAGTTTCATTCGTGTGAGTTCTTTTTCCCTACCCCAAGCAATACAAAAATATTTTTCTTAAAGATAAAATTTCCAAGACATCCTGAGGTAATGACTCAGGGGATTCTCCAGGTGCTACATCTTCTAGAATGATAATTCCTCTACAGACATTTAATTATGAATCTCTTATTTGCTTCAAAATATCTAAAGTGTTCTTTTTTAAACTTCGGTACTTAGCAGAAATTCAACCTTACATGAATGGCTTTATCCACTAGAAGTATGTGAGAAGCATTCTTGTTACAGTTAGCCTTCATCTACACTAAGATTCAGAACATTACAGGATGGTATAGACCCAGGTGTGGAAAAGAATCACATTGATTATGGGAAATTTACTTAGATTCATGAAGCAAATGGTTGCATAATTTGAAAAACCTTCTCTCAGTACAACCCAGGACTAGCCTTCCTCTGCATGGATAGTCATTAATAATTTTTTAGTACATTAGGCAAGTAGAGTTCTCAGCACCCGAAGTGTACCATTTCAGATACCATGTATTTTCTTCCTGCCTATTTGTTTTAAACATTTATTCTTTATTAACATTTGAATGTTATTTTATCCTTGCTACACTATAATAATAACAAAATTGATGTAGCACTTGTGAAGCAGTTCTGGGCACTGAGCACTGGTGGCAAGACACAAGAAAAGAGGGAAATGTGATGCTAAGCAAACAGTCTATACTATAAAAGTATCAGTGAGTTGAATTATAGAATCTTGGAGCAAACAGATTTGTGTATACTTTTTAAGTCATCGACTTGTGTTCGTTCATGATATAGGGCAGGAACTTGGAATATTTTGAGTAATAGCAGAATATTTTAAAGCCTAACCTGGGTTTTTAAAAGGTCTATATTTTAAAATTTAAATTTATTATTAATTATACTCTCAGGTTAGTTGTTGGCTTGGTATTGTAGATGAGACTTTTAAATGATATCACTGCAAAAAACATAATTTGCGATGAATGGTTTTTTCAGTAATTCACACTTTAAAAACCTGTGCTTGGTTGACTACAACTAAGGATTCAGTAGTTTTTAGTTTTAGCATTTTTATATTCTATCATATTTTATATTGACTTTATAACTCTATAAGTGTTTTTTTCAATATCAGAAGATATCTTGTCATTTAGTAAAAATCTTAATGTTTCCTTCAAATATCATTTATTATTATAAGTGTTTGTCTACTTCTATTTTGATTCTCCAACTCAAATACTGTAAGAAATTAGTAAAATTGTCATGTGCTTTGTTTGAAGTTTCAGTCATGTAAAATAAATACATTTCTGTTGAAAATTTTCGCTGATTCCTGGACCCATGTGCAAAGTAGCAATAATTTTTTGAAAAATATTACCAAACCAAAACAAGACACTTTTTTAGCCGGCGTCTATGAGGGCAACAAATAGAGACTATTCCCAATATTAAGTGAGTAGGTTGCTTAAAGTAAATTTTTGATTGAGTTGGTCCTTGGAGATAAGGAATTTCCATTATTTCAAAGGAATTATATTTAATAAAAGCCAAATTCTGAAACATCTTTTCAGAACTCTGTGTTTGACATCTGTGAGTTTGATTTCTCAGACCCAGTTTCCTTCTAATATTCTTCCCTTCTGAATTTGATTTTTCCTTTAACAAGAAGAAAAGCATTTCCTTCTAGATTAAAGATTAATTTGCAAACCAGAATGGTGGAGGAAACCCTTTTATTCCTCCAACTTGGCTAAGAGAAGTCTTTTATTTTCTAATATTTGCTTGCTTTTATAGAAAATCGGCCACTCTCATTTACTGAGGAATTAGCTTGGAGTCATTTCTCCTTTTTTCATTTGCTCAGACCAGGTTCTAGGAAAAGGTGTTTTCTGAGATGGGGAAAATATTCCATTTGTTTTTTAAAATTGCTTTGGGTTTCCTTGGAAAGGTAGGGATTTGTGAAGTATTTGAGTTACCTCCTTCTGGCTATGGCAGCAGAAATGCAGATCTATTTAATTGTTAACCTCCACTCTTAATACATTTTCTACTTCTTAGATTTATTTTCTAGACCTCAAAGCTACAGACAGCCTTGAACTTTCTTCCATTATTTTATGTCCTCTCTACCATTTCATCACCCTCTCTTCCCTGGTCTCTCTGGCTCCTCGTTCTTTTTTCTCTTCTCCTTTTTCTTTTTGCTTCCTCTCTTTTCTTCTCCCACTTTCCCACTTGCTTTTTCTCCCTCTTTTTCTACCCTCTCTACCTCCCTCTACTTTTCTATCAGCTCTATCCTAGAATGTGTAATTCCAAAACGGCAGTGATTAAGTTAACATAAACATTACGTCATTAAATGCCATGTCCTCTTAAGTCACTGCAGAGTTGATATCAAATGATGAAACTACAAATTTAAATATGAGACTACCAAGCATTTACCTTTTCTTAATGTAGCAATTCACTTTTGTGGTCATAAATTTTAATTAATGTGTTCTAAGGAAATAGCTTCAGTGGAACTAGGGCAAATATGTGGGATCATAAGAACCTAGAAAATGAGACAAACTACTTTCCTTGTTGAAGGATATAAGAGCTTTAGAGCCCTATTCAGACTGTGCCATTGCTGAGGGGTTCCAGGACACAGCCAGATAGCTTGGTCTAGGGGTGATCTAGAAGAGTGAGACAGAATATCAGGCCAAATCAGGATTCTAGGCTAAGTCATGCCAACAGATATATCTAAGCAAAACTGGGAAAGAGAAATACGGTTAAACTTTCTGAAAGTGGGGGTTGATGGAAGTAGAGCATACTCAAATCTTGAATAAAACAGTCACTGGGATACTCTTAGAGAGATGTCATGTGGAGTAAGTATGATATCAGTTAGGTGTAGTCCAAGTTAATATTAAAAATAATTCTCCCCACCCGGCATGATGCACCTTAAATAAGAAAGAAGTGTTTTGGAGTGTGTATTTGAACGTGTATGTCTGTGTGTGCGTGTGTGTGCGTGTGTGTCTGCATCTGTATCTGCATATGTTCACATGTGTGTATTTAATTCTTATGTGGCAGTCTAAAGGTAGTCCAGAGCTGGTGAGTTTCTGCTCAAAAAGGCATCCAGGGACTCAGGTTCCTTCAGTCTTATTGCTATGTCCTTCTCAATATGCAACTTTCATGTTATGGTCCAAAGTAGCTGCTCTAGTTTTCACCATCATATATATACTCCAAGTAGTGGGAAGAGGAAAGGTCAAGTGAGCATATATCCATTCTTTCTAAGAGCAGTGACGTACATCAGTTCTTCTTAGCTTTCAGTAGCCAGACATGTGTCATATGGTCACACCTCGATGCGAGGAAGGCTGGGAAGTGTCACTAACTAAGGAGTTGTTTATCTATTTAATTTGCAACTTTTAATTTGGGATTTCTGCTATTAAAGGAAGAAGAGGGTGATACATATTCATGAAAAACAAGTGGTCTCTTCCAGAGGTATTATGTATAACCATTGCCTTGGATGACCCTAAGCTACTGATTCTGATACTCATTGTGCCTGAAGAATATCATTTTCTCACCTGCTATAATTGAGAGGTAGAGGACCTCATTCCTGAAAGTGGTACCGTCTTAAGAACTTGACATGGGGCTACATGGGGGAAAACAGTAAGGATAATCACCCCACTACATTGTGAGTTTCTTAGGAGTAGATGCTGCATGGTATTTAAATTTATAATCCCAGAGTTTAACACAGTTTTTAGCCTATATTTTATGACTGAATGAACAGATGAAAATATATCCATTAAGAGGATAAAAAAAGAAGGGCTACCATATACAGAAAATGTTACAAGGGCTTAAATTATTTAAATCATCATGTTTATTTTTGTTTTATGTTTTTGTTTTCTGATGATTCTAGCCTTCTCTTCTCCCATGGTTTGGGTTAGAATCAGAACTATCAGTATGATCTCATGGTTTTTTAATATATAAATAGTTAGATGTAAACATAAAAATAGACGTGTTTGTATGCATATGTTGATATATGTACATATATATCTTAGCTTTGTCTGCTTGAAATTGAATTCCTAGTAGCTTTGTCTGCTTGAAAGTGAGCACCTCTAACATTAAGATCTTGATTTCTAAGTACCATTCTCTAATAAAAGGTACTGGCTTCTGAGAGAAATGGTTGATTTCAGGGTTGAGAAAGGGAAAATGCAAGATAAGCCTGGAACATTTTATGTTGTCAGAAATTAAGTACTTAAAAAGTGTTCTTTGAGAAAAGGGTAAGATCATTAGGATGAAGTAACCATTATAAGTATATATGCACCCTACATCGGAGCACCCCAATATATGAAGCAAACATTGACAGAGATGAAAGGAGAAACAGATAGCAACACAATAATAATAGATTTCAATACCCCACTCACAATATGCATTTCTCAAGTGCACATGAGACATTTTCTAGGATAGACCATATCTTGGGCCACAGATGAAATCGCAATAGATTTAAAATGATAGAATTCAGACAAAATACCTTATCTGACTACAGCAAGAAGAAGTTAGAAATCAATAACAAAAGGAAAACTGGGAATTTACAAAATGATGGAAATTAAACAACACATTTTTAAAGAACCAAAAAATCAAAGAAGAAATCACAAGGGAAGTTAGAGAATATTTAGAGACAAATGAAAATTAAAACATAACACTTCTGGGGTGAGGGCTGTCCTGGTTTGTCGTAGCCAGGTCTGTTCTTCAGAGGGAAGGGGCTGTTGGAGACCCACTCTTCTCACCACACTGGCTCAGCACTGCACCTCCAGGTGCTTCCCAGGGAGAGCCTGTGTCTCCTGGTCTCCCGCTGGGAGAGCAATACTGCAGAGAACACCAGATCCTGCACCTCTTGGTCGAAATATCTCTATGTGTGCACGTGTGTGTACAAATATATATGCCATTGATTTGCCGTGGGGTGCTCAGAGATGTTGGTAGTCATTTTATGGTAATAGGAAAGGCACCAAATGCATTTTAACTTGTAGCATTCCCTTAGAGCAGACCTCAGCAGACTGGGCCTACACATATTGAATAAAGAGACACTTGAAGGAGAAGCACAAAAAAAGAAAAAAAAAACACCAAATAAACAAAACCTACAACACACCAAAACTTAGGGGGCAAAGCATAAGTGGTGCTAAGGAGGGAATTTATAACTATAAATGCTTATATTGAAAAACAAGAACTATCTCAAATCAACAACTTAATTTTGCAACTTAAGAAACTAGAAAAAAGATAAACAAAACCCAAAGCTAGCAGAAGAAAGGAAATAATATAAAAATTAGAGCAGAGATAAATAAAATAAAGAATAGAAAAACAATAGAGAAAAATCAATGAAACAAAAAATTGGTTCTTCAAAAAGATCAACAAAATTGACAAACTTTTAGCTATATGGACTAAGGAAAAGAGAAAACTCAAATTATTAAGGTCAGTAATGAAAGTGGGGACATTAGTACTAATTCTATAGAGCTAAAAGGTATTGTAAGAGAATACTATCAACAGTTGTACACTAACAAAGTTGATAACCTAGATGAAATTTAGAAATACATAAAAACACAAAACCTTCCAAGACTAAATCACAAAGAAGTAGAGAATGTGAAAAGACCCATAACTAGCAATGAGATTGAATAAGTAATCAAATATTTCCCAACAAAGAAAAGCAATGAACCTGATGGCTTCACTGGAGAATTCTACCAGATATTTAAAGAACTAATACTTATCCTTCTCAAACTTTTCCAAAGAGTTACAGAGGAAGGAGTACTTCTTAACTCATTTTTTTGAGGCCAGCATTACTCTGATACCAAAGCCAGTCAAAGACAGTACAAGAAAACCACAGATCAGTAACCCTTATGAACATTGATGCAAAAATTCTAAAAAAAAAAAAAAAAAGACCCCACTAGAAACAGAATTAAGCAGCATATTAAAAGAATTATAGACCATGAGTACATGGGATTTATTCCTGGAATGCCAGGATGTGTCAACATAAAAATCAATGTAATATGCCACATCAACAGAATAAAAGAAAAAAAACTCAAATGATCATCTCAATTGATGATGCAAAAAAAGCATTTGGAAAAATTTAACACCCTTTCATGATAAAAACACTTAAACTAGGAATAGAAAGAAACTACCTCAACCTAAAAGTCATATGTGAAAAATTCACAAAAAACATCATACTCAATGGTGAAAGCTTGAAAGCTTTTTCTCTAAGATCAGGAATGAAGTAAGGGTGCCTGCTTTTTCACTTTTATTTGAGATCTAGCCAGAGCAATTAGGCAATAAAAAGATATAAAAAATATCCACATTGGAGAGGAAGAATTAAAATGATCTGTTTGCAAATGAGATGATGATGTGTGTAGAAAACCCTAAAGATTTCACAAGAAAATGTTAGAACTAATACATGAGTTCAGCAAAGTAGTAGGATACAGAGTCAATGAACAAAAACCAGTTGTACTTATATTCACAATGAACAATCTGAAAAGGAAGTCACAAAACAATTCAGTTTACAACAGTTTCAGAAAGAATAAATTACTTAGAGATTAACTAAGTTAGTGAAAGACTTGTACAATGAAAACTACAAATTATTGCTGAAGGAAATTAAAGAGGACATAAACAAATGGAAATATATCATATGTTCATGGACTGGAAGACTATATTGTTAAAATGTCAATAATACTAAAAGCAATATACAGATTCAACACAATCCCTATCAAAATTCCGATGACATTTTTTGCAGAAATAGAAAAACTCATCCTAAAATTTATTTGGAAATTCAAAGGACCCCAAATAGCTAAAACAATCTGAAAAGAAGAACAAAACTGGAGGATTCTCACTTCCTGATTTAAAAACTTAGTACAAAGCTAAAATAATCAAAACAGTGTGATATTGGCATAAGACAGGTATATAGATCACTGGAATACAATAGAGAGCCTAGAAATAAATCCTCATGTATATGGTCAAATAATTTGTGGAAAGGTGCCAAGATTATTTAGTAGGGGAAAAGACAGTGTTTTAAACAAATAGTGCTGGAAAAACTGAATATCTAGTTAAAAATAATGAAATTGGACCCTTACCTAACACCATATACAAAAATCAACTCAGAATGAATCAAGAATCTTAATGTAAGACCTAAAACAATAAAACTCATAGAAGAAAACATAGGACAAAAAGATATTGAATTTGACAATGATTTCTTGGATATGACAAATTAAACCTCATGATTTTTTTTTTTAAATTGTGCATCAGAAAACACTGTAAACAGTAAAAATGCAATCCACAGAATGGGAGAAAATATTTGCATATCATATATCTGATTTGGGATTAATATCTAGAATATATAGATAATTCCTAAAACTAAACAACAACAAAAAAACACCTGGATTAAAAATGGGCAAAGGACTTGAATAGACATTTCTCCAAAGAAGATAGGTGAATGGCCTGTAAACATATGAAAATATGTTAAACATCACTAATCATTAGGGAAATGAAAATCAAAACCACAATGAGATACCACCTCACATCCGTTAGGGTGGCTACTATTAAAAAAATAAGCAACAATGAAAGATGTTGGTGAGGATGTGGAAAAATTGGAACTCTTGCATGGTTGGTGGGAAAGTAAAATGGTATTGCTGCTGTGGAAAAGCAATATGGAGGTTCCTCAAAAAATTAAAAATCCACTTCTGGGTACATACCCAAAATAATTGAAAGCAGGGTCTTAGATATCTGTACATTCTTAATCATAGTAGCATTATTTACAATCGCTAAACATGGAAGCAACACATAAGAAAACAGAGTATTGGATTATAACTCATAGAATAAAGCAAATACCCATACTGATATAAATATAAATAAGTAATTGAATATATAAATCATAGAGAAGAGACAACTTTTCCTTAGTAAGGAATTCCATTAAGTCCATAAGCTTTCTCAAACCATTTTTAGGGAGGCCTGTGTAGTTTTAATGACACAGTGAAACCATTTGTATTACAGAGGACAACTTTTTCCATGGGTGTCACGAGTTTATCTGATTAATTTGCCACTAGAGAAATGAAATAAGGAAGTTTTGGCATGGGAAATTAAGTGTTTACGAGGAAAAGGTGAGTCCTTGGGTACAAAAGATGGGGGGGGAAAGATAAAAAACAAAAGAGCATTAGCTGGAGTGGAACGGCTCGGAACTTTACAGGAAGCAAGTCTTGGGGGAAGATGTGTGGCTGAGAGATTTACATTGGAAAAATTTGAGCTTGCAATTAAAAACATGTCCTTTCCCTGGGTAGCCAGGAACAGACCATTTTGAGTTAGGAAATCATAGAAATTTAGATGTCCTTTAGATTCCTTTCACAGAGGAAGAACCTAAAGACCAGATGGGAACAATTGATTTAAACCATAACTATTTCCTGCTATTATATTGTTAATTATTGTGCCGTGATTTGTTGTTTTAAAAAAGTTTTCTAATGAGATAAAGGATGGCAAAATACCTTGAAAATTATAACATAATGTACACAAGTTGTTAATAAGCTTCAAAAATCAATTCTTTCTCTGTATCTATGAGGTAATATTATGACCTTCCTTTCACTCATCCAACAAATATTCCCTGAAGGTCCACTGTTCCAGGAGGGAGAGTAAAGTGAGTAACACCCCACTTTTAACTCAGAATCAAACTGCCTGCTTCCACCATTTATTACCTATATGACCTTCAGTAGGTTATTTTACCTTCATATGCCTCAGTTTCCTTGTCTGTAAAATGGAGTGATTGAAAGTCCCAAACCCACAGGTTTTTGGCAAGGAGGTAATGAGATGGTTTTTAACACTGAGTATGGCTTATAGAAAATGCTGTCATCTGTCCATTTGAAAGAAGAGAATCAGATTGAATAACACCACCCAAAGCAACAATATAGATTGTTCTATCGGATTACCGTCGAAGCAGAGTTTAAATCAGATAGAATATATGTTCCTTCTTTTTGGCTCACTGCATGTTTTTAGGTCCTGGAAGATCACTAACTAGTCCTTAAAGCATATCAAAGGATTATCTTTATTGAGATGCTAAAATGTTTTTCTGTACTATTGCTGAGCAAACTCGGAAAGAAATTGCCTCTATGAAAGCCATTAAAGGGAAATATATGTAGTACCTTAAACTAATATAGCTCTTTTTCTTGTTAATCTGAAATGGTAGTCTACTATGTGAACTAATGTTCTACAATGATTTAAGTAAATACAATATATTTTATACATCTTTATATTTTAATTAATATATTGTTAAACATCTTTATATTTTAATTAACATATTGTTAAACATCTTTATATTTTAATGCAGAAGTAGTCAAATATTTCTACAGTGTTTCCTGTTTGCAATTTAAGGCAGTAAGTTATGCTGTTCATTGGAACCAGTATTTTCCTCCAGAAAATAGCACTGAGGTCACCTGTTTTTGGTTGTTCTTTGTTTATTTTGTTTTGTTTTAAAATTATATCATGCTAGCTGCTCTCTATCACCTGATTGTCGAAGTTAAAGCTGTACCATTTAATGAAGAAAGAGATGCCTTCATTCTTCATGAATGGATGTAAATCTATGCAAAAATTAATATGACCCACTCTTGCTCCCCAGACAAACCTAAATCATTACCTCTCACCAGGTCCTTCTATTGGAAACTTCTCTACCTTTCTGAGTCAGGGGTTGCAATATAAAATGTGTCAGTCATGTTTAAGGAATAGGTAATTATTATAAATGTGTGAAATAATTAGTTTTAAGATAATAGCAAGTGGAGAGGCCTGGAGCAAATTGAGAATGCATGTTTTGCCTAACAACAAAACAAACAAAAAGCAAGAGAATAAAAACATAATACCCCTCCTGACCAGCTCACACCATCAAAACACACTCTCTGATGCTTAAATTTCTGATCAGGGAGGCTATCAGAAGCTCTGCTATATGTTCTTTTCTTCAAGACTAAGGTGAGGTGTTGTCTTTCTTCATGAATACTTTCCCATGGTCTTTTCTCATTTTAAATTATGCTTCGATAATTAAGCATAATGATTTTACCAATATTTTGCTAACGTTGATCATTGGGATCAGGATTAGCTTGCCATTTTCAAAAGTCTCTTTCCTACAAAATATTCGAGAAAATGCCATTTTATTGTGCCATTATAAATCAGAGTTGGCTTTTAGTAGGTATTCAATGTATATGCATTGAATGAAGGAATACCTGACTTCCTTTGATAAATAAGAGGAGCCATTTATAATTAATGCATTCATCACTTGTAAATAAATTACACATAGCTGAAGAGCTTTGAAGCATCTAGTGCTTATTGAAGAACTGTTTAAACTATTGATTTGCTCTGAAATCCTTTTTAAAACTAATGTTAGATAAAAATTAAGTACAATATAATTCTAATTTCTGAATATAAATTGTGTTAGTGTGAGTAGATTAATAATGATTCAGATATTGAAAAATATTATGTTCTCTCATTAAATAGTCTTTTTTTGTTCAATATTTTTGTATTATGTAAAGAGCTAGATTTTTCAGAAAGACAAATGTAGAATAATCCTTCACAAAAAAGTTGTCTATTAAATTTCTTAGGTTGGTTGATAGTCTTTTTTCTTTCCTCTCTTTCTTCCTTTTTTCCTTTTCTATTTCCACAATCATTTGTTAAACTATGTGCAATGATAACTTACTCCTGAAGAATAAAAATAAGATAGCTTAACTGTTTCTTAAGTAACTCATTGTCTAGAGAGGTACTAAAGTACATGTGAATATATCTCATTTGACTATATATTTATCTAATTGCTTACACTCAACTTATCACGAATGTTTTAACATAAACGAGTTTATCTTTGTATCTTACTATTATTACTTATACCTAACATTTATGAACATGTTAAAACAAATTAGTAATTATTGAAAACTTTTCCATAATGATATTAGGACTCGTATAAAAATCTAGTCCATTTGATCGACTGTGTAAAATATACCTTACATCTTACTGAATAGCCTTGTGCAATGGCTTGTTGTATATGCCAGCATAAATGGAAACCTAAAACATTTTTGTGCCATTTTCTTTATTCTGACTTTATCAGTTCAACCAAATTCTATTGATGTATTTGGAAACAAAAGTAAAAGACTGTAAACGTGCGATGGCAACATTCCAGTAAAGAAGAAGACAAGACATGTAGTGCTATGGGGGGATAGGGCCAAGGGATCCTGTTGTTTGGGTCAAGATAACTGTGATAATAAATTCCAATGTCAGTGGCTTAACACAACACAGGTTTATTTCTCACTTGTGTTATTGACTGATGTGGGTCAGGCCACTCTCCTGATGACTGTCCTTCAACAGTAACTCAGTGATTCAAACTGCTTCCCTTTCAGCTGCACAGATGGGTTAAAGTGTTAGGAATTCACACTGCCTAGTTTCTGAGGAGACTTTTGCTATTGGTGAGAACTAAACAATGTAGTCCCAACCTTGAAGAAAAAAATATGCACTGAGCAGGGGTTCTACAGAACACAGAATACCACCAATTTTTCCCAAAGGGCTTCTTCTTTCTTCGTAATTTTACAAATCTTACTACATAAAGAAATGACCTCTATTGAGTGCTAGTCATTCTTTGATATCTCTTGAAAATTACCATTGATCCCTCCAGTAGGAAATACCCAGTTTTATATGCTGGTCAGACTTCTGATTCTATACGTAACATAGAATTTCTGATATTCAACAGATAGCATTTGCTCTTTGTATTGCATGAATGCCAAAAGGTTGATATAATAGAAAGTATAGACCATTGGGCTATAAAATAGTAACAAATCATGACTTCTGATGATCTGAAATCAAGGGGGGCCGAGCATATCTCTTAAGGAGAGTATGCTTCTACTCAGAGTATATAGGTTGTGATGTAGTCACTGTGATAGTGAAAGGCCTTGGCTAAGAAAGTGGTAGAAATTAGGAGGTGACATACAAAGTCTTAGAATACTAAAGCTGTAGAAATCTTTAGAGAGTGTGTATTTGACCTTTTTATGTGGAAGATCTGGAGATCGAATTGAAACCATGATGATGAGTTATACATAACAGTTTTGAAAACTTCTAATTTCAAATTCATGAATTCCAAATTGTTTTATTAATACATCATAAGATCTTCTTTCTTTTCAGTATTATGCATTGCTTCAATAATGTTGCCTAACTTCCCCCTACTTCCTTCCCACAAATTCAATAGCTTAGAACAAGAGGCATTTATTTTCTAGTTAATGGATCGGCTGTGACTCAGCTAGGCTTGACTGGGCTTCTCATTATGCTGCGGGTTAGATTTAGGTCTTCTCCATATACTCCCCATTTCTTCATGGACCAGTGGTTACCCAAGACATGCTGTTTCGTGGATGACCCCAGGAAGGCAAGAGGGTAAACCAGTTTAAAACTTCTTGCATTATTCCATTCTTCTTTTGTTGGGAAGGCAAATTCCAAGACATTGCCGCTGGGAAGATGAGAGAATATTTACTGAAAACAGTACAGTCTATCATGTTCTCCATCAGGCCAAGATTTCTCTGTTGTTTAGGATAAAGGCTAATCTGCCATAACAAAAAGAGTACTATGGTTCAAATAAGATCGAAGTTCATTTTTCATTCTCCTAACAATTTACGTATTTGGGGGGAATTAGCATGGATAGAAATCCCTTCTCCTAGGAGGACTTATGTAGAAAACCATCTTTCTATAGGAAGAAAACTAGAAAAAATTTAAAAACTTTTCTTAGCTCACCAGTTCTCAGTGTATTTACTTTTATGGTTACCTTTTTAGAAGATTGTCTGTTTGCTCTTTCAGCAAGAAACAGCCCTGTGTTCCGAATCTCCCTTAGGGAGATAGCCTGTACTCTCTAAACAACTGAGTCCATATATAGACCAAATATAAGAATCTGATCAAATCAAAAGTTTGATTAAAATTACATAATAAGTCACTACATGTTCGTAAGCATTCGTCATAATTTTATTCACATAATGTGTGCCATATCATCTGGGTTGTGACCTGAGTTATTGGAAATATTGCGTGTGTCTTTTCCCCTTTCTTGAGAGCTTAGAAACTCCATTTCAGAACTATTACTGAAGATCGAATTGATGTCAGCCAGGAAACTGCAATTTCCTGTCACTTTGCCTTGAATTACCACATTGAGTTTTCAGGCAATAAACAAATTTAGCTAAAAGATGCAAGCTTTTTTTTACTTATCATTAGTACCTAAGAATATATATGTTTTATACTGTTGCATCTCCATTACACATACAGTTATTGGCTCAGAATGATATTCAACCCTCCTTGCATCCTTTTATCTTGAACTAATCAAGT
>NW_006443138.1:12829304-12861704 GCF_000325575.1 Pteropus alecto
TTATCTGATAAAGGGACATAACCTACCATTTCCAGTCTACAGAACGAAGCAGAACAGCTGTGTTGCAGGGAACATAATACTTTCCCCTGCTGTTTTTATTTCTCAGGCATTTCACGGGTGGGAAAGATGGCATTTTATAAGACCTTAGTTTGTGAAGTGTAATGCGGGACAGTTTTTTTCTTTTTTTTCTTTTTTTAATACTTTTCCTAAATGTTAGATATACAAGAGAACTTATTTTGTTTTACACAATTGGGTTGCAGTTTTCTAAAAAGTAACTCAAAAATTTAAGTTACATGATTATTGACTTTCTGGCTGCCAGGTTCTCAAAACGAGAGAAATTTATGTGTGAGGGTGTTTATGGAGCAACCAAGTAGGACCAAGGCTCTGTTTAATTATATTAGGTGGAGCATAATGATTTCCTGAGATTAACTGAATGGAGCCCAACTCCTTAGCCAAGGGAATGAGCTGGGAACTCAGCTTAGGTAGTTGGAAGCAGGGCAGAGCTTCGTGCATCTTTTCTCTTCTCGGTCCTAGAACAATCTCTGAGAAGTAGGAGCTTCTGGGGGAAAATGTTATTAAAGGAAGAATTCCAAGGAAGAGGCCATCTTTTCATGGTGACTGTCATGAGCTCACACCATGGTCAAGTCAGGCATGTTCCAAGGCTACTTGGTATAGTGACAGTTTCTCTCAATAGGAGATCTAGGGCCAATTTTTCCTCTTGCTGGATTGAGCCAGTGCATTGCAGTACACTTGTTATCCTTCCCCTCCTTCTCAGTAAATGCCAGCAGTTCTCTCTAGTTAATGAGACAACCCAAAAAAGACCTCACCCTGGCATATTGTCAGATGCCACTTGTTGGGAGGTCCTAGCCCTACAGAAAACCATTTGCCGTAGTCCCAAAGTTGGATGCTGGTTGAATGATTGATCTGTTACAAACACTTTTACATTCTATAACATCTCACTTTTGTTGTTTTTTAACATTTTAAATTTTTATTGTGAACTATTTTAAGTGCTAAGAAAAACAGTGGATAAGTAAAGAGAATACATAAAATTAATTTCCATGTACTCAACATCTAGCTTTGCCACATTTAACATTTTGCTCCCATTGTAATCCCCTCAACCTCATTTCCATGTCTTCACCCGAGGGGGGAAAAACAAACCTGCTTTCTTGATTTAGGATGTATCATCTTTTACATGTTTTTATGCTTGTATCATATTTATGTGTATTTATAAGTGGTATTTAGTATTTCTTTACATGTTTTTGTACTTCTTATAAATGATATCATACTCTATACTTGAGCAACTTCCTTCCTTGATGCATAATTATGTTATCAAAGTTTGTCTATATGGAGCCCTAGATCATTTATTTTAAATGCTGTAAACCATGTCATACAAATATGTCACAATTTACTTATATAAATTTCTGATGCTGGATATTTGGAATCTTTCTGATAATTTTAACCAATGCCAAGGCTGCATATTCTCATACATGGTTTTTAGTGTATGGATTTCTATGTATCTTATGGTCTGCTATCAAATTACTCGCTATGGTGCTTGCACTATGCTAGCACAGTAGTTGCACACCCACTAGCAGTTCATGAAAGTTTTAGTGTTGTCACATCTTTTCCAACAGTTGTTATTGGTAACATTAAAAAAAAAATTAACAGTTAGGTGGGACACAGTGTCTCTTAAAAAAATTTGTATTTCCCCAATAGTAATTTCCCCTTTCATAATGCTTATTGGACATTCATGTTTTCCCTTGAGAAAATTGCCTACTCATATATTTTGCTTCTTTTTCTACTGTGATGTCTTCTTTGTAGTTTTTTGGTAAGAATTCTGTTTTTAGTATGTACACACACTTATACATATATGTGTACTGTAAATATATTTTCACAATCCTCTCTGGCTTTTCTTTTCGATGTTATGTGTTCACTTTTTGTTTTACAAATGGCTGTAGTCAATTTTATTGATCTTTTTATTAGAGCTTGTATTTTAATGTATCATGTAAGAAATCTTTTTCTACTAGCCATATTTTTTCCAGTTGTTCCTGAATCATTTTTTTAAAATCAATTATTTTCTCATTAGATTGCATATTCATTAATATGGGTGTATCTATTTCTATTTCTAAGCTATGTATTCTGTTCCAATAATAGATTTGTCTCTTTCTTTGTCTATGACCTGTCCTAAATATTATTGTTTTATATAAATCCTAATATCTCAAAAGTATGCATGTTTCAAAATTGTCTTGGCTTGTCGTATCCCTTTGTTCCTACATATGAATTTAATAATCAGCTTTTTAAGTTACATAATTAAGTTATATAGTGAATTTTTGAATGGAACTGTATTGAAATTATGAAATAATTAGAAGAAGGCAACTGACATATTTATGATGTTGAATCCTCATACCCATGTTATATCTCTCCATTTATAGGGATACTTTTTTTTTGATGAAAAAAAGACCTTTTTATGTAAATATTTTAATGTATTTTTCAAGTTTTATCTCTAAGGAACATTATATTCTATCTTTTTACTAATGGAATTTGTTTTAAAATTATATTTTTTCACTTTTTATTGTTGCTGATATGAAGGTATACATTTTGCTGGTGTATTGCAAATGATAGCTTGTTTCTTCTAAGTAATTTGTAGATAATATTTATAAATAATACTAATGATTTATCTATTTTTAAACTTCATCTAAATGGTATCATATTCTATATATTCTTATATTTTATTGTTAAGTATGATATTTTCTGCTATAGCTACTTGACTCCCTTCTATTTCTGTTTGTATTTTTTAAAGTTTTATATTTAAATCATCAGTGGCTACCGATGTTTATAAAATTTTTTTTAACACTTTTTTATGGCAGTCATATTATTCCAGGAGTTTTCTAATATTTTTACAGCGGTAGAGTCCTTTATCATATGCAGCATTAGAGTGTTGGGTCTGGGACACACTGGTGGGAAGACAGGTGAAACTTCTGCCTCCTTTTACTGGAGCAAATTCTTGATCCTTTCGATCTGGGCCTGGATCCTTTTCTTTGCACTTTAGAAATGCTGATTGAGCCACGCAGAGATTACTTTGCAATTTGATATCAGAATTCAGAGAGTAAACAATGACCATTTCTGAATAATACTTAAAATTCCAAAAGAAATTTTCAGTCATTTTTAAAATGATTTCTGGATCTATGATTTGTATTTCTGTCAACAGTCCAACCACAGGAACTTTTGATTCTTTTGTATTCTCTTTGACATGACTAGAGGTCACAGAGCCTGGGAAAAATGTGAAATAAAGCAAACTTTTTTTATTTTCTTCATTTCTGAGCACAAAGAGTCCAGAGAGCCTGAGATAGGATATGGAGTTTGGGATGATAAAAAATCTGTGTTGAACTGAGTTTCGATTTGGTCAATTATATGAATTTGGATATGCAAGCACAATTATCCTTTCCATAGAGCAAAAGAAAGAAATGAACAACTGCAACTTACAATTATACAGATGGACCCTCTAGATTTAATGTTGAAAAAAAAAGAAGAAACAAATGAGTACGCACTGTATATAAAGTTGCAAGAACAGAGAAAACAAATCTATAGTGATAAAACAGAGTAGTGATTACCTTTAGGACTATTAAGGGAGAGGGATATGAAGGTTTCACCTGGAATTTTGGAAATATTCTGTATCATCATATGAGTGGTAGTTAACTGAGTGTATCATAGGCTATACACTTATGATTTTTGTACTTTATCAATGCATGTGACATTTCAGTTAAAAAGAGTATGGCTAAAATAATAAGTTCAGAGAGAACCATTTCTAAACTATGCATATGTTTTTGGTAGAATGAGAAATTTTTGGCATAACTTTTTCAGATTTACTAACATATGAGATGCACACACACACATCTCATATGTTTTTTTCAGAATTACAGGAATCACTCAATGAATGATTACCAGCCTCCAGGCCTTGTGTCGTACCTTGAGGGTTCTAAGAAAGTATATAGGGGCTGGCAATCTAGTGTAGAACAAGTAAGCGGGTGAGTGCAATAGTATAAGGGGTGTTATACACATGCTCATAGAACATTGGGGAAGAAGGGCCTAATATGTCTGGAGTGGTGTTGGGGGCAGAAAGAAAGTGAAGACTTCACAGAGGAAATAGATTTGAGGAGACTTTTTAAGGATAAGCAGGAGTTTGCCAGTTGGATCGTGTGGCACTTATGGGTATGTTAGTGCTTGAGATATGAAATGACATGCACTCAGGAACTCTAATTTTTTTTAGTATAACTACAACAAAATATAAAAAGTAGAAGTGATAATATATGAAACTAGAAAATGAAAAATAGATCATGATGGATAGAGTGTTGAATGAGATTCTAAGGAATTTTTATTTTTCTCTTGCTTTTGGCTTTAGGTGTTAGAGAACCACTGAGGAATTTTTAGGGAACCATGGAGGAATTTTGATTAAGTGGTATGATCAAGTTTTCATTTTTTGGCTTGATTTTAGCAATACTACATAAGACAATTTGGATCTTCCTCCTGGAGTTCTGTCCTTGGTGGTTTTCTTACCCTATGCCACTTTTATAAGTGAAATCTTCTTTAGGCTGATGACCCCTAAATCTAAATCCCTATTCCAACCTTCTCTCCTTTTTCTTAATAGAATTGTTTCTTAGTCCCTGGATGCAAATTTGGGTTATTGTTTTTGCTCACTTTTAGATAATATAAGATTTATGATCACTCTATGTCACAACAGAATTTAATTCACAATTTAGAATATTATTCCAATATATGTATTAACACATTTTTTTTCAAAAGCTTCTTTCCCTTTATAGAAACCAAGACTTGAGTACCAGTGCTGCTCCCTGCCACACTTCTGCCACTTGGAAAGGATGTTCTTTTTTCACCTTCTCCCCCACTCACTAGGGTCTTGTAAGGAAGGTAGAGAATAGAGGAGAGGCATGGAGGTGGCACATTTCTTGTTGGCTCATACTGTTGTAAGATAGCTTTATTCTTTTGTCCTGTGAGAGGTTTAAAACCTTTACATGATTACTTGCCTGAGATGTTTGAAGATTTCACAGTTAGGTTTCTGTGATCTCACCTTCCTTGATCATGGTAATGACCTCTCCTTGCACTAGACATTTCAGATCTCTACTCAGCTTCTTTGCTCTGCGGTACCCATAGCTTCCTCCTGAAGGAGTCCCATTACCCTAGCTAATTACTCTTTTGAGCAGACTCCCTTTTATAAATCAGTTTAGGCAAACATTCCTACTAAAATTCCATGTCTTGTCTCTAAGAATTATATATCTTTGATCTACAATCAGAGAAGACTACAGTTTACTTCTCATATTATCAGTCTATGCTGTCGAAGCCCAGCCACAGGCACTGGGCTTCCATGTTCCCTCAACTGTAGGGAACATGTGTCAGGGTCCCTGAGTGGTCCCCTTAAAATCCCTGTCAGAAGGCTGGGTCAGGAAGCAGAACACACTCAAATATTCTTTTGAACTCTCACTTTTATGATCTTCTTTCATCCTTAATATGAGTGAGGGCCTTCTACATAAGTGTGAACAATATGGAAACCTCTCTTAAAATTATAGAAAAATGAAACTTTTTATACTGTGCATTAAGCAATTAGATTTCACTACCAAACCCAGCCTCTGGATTATACTGAGTAAGAGTGGCAGAGAATTAATATTAATATATTGACCATTACCTTCATATGAGAGAATAACTTTTCAGAATCATTTTAATATATAGATCCACTCTTTTGTTGGCAGCTGTTTTAGAGTTTTCTTATAAATGGTTTTTATTCCACAAAAGTAATCATAAGTCAGTCATATTATATCCTTCATTCATTTAAAATGAACTGAAGTCATGTTCAGATGAATTTTTATCTGCATAGTATTCCTTTAAGTAATGCTGTCTACATGAAATGACCTTTTCTCATTGGTATAAACTCATCAATATTCTAAGATTTTGATTTTGAACATGTTTGAAAAGAATATGCTGATGATCTTTAGTTTTATTTACACCCTACTGGACTGTAAGGCAAGGGCTGGATTTGAAATTTACTATTTTGGACCTGTACTGTATCGAGTGCATATTAGGCTCTTAGTGCTATGTTACTTTCATATGTCTTTTTAGCACTGTAAAGGGAGATTTTAGGTAAAGTGGATAAATTTGAATAATTTAGAGCAATCATGATGCTTTTAGAAATATTTTATACTACTATAAACAAATATGTATAAAAAGTATGGTTGACAGACTATAATAACTCATTACTCTAAAGAAAGTGGAAGTTATATTGGAAGTCAGGAGATGAAGAAATTTTTTGACATTCAATAGACCATGTATTGTAAACTTATTATTGTTCTGAGGCAAAAACCTATGCCAAAATCAAACTGGTCATAGAACCTTAGAAAAGAACACAGTAATGATCACCAATAACATTGTAACATCAGTCTAACTTAGATACCTAATTTGTTGCTTTTGGAGCGACATGGGTATAATAAAAACATAGATGTGTCTGAATTTTTTCTTAGCTAACATTTTTATCACAAAGTTTTTTAAACATCAAGAAAACTGCACAGAATGTAAGTTTATAGCTCAGTGAATTGTAATAAGGCTTAATAGCGATGTAATACCCACCCAAGTCAAAAAATGGCATGTTGGTAACACTCTCAAACTCCTATCAAACCCTAAGTTCCTTTTCCTCCCCCTCAACAAAGGGAACCACTATTCAGATTTCGAATACTTCGAGTTTAATTTTACAAGGTTTTTGAACTTTATATAAATGAAATCATACGATATATATTCTTTTGTTTTGGACTTCTTTGACTTAATATTTTTGAGATTCATTGATATTGATATGTGTGTTTGTAGTTTGTTCATTTTATTTAGTGTACAGTTATTTCTCATATAAATATATCACAAGTTATTTATCCTTTCTAATGTTGATAGACTCTTGTGTTGTTTCTGAATTGTGTGTTTTTTTGTGGGGGGGGTCATTCTGAAAGAATTTTTTTATACATTTCTCTTGATGCACATTTGCATATATTTTTGAAGAGTACATGTCTAGGAATATTATTGTTGGGTCATACAGTAATATGTGCATCTGCAAATTTAGTAGGTAAAATGAAAAATTTTTTGCAAGATATTTGCACCTGTTTGACCAGCAGTGTTTTCATTGTTCCATGTCATTGCCAACAGTTGGTAATCTTTTTTTTTTTTTTTTAAATTCATTTAGGTAGATGAGAAGTTGTATCTCATCATGGTTTACATTAGCATTTTCCTAATTACCAATGAGGGTGTTCACTTTTTGCTTTATGTGTTTATTGGCCATTTGCACATCCTCTTTTTTCACTTTTAATTTTTTTCAAAAATTTCACAGAAAAAGGCAGATATATAAAAAAAAAAAATACAGGGAGGTCCTGTATCCCCTTCACCAGATTTCCCCAGTGGTAACATCTTGCATAACTGTAGTATGATATCAAAGGCAGGAAATTGACATTGATAAAATCCACATAGGTTATTATATACCTATATATTATATAGATTTTATATACACTCATTCGTCTTTGTGTGTATTGTCCTGTGCAATTTTATCAGATGTATAGATTCCCCGTGCCTAACCCACAGCAACCACTAATCTGTTCTCTATGTCTGTTATTATTATTATTTTTAAGAGTGCCTATTCAAATATTTTTGTCTGTTGTCTGCCTTTTTTTGATTTTTGGATGTAGTTGTATGTATAACAAGTACCTTTTTCTACTCTATGGATTGTGTTTATATTTTCTTATTGGAGTCATCTGATGAATTAAAGTTTTTTATTCTAATGTAATCATAATTATGTTTTTCTTTATGTTCTCTTGTTTAAAAAATCTTTTCCTCCCCACCAGAACATGAAAATATTCTCCTAGAAGCTTTATTGTTTGTCACATGTAGATCTACAGTTACATGGAATTGATCGTTGTAAAGGTCAAGTTTCATTTTTTTCCCACACAGATGTCTAATTGACCCAGAACTTTTTATTGAAAAGACTTTTCCCCCCACAAGTTTGTGACTCTGCCTTTGTAATAAATCAAGTGATCATACATGTTAAGAGACTGTCTGGGCTGTTTGTGTTTTATTGGTTAACTTGTCTATCCTTGTACTAGTTTATTTACTCTTGGTTTATAATATGTCTTAACATGTGATAGAGCAAATGGTCTATCATGTTCTTCATGGGTGTTTTGGATTTTCTTGGTCTTTTGTATTTTCGTATATATTTTAGAAGTATTTTCTGAAGTTATAAAAAGAAAACTGGGAATTTTGATTAGTAATGCACTGAATCTATAAATCTCTTAGGCACATGTTGGCATTTCTACAGTACTGAGTCTTTCAGTCTACAAATATGGCATAGACCTCCTTCTATTCATTAAGATCTTTATTTTTTTGATGATAGTTTATTACTTTATCAAAAAGATTTTACCATCTTCTATGAGATTTATTCCAAGATATTTGATATTTTTAGTGGCACTGTAAATAGTATCTTTCTAAAGTTTCATTTTTTTTTGAATATTTATTGTTGTTATAAAGAAATCTAAAGGAATGTTATATATTTCCTGGATTTTGTACCTAGGACACTTGGTAATTTTAGTAACTTATCTCTTGATTCTTTAATATTTTCTACATGTATCATCATAACATTTGTAAATAATAACTGTTTTCTTTCTTTTTTTCCAATGTTCATACTGCTTGCCTGCATCCCATTTCCCTTCCTCCCACTCTCTCCCCATCTCTCATGCTTTTTCTGTCTCACTGCTTGGCCAGGACAATATAATATTGAATTGAGTCATGTTAGCAGGTGTTCATGAGCAAATGGAGTCTAACTTTTTACCAATAAGTATGATATTTGCTGTAGATGTTTTGTAAATCCACTTTATCAGATAAAGTGTAAGATTTATCAGATAAACTTCATTTTCAGAGAGGGTTTTTGTTTTTTTCTTTTTTTTTGGTGGTCATAAATCAATGTTTAATTTCCCAAATTATATTCTGCACCAGTAGAGATGAGCATATCATTTTTCTTTCTTATTTTGCTAATGTGGTGAATTACGCTGTTTGATTTTCAAATCTTAAACCAATCTTTTATTCCTGGCATAATACCAATTTGGAATTGACGTAAGATTCATTTTACACATTGCTGGATTCAGTTCGTTAATGTTCCTTTAGGATTTTTCTGTGTCCATCAGTGAGATTGGCTTGTATTTTCTAGATTTTAGCAAGCATCTTTTGTTTGCTTTACAACTTCTTTTTATCTTCTTCTGTCCAAAGTGTTTCTTTTGTGGAATTTGCTGCTCTAGGTAATGATATCATCATACATATGCTCAGGCACCCTTAAACCACACACCTACACTCACATCCAAGCAATAACCAGTTCTGTCAACTCTACCTTTTAAATACCGCATCACCAAATTTATTCAATCTTTCCATCCCATTTGTTCCTTTACTAGTTCAAGATGCTATTGTCTCTTTCTTGTATTCTGCCACAAGTTTTGGTCCCTCTCATCTATTTTCCCTATTGCAGTTAAGATGAACTTTTAAACTTACAAATTCTGTCATGCTGCATTCCTTCTTAACATTTATCAGTGACTCCTCAGTGAATGACTTTGAGCTCTTCAAGTTGGCCATTTTTTTCTCTCAGACCCAAGCCTTTGCCCATGCTGTTTGCTTTGCTAGTAACATTCACATTAGTACACAAATTAAAAATACCTATGTGGTGGAGCTGAGGAGTTGAAGAAGGTGCATGGGTTGGCAGAAGGATGGCTAGACAGGAAACAGGGTATGGAGAGGTACAAAGGGCAGTTCAGGAGCTAATATTCAAACATTATCTGTCAACTCTATCATTTATTTTGTGCTTGGCCTGGCATGTTTTGTGGGACCTGGAGATTAGTTCTTAAAGGGAGCATGCTGTGTGATCCTTGTACTCAGTTCAGGAGAGAACTGTTTATGGGTCATGTGAAAAGAGAAACCTCTTCTGAAGAAAGTAACCAGAGTGGTGGGGAATTGTTGAAGGTGCTAGGGATGGTTAACCTGGCTGAAGTGATGCTTGAAGCACTGTCAGATAAAAGGGGAAATTAAAATGTTTTGTGTACAGTGATGGCTCCAAGGAAGTGATTACAAATGTACAGGAATATTCAGAAATGCAGACTTCATTTTCAAATTAGGAAGAACTGTCTAAAGACTAGAACTACCTCAATATGGAAAGAGCTGCTTCCTGAGACATTGAGTTTCCTCATTCAGTGTATTCAAATAGTGATTGGTCAATTATGCAAAAAAAAAAAAATTCATATGGTAATAGGACCTGGTTCCAAGACTCAGGCCACATCCTAGACTAATTAAATAGAGTACTGGGGATTGGACACAAGAATCAGTAGTTTTTGAAAGCTTCCCAGGTGATTTCAAAATGTGGACAAGTTTGGGAAGACTTGCATTAGAGGTTTTAACTCCTTAGTGGTTTTCTTAGATCAGAGTATCTAGAAGAGATGAAAAAATACAGATTTCTAAGCATTACCCTGTAGCTTCTAAATTAGCAGAGCTGGGTGGACTAGGAATCTATATGATTAAGATTATTTTCATAATCTAGCAAGGCACTTGACAAACATTTATGATATCTTGTGGACAAAATATGTAATATTAATTGAGACAAGCATGTCTAGAACCAAAAAAAAAAAAAAAGGTTTTGAATTCAAAGGAATCTGAATTCTAATTCTAGTTCTGTTATTTACTACTTACTAAAGTTATAAACATTTACTTACCTTCTCAATATCCTCATCTTAAACTGAAGTAATAATTTTATAGATTAATTTTTAAATTTAAATAAAATTGTGTATGAAAAGTGTCACTCTAGTGTCATGTCTACTTTGATTGTGCTCTTTTCTAATTTCTGTAGTTCCATGAATTCTATAATTGAGTGAAACCATGGTGCATATACACATAATTGATGAGTGTATTTGTATTCCCCGATTTTTAGCTTCAGTATGTTGTGAATCCCTGCTTTTAATATTCCTTTTTGGTTCAGGTTTTATAATTGGTATTTTAAAGGCAATAGGGATAGAGAATAATGCCTTTCTCTCATCATTTAAAGTGAAATATAATCTGTGCCTAATTTTTTTTCTAAATTAAACATTTCAGTTAAGAATTTTTCATTAATTGTATTGTAAATGGTGGGATAGAATTAACTGTGTGCTTTTCTTTTTAAATCACAGGTTTACAGGAACTGTGTAATTATTTATTAAAATGGAAACCTGTGAAGAAAGAAAAAGATAGCAGTTGGAGTTAAAATTCCTGGATGAATATTTTGCTTTTGAGACATCAGCATTTAAAAAAGATATGTTGATTTGGAAAGTGCTGGGAGTAAATTGCAAAGTTTATTTTTTCCATTCAATCAATGGATTTTTTAATCATCCCTTGGAGTTGATGAAGTTCAGAGACGGTGTGTGATGGGAAATGTGGCATGTCATCGTTTTCCTAGTGATTGCATCTTGGATTAGTTTGCTGCCTTTTTGAAGAGATTCCATTTTGAAGGGTAAGAACCTAATGTGATGGATTTATCTTCAGAGATGAATAGACATGGGAAGAATCCAGTGAGTCACAAGCTAGAAGATCAGAAGAAGGTAATACAAATGCATTTTCTTTTACTTGGTCCTTTTTGTTTATGCTTAAAGAGAATTTTGTAAATTGAATGAATGTGTTTTAGGAGATAAAATTACATACCATTTCATGGAAATGAATCCTGCCATGTAGCCAAATGTTGCTACGGGTCTGGAATTCATTACCATTTGGTGGTTTTGTTTCTAAAGTCTTCTGAATTCATCTATCCAATGAGTTGGCAAAGGATTCCACTTTGTTCTCTCACTCTTGACTTAATTCTGGTGACCTGCTGGCTTGACCTCATAAGAACAGTTTTCTGAGATCCAGGTTGAGGTGTGAGTCATGGGACATCTCTGGAGTAATGGAGCAAGTTAGAGCTCTCCTACTAGAGAACACCTGCCTTCCTGCCATTAGAAGCCATAGTTGGCATGTGAAAGGCTCCAATTTCATGTCCTTGGGGAATATCAATTTAAGCCTTCTCATTTTTACAGCTGGCTCGGAAAGAGAGTCAAGAGGCAACTGTGAGCTTTGGTTTGACTCTTCAAGTGTGATGTTGAAGGAGCTAACGGAAAAATATCAAGAAAGGACTGTGCTAATATATTTAAAAAAAAAAACAAACGGATTTAGAGAGCTTCTGACTGAGAAGCTGGGAATTGAGTACTAAAAGTTGCACTTAAGCCTCATTTTTCTACCTTTTTAGAAACGCTTACCTGCTAAACTGGTGCTCTGTAGTGATAACCATCTGTAGAGCAGTTATTAGAAGGGTCAGAGATAGTGCCCAGGAGAAAAAGCCCACTCATAATGAAATATATTATCTTTTGTGGTGCTTTCATTTACTCCATTAGTACAGGAGAAGTGTGTGGGGACCTGGTGGATAAGGCACAACAGCAAGGTGTAATGAGGTAATAGAATGGAGATTTTTAGTTAGACCTGGGTCTGAGGGGCATGATTAAGGTTTGTTTTCACATCTGTCCTAGAAATTTTTTTACTAGTCACTTTGTACTCCCAGAAGACAAGTAGCTCTTTCACAGTGTTGGAGGTGAGAAGTTTAGAAGAGACCATATAGAGTCAATAGGTTATTAATTTGTTCTGACATTATGACCAACACCACTAGAATGTGGGCTACAGTGATCTCTTTGCATCAATTCAGGCAGAAATGGGTGGATTACTTACGTCCAGTTTAGTTTACTCATTCATTGCATTTACCTGCAGTATAAATAAATCTCAGAAAATACTAAGTACTATAAAATCCCAAATGCCAGGAATCAATTTTCACTTCAATATGAATATCTATTTCTACACAAATAAGCGTGTTACCAAGAAAGCTGTTCGGGTTTCAGATGATCAGTATTTTTTCCCTGCTGGCCATAAGGGTGTTAATCCAAAAAAGATGGCAAGATGTTTTCATTTAAAGCATGCCTGCAATTTCATACCTACTAAGGAGACATTTAATTATTTTTCTCTGTCCACATTTTTTAAATGTCCTTAACTCTGATGATAATTTGCCTCCTATGTTGGGTAAATGAATAGGGAAGCGAATAATAGGTAGGCAGTTAATATTACAGAGTTCTAATTCTTGATTATCATTCTGCTTTTTTGGTAGGAAAGAGAAGTACCTCTGCAGGTGCTTTTCTTTCATTTCTTGAATAAAATCTATTTTCTACAAACACAGAAGGATTGCAAGCTGAAGAATAAAATGAATTCTAAAAGTCATTTTGAAAATTTCTTGTATAGATCTTTAAACAATGGTCTGTAATGATGCTTAATTTCCCAGGCCAATACTTGAAGGACCGTTCAGCTCATAAAGAACAGTAGTAGAGAGTTTAGACAAGCTACAGAGTCATGATTCTGTGGGAAAGTTAAGAAGATCAGCTGGGTGTTATGAGATAACAGGATCCTGTTTCCCTGCAGCCTCACCTTCTAGTCAATAGGGAGATAGGGGAGGAATGAGCATTTTCAGTCAGCACTAGCAAGATGGAAAAGGGGGTT
This sequence comes from Pteropus alecto, assembly GCF_000325575.1. Classification (NCBI taxonomy): domain Eukaryota; kingdom Metazoa; phylum Chordata; class Mammalia; order Chiroptera; family Pteropodidae; genus Pteropus; species Pteropus alecto. Next base: position 12,842,904 of record NW_006443138.1, read on the forward strand.
CTGATGGTTTCCTGGCCACCCAATTGCCATGGGTATTCACAGTGAATAACCTAAAAACTCAGAAATTGATAGAACAGTACTTAGGATACAAATGTTAAGTGTCAGCTGGGAACACCTACAGTGACAGTTTTGTGAGTTTGTATTAAGGAGAAAAATGAACTGTAGTATCATAAATATTTGTAGACTAAGCTCTGGGCACAGCCCTGTCACCACACTATTGCCAGTAGAGGTTATAAGATCATTCATGTAATTACTTCAAGCATTTGTACTCTTTCATGATGAATTAATTTATCAGGCACAGCGTTCCACTTCAGAGAAATGAAATACATTTATTCTAACTCATGACTTAATCCGGAGGTGAAGCATCTTTTCGGTAGTACTGAAAAATGTGTTCTTTTCACAGTAGTTGACATATGGCAGACATTCAAGAAAAGATGTATTGAACTGGCTTCAGTATAGGCTCCTATTTTGAACCCTGCACAACTGATTCTTGTTCAGTCATAATAGCTCACTAGCTTTTGTTCTTACTTTAAAATATGTGGATTTGTACTTATGTTCTTCTAAGTAGAAATCATTAAGAAACAGCATGTGAATTTGTGTGTATGTGTTTTAATGCAGCGAGTAGGTAAATGTCAGGGAAGAGGTCATTTATAGAATGTTTGCTAGATACCGGACACATGTTTGCCCTTTTTTGATTTATTAGAAATTATCTTTTTTTCCAAAGGCAAAAGCTGCTTTTACCTCCTTAAGGGATTTGGTCCTAGTAAACTAATAATTAGTTCCTCAAGAATATATATACTAAAAAAAGACTATGATACCATTATTCAAAATTAAAGAGTTTAAAAGTGTATGTGAGTACACAGGCTTCTTTTAAATAATACCTCATCGCCCTTCCTAAATCTGAACAGAGGAAAATGTACTTGAATACTTTAACAAAGGTATCAGGTCTTACCTGAAGTTCTCTTCCTATGGATAAAACAGAGACGTGGATCTTATAGAAATTGAGAGCACTTTTAAGAATCTCCAATCAACTTGGTTTAGTGTAGGGGTAGGTGGAACTCAGTTGCGTTTTTGAGTCCTGTGATTTTTATCAGTAGATCGTTCAGTTAATTGTAGCCCTTATAGATAATCCTGTTCTTGGCATTCAGCTTCTGGACTATCCCAGATGGGAGAATTGTCAAGGTGTCTCAAAGAACCCGAATGCCTATAATATGTTTTATTTTTGAAAACTCGACTTTTTGACCCTTCTTTGCTCATTGAAGCCAGTGAAGTTGGTATATTGCTTTCCACTAATTTTATTGCTTTCTGAGATTATTTCTGCAAAAGCCCTCAGAACAGTGAAAGCTCAATAGGTACAGATATCACTGTTATGTATATAATTGCAACCTTGAACTGAAAAGCAGAGCTCAAGAGATTTTACTCTCAGTCTAATTACAGGCAGTTTGCAGTTCAGATAGCCCTGGGATACTGCTTTATTGCTCCATGAATATTTTGTTTATTAAACCAATGCATTTGTCATAGTTGACAATTTACTAGGTACTGCTGAAAGGGAAGCAGGATACACATTTTGAAACTATGGCAATAATAATGCAATGAATATTTGGTAACCTGTTGAAATTATTTTGTTTCTCTGTTCTCTAAACTAGAAAGGGATGAACAGTATTATTGCATATATACAGAGGTATTTACTTTTATGGAAATGTCTAAGATCGATGTCATCTCTCTTTTTCACTTCTTAAAATAATGTTTTTTACAAGTGAATTACTCAGCATTATTTTTCACACTGCTATACAAAAAGCTCAAGATAAATTCCAGCACATCTTGTCTTTCTTTCTAAGAAATGGCAATTATTTCAGAAATGACACACTCTGAGTATAGCAAATGAGAGTGTTTGAAATGTGGAAAATTGTGTAAAATGAGAGATGATGGTATTAATAGAAAAGAGGATGCTGATATGGAGAAGGCCTGTTATTTTAAGAGCAGACTCTGTGATATTGTAGACTTAAAATCAAGTTTAAGTGGGAGGTTAGAGAAAGCAGTATCTACAAGCAGTGACAATGAATGAGTCATCCATGTCTATCCACATAGACTAGTTTTGTTCTTATTTTTTCAATTGACATCAAATAGAAGTGTGCTCCAGGTACATATCTGCATAGGATTGTGTTTGGCCAATCTAGTTATTTGTTTTATAGAGTAAAAATACTTTATCGATTTAAAGATGGTATAATTCTTATTTTACTATTTTTTTTAGTGTGCTGATTCTTTTAATTTAGACTATATTTGTTGCATTTTCTTACAGTGTTGGTAAAATACATGAGTCAAGAAGTGTATTGGAATTATGCTCACAGGTGTTGAGAACTACTTGAAATTGTTTATGTTGGAAATTGACTAAAGATCTGTCTTCTTTAGAGAAAATATGAAGATAAATAATGAAAAAAGAGAAGACTTAAGATAGATTCAGTCCTTTCATTTTTTGATTTTCTTGAAAGATGGACTCACTTAATGCTGTTTTATTTTTGTAAATCACCTGACTTCTTTTTTGTTCATGTGTATGAGATATGTTAAAAGGACCATGAGGGAGGATGAGGTTTCTGAAGCAAAACCACTTATTGATCATCTGCTCCTGAAGCACGACTGCTAATATGAATGGATTGTCTGGGAGTTTCAAGAAAATTGTTTAGTCATCCAATTACTGATTATCCAAACTTTTAAGTTTTGAAATAAATTGAGCAGCCATTCTGCAATATTATTATGCAAATCTGGAATTCACATTCAAACACAAATATGAATGTCAAGTTCACAAAGAAGCTAGTCTTGGAATTGTGGCATACTGCAGTGCCATTTAAGACTGCCCCTAATTTCTCTCTGTCCTCTTGTCTCTTATAAAAGGATGCTGCAAACATCTGTCTCCCAGCCACATTATCTGGAGTTCTCTAAGGATAAATTAGATTAAGTGACCTCTTTTTTCTGCTCAGAAGCAATTCTAGAAATTTCTCTCTCAGATCTGAACATGGGTAGAACCTCTTTTAAAACTTCCTCTTTCATATCATAGTTGGTTCTCAGAGTTCTGAGAGTTCTGAAAGTTTGTATGGCCACTTGCCTTTTTGCCCCTTTACAGCATACATTTTCAGTGTAAACAGACTTGGGATAACAGAAAGAGCTGGAAATAGATAAAAGTGAATATATATACCATGCTTCATGTTCTGCTCCTTTGTTTTAAACTAGATAGTGTTCTTTTTCCTGATTGCCGAATTTAAGATGTTAACAGGTACAATGACCAGATAATCTTCATTTAGATAAATAAGTCTGAGATATATGATACTTGAGTTATGTGATATATATTTTGAACATTCAAAGCACAGCTATATGTAAATTGTTATTAATGTTATTACTTTTTACTATATCGATGATTATAGTAATGATTACTAACATACAATGTTTAGTGAGTTTTAAATCCTGTTTCTTCTTAAATCTCTTCCTCTGCCTTGGTGTTAACATATATGTTCTTCTGGCTTTTATCATTTCATAAAGGAATGAGGCTAATTATTTTCTTCTAAATATATCAAAAAATATGTATATATGCTATGCAGAAAACTTGGAATACACTAATACACCAATTTGCTCTCACCTTTCTATGCATACATCATTTGATTTTTATATATTTATATCTAGTGTGTGTGTGTGTGTGTATATATATATATATATATTTACATAATATGCTGTGGCCTGTTTTGAATGGCAATTATATATCATTGTCAGTTTGTCTTTAAAATTATATTTCTAAAAGGGCTAGGACTTTTCTCCATTTGACCATGTGAATAGATACATTTAAACATAGCATAGTCATTTTAAAACAATAGTTCAACCACGTCTGGTTGCCTCTCTTGAGGTTCCAGGTGAGTATAACCAGGTGGACTGAGATTCCACAAAGCTTACCTTGGGTAGCCACATGGGTAAAAATGATGAACTCATACAAATGTACTAAGTGTCAAAATCGGAAAAATAGACATCTCATTTCCAGGGTCCAAAGATTTGAGAATAATGACAAAATCAGAATATGAGTTGGCACTATAATGGAGTGGGGGGCAGGAACAGGTGTGTAAGCAGAACAAGAGTCAGAGAGAGTTGAGAGTGGGCTGACATGCCTAATTTGTTTCTGTGGACAGCCGGCTCTGCTGCCGAGCAGAGCCATCTGATTTAATAGCATAAGGACAGGGTGAACAGAATTTGTTATGTCTTCCTAACATAGGGACTGACCAAATTTCTCCAAGACTGATGATATTCAATGAATACACAATGCCTAGGATAAGAGTTACGTTAGACGAAGTGGGTGTAATGATATGTTATGAAAGAAGTGGACATAATAAATTCTGTCAAAGAAAAAAAAAGAAATTTTGTCAATTTTATGTGCATGTTTGCACATAAGCAGAAAACCATCAATATCTTTGATCTTTAAAGTGTGTTATTCTGAGGAGCAGCAGCAGCAGCAGCAGCAGCATTCTTATCTAGGAGCATATAAGTAAGGCAGAATCACAGGCCCCACACTAAACCTACTGAATCCCATTGTGCATTTTTAACAAGATCCCCATGTGATTCTAACGCACAGCAATCTTTGAGAAGCACTGCCCTGGCAAACTTTTCTGGGAGCACCTCAGTGAGCTTAAGCTTTAGTTACCCACTATTGTAATAAAATGCCCTTTATTGTCTATCTTCAGGTTCCTGTCTCCCTTCCTAACACCCTTCCCTGTATTTTCTGGAATCATTAACCAAATCGACTACTTGCACTTGAATCATTGCTTCATAATCTGCTCTGGGGCAACGTAAACTAAGACAGTCTGTACTAGAATTTTGGAATCCATATAGTGTATGTTTCAAATAGCTAGTGTTGGAATCTATGTTAACACAGCTGTTTGGAATTAAAAATATTAAGAATTCTTCTATCCTTTTTATTTCTTCCTATTTTATTCTTGGATATCCTAAGTGCATACCCAGACAGATGATAATGTCAACACTTGTACAGTGTGGCTGACCCTGACTTAAAACACTCAATGGACAGGTGACCCACTCATAGGACAGCTGCTACCACCACCACTGCCACTCCATTGTTGTTGGCCTCTGCAGCTGAAATAGTCAAAAGCAGTTGCTGAAAGAGCTTTCAGCACCACTTTCCATCTCTTGCCTTCACCCGATTCACTAAAAAAGTGAACATAACACAAATGAGACATTTACTCAATCTGCCGGTTAGGATTTGGGGTAGGTTTTTATGTGAAATCCTCCTATTCACTCCTGTTTTCCTCTAGGGTCTCCTTCTGAGGAAGCTATGTGTACAGAAAACAATGGCTAAATGGGAATGAAGGACTAGCATTATAAAAAAGAATGTATATGTAAATGCTCCCAAACTCTCCTAAAAATAATTCTCTGAGAAGCTGTGCTGCCTTAGGTCCAGAAGCCAAGCCTGGGTTTTCTTGTCCCTCAAAATAGAATCACTGCTCCCCTTATCAGACCTGAAAATACTAACCAATTTGTGTGGATGGTGATGGACAGAGAGAGCCTGCCCCGAGAGGAGGACCCTTATAGGTGAGCTTATCACAAATGAGCAATACAATGGGGAAAAAAAACGGTGATGCCATGACCCTACCTTAGCGAAACACTGCCCAGTAATAAAATATGGCCCACTATTTCACTCATGACCTGACCAATCAGACTTCTAATGTCTTCTTTGGGAGGATCTAGTAAAAAGTAGTATAGTAAATGGTTTAAGAGCAAAGAATCTAGAATAAGACTGATTTTGATTCTTGGCTCTGGCACCTTGTCAAATTACTGAGCTTCTACTTTTCTCGTTTATTTCATAAAATGAGAGTATTGAAAAAAATTGTATGTAAAGCATTTAGAACAATGCCTTGAGCCTAGAAAACACACAATAACTGGTAAATATTGGAAGTGAACTAAGGAATTGGATGTGGTGTCTCCTCTGTGGGCAGAGGCCAGAATGTGAGCTGAAGGGCAGAAGTGTTGCTGTTTTCTCATCACTTGACTTCCTGTGAAGCCTAAGAAGTGCTAGTGCTGAATGACTTCCGGGCTAGCTCCAATCACAGCTGTCCATTTTAGACTTCTCTCTACCATCTGTGTTTAACAATTTAAGCATTCAACACCAGGCTCCTCCAAAATGAAGGACTTCTTTATTTGGAAGTGAGAACGAAACACACGCACAACCTCCCTCTGCCACACACACATACACACACACATACACACACACACACGTGCACATGAAAAGATAAAAGTGGAACCAATTAACCAGTCCTGGATTATCCACCCTTACTCCAGGGTAGAATTTCCCTGTGGGTCTGTCTGAGCATATTTATATTGAATTTGGTATTAATGGTTCATCTGAGGCCAAAGATCAGCTTGCCTGTTTACTGCAATCACAAGATTGCAGTTGGTGCTCAAGATATTTTATCTTAAAATATGCGTATAAAGTCAACCTCATGTGTACCTAGAGCTGAAACCGAAGATTTTATTTCCCTTAGAATGACAAGTTTGATAAACCAAAATATTTTCTGCCTGTGGGATGTTGACAAATACAGTTATCCTTAATTCATGGTACATGAATTAATTCATGGCATGCTTTAGCTTTGTCATTTCCAAAGTAAGATTAAAAATGTAAAAATTGTATATGACAAAGATATATAGTAAAGCAAACAGTGAAATATTAATTGTAGAGTCTGGTGGTACAGTGTTAAATTCTTTTAACATTGCCGAATGTTTGAAAATATGTATAAAACAACATGGAAGAATATGTTTAAAAGATATGATGCTTGCTTTCAAGGTATTTACAGCCTCGTAGCATATCTATAGGTTTTTTGCCTTACTTCCCTGAACTTGATCCTTCTCTTCAATGTAACGTGGGGATCAAGAGAACATAGAGGATTTTAGAAGAGTTCAGGGAGACTGACTCAGGATTGCTAATACTAGCCTTTTAGCCATACTAGGTAATTTTTTTTTCAATGAGCCTGGGATCCTGAGCAGTGTTTCTTGCATGATATATATGGGAATCACCCTCATACTTTTCAATAACTGACTTAAAAATCACTTGTGGGACTCCATCCCGTATGTATTGATTTTTCCTTAAAAATCAATTTATATATTCAGTCATTTCTATGTTTTATAGAAGAGCATGATGATTGTGCTCCAATTTGAATATGGAGATGTCAGTTGCCAGCATTAATGCAATTAAAAGAAATGCTAAAATCATTTTTAGAATCATTCTTGATCATTTTTTCATATTTCATAGGATAAGCTATTCTTTATAAATGCCTCATGATAAATATTACACTGGACATGTAATTGGTTAAAATTATTTTAATGTGCAATGTTATATTGCTTGTTTAGGAGCATTTTTTTGTGAAGTATTTTGTATAACACTAAAGTTGTTCCTTAGTGTCCAAGGGATGCCCTTCGTAGCTAAGAATGTTCTATAGTATATTCAGAAGGCTCTACATAATGCTTGCTGTTTTCTAGTTAGCTAACCAAGTTTTGCTAAGTCATTATTTCAGAGATAGAGATGTAGGTTAGTAGATTCAGGTTAGTAATGCTGCTCTTAGTTTAGTATATATTTGTATTTCACATAGTATTTTGCTTGAAGATGAAAATGATCAATTTAAGAATTTAACACTGATTGAAATGATACAGTATTTCGGCTGAATCCAATGTGTATTTGCATATGGAATGCCTACTAGTGCTCTATAGTAGGTAACAGTAATACACCTTCCTGTGTTAACTGCATTACTAATGAGTTTATCCATTTATATCCATCACCTCCCCCTTGCTTAACGAAGTATGTTAGGCTCCTAACTCATATTTGAATAGCAATCTGTAGTTTACAAAACACTTTTTCTTGCATTTTCATCTAGAGATGTAGATCAGGTATACTTTATGTCCAATGTAGGGATGGACTTGCCCAAGGGTAGAGAATTCATTGGATTACATTAGCATGTTTTCTATGTGCATGGAAATTATATACCAAATCATTTCTTTCTTTAAAAAATCTGATGTATTAATGTTGTTAAAATTTTTTTTGAAGACTATAAATCTGCAAAAGCCATTTTGCTTCCTATTAAACTTTCATGCTACATGTGTCTGAATATGATATACTCCCTTTGAGCAAGTGTTTTTCAAGAGCTGCTCCAAGTGATTTTGAAAGGTGTGAAAATGAGAGTCCAGATTTGGCAAACTGCTGTTCTTTGTTGGCATGCAACCTGGCTTGGTCATATTAGACTTGTCACATTTAGGAACTTAGATTCAAGTTTATCTAGCTTATTTAAGGTGACTGATTTCATTAAATCACATTAGGAAGCTTCACTTAATTGTTACGAAAATATGTTGTAAGGAACACAGGTCATGTTTAAGTTTGATAGGCTACACAGAGAAAAGTTGTTAATCCACACAGGGAAGGCCACACTCCCTCTCAGCTTCTCAGTTTTGCCAGCTCATCTGCCACCAGAAAATGCACAAGGATTGGCTACCCGGTGTCCTGGCTGTGCCAGTGACACATGTGAGTACACGCAGGTATGTGAGCCGCCGTGCTCTCCTATAGTGAGGCAGGATGTCCTATTGGATCACATTCACATTCAGAATTTGCTCACCATCCTGGAAATGAGTGAGAAGTGGGGCCTGTCCCAGACCTAAGATCGCTAGCCATGTCAAGGCCTAGCCACATCATTTTTGAGAGAATATTAAAAAATAAAATGGATATGGGCCCATCTTTGGACCTAATTTACAGTATGTTTGATTTATGTAATGTGAAATGAAGATGAGAATAGTGTTCTATGATTTTCTGCTGTGAGTAATACCTTTAAATAATGCTATGGTTATAAACCACATTTTTCTCATGTTCATGTTTTCACACATGCCTGTACCTATAAGATACTAATCAAAATGTACATGTTCAGTTCTGGAACAAGGCTGCCTCTTCTTAAGAGTGTGACTGAAGCCACATGAATTCTCCTGCTTGCTTTTCACATTTTGCTGCTGATAGTTAATTTTGTACTTTATTTTTCATTAAAATTAGATATTCTCCTTTGAAACTCTTATGGGCTGCTTGATTGAGCGATACTCTTAGGTATAATGTAGTAATTTTACCTCATCTATCTCAGCGAGAAGGGTCTCTATCTTTTAAGAGTTGCTGATATTGGCAAATCTTGTTTGCAAATAACAGGTAAACACCATCTTGTATGTATATGTTCTCTAATTAACACTGGGAGAAGACTTAGGATTAAACTTTAAAACAATGTAGACTTCATAATTAATGTCTTAGGCTGCTTTCTCTGTAAAATATTTTTATATAATTATAAACAGATGCAGTGATTTCCATATTGGGGGAGAAGCGCGAAATAATGTTAAATAAAAATGTGTCATAACATTTCTGTAGCACTTGCTATTTTACAAATGCCTTTCAGATAGTTTATCAGTAGTCCCCCCTTGTCAATGGGGGATGTTCCAAGACCCCCCAGTGGATGTCTGAAACCGTAGATAGTACTGAACCCTATGTATGCTATGTTTTTTTCTATACATATATATCTATACACGTATACACCTATAAAAAATTTAATTTAAATTAGGCACAGTAGGAGATTAACAACAATAACAAAAGGATGACTTCTGTCTTGGGTAGGACAGGAGCAAGGTGGTGCAATATTTCATCACATACTCAGAATGGTGCACAATATAAAACTTATGAATTATTTATGGAATTTTCCATTTAGTATTTTCAGACTGCAGTTGACTATGGGTAACTGAAACTGCAGAAAGCAAAACTGCGGGTGAGTGGAGACTACTGTATTAAATTAGTGGTATGGATAAATATATGACACTAAGAGTATTCATGGGTATAGCAATGATTTTTTAAAATGCACTGTGCATCCAGGTTATCACTCACCTTCTTAAAACTCTTCCATGACTTTTCAGTGCACTTGGCATACAAACTGCACTTTTTAACATGGTCCTTGGGGCCCTGCAATCTAATTCTGGTTTCCCCTCCAACCTCACGTCCTGCCACTCTTCCTCTCCCTCATTCTGCTCCAGCCATATTGGTGATCTATTTTTAAATCATTAGAATAAATCAAGGACTTTTTCACTTTAGGTCCTTTGCCCTGACCAGTCTTTATTTCCCTGAAGTGCTTGTTGCTCAACTTTTTGCGTGGATGGGTTCTCATCACTCAGCTATTCAGTATTAATGTAATTTCCTCCAGAAAGTGCCCACCCACTCCATCATTACTTTCTGTTATAGCACCCTGTTGATTTCCTTCTTAACAGTTGTTTCAATTTGTCTTATTAGCCAGGTATTTGCTTGCTTGTTCATAATCTGCACCTACTAGGTCAGGGGCACTGCCTGCCATGGACATCACTGTGTTAGAATCATCGCCTGTGACACAAACGCAAGAACTGCTGCTATGGAACAAAGAAGGAAAATCTATGTGACTCCATAAATGACCATGATGGAGCAGAAGTTTAACGAACACTTTCTAAATCTGAGTGTGATTTTTGATAAAAAGCTAAAGAAAAAAGTAAAAAGATAAATACCCATCTTGCTCCAAAGAAGCTCTCAGGCTAATATATCTTTACATAAGAAAATGGGGAAACTTTAACTGAAGAAAAGGGCTTTTTGGTTAGATAAATGCTCCTGAGTATTCTTTTCCTATACATAGCCTTGGATCATTGTTTCTTTTTATGAAGGAAGAGCAGAACTTTCAAAGTGCATTTATCTACGCAGCCTTCTGCATTTTCTACTGACTCTCTAAAGCCTTGCAGTTCTTCAAGGTGAGAGCAATGATAGGTCTAAAAGTTTTATGATTTTCGTTGCAAATTAACTCTCTACAGTATTTACTTAGGAATTCATCCATGGTATTTTATGGGCAGGAGTGACGTCGTCGCTCATATTTAAAATTGTTGGACACTGGCTAATACAGATATTTATATGATATTTGGACTCTCTGTAGAGACTGCATTGGAAATTAAGGCTAAAGTTATTTAACATTAAGATTTGATTATTTTCCCCACAAATATAGGGTAAAAGGATGGTCAAATTTTATTTAGGTTTTGAAATAGTTATGAGTGCTTCCACCAACCATATTAGCACAGACACTAGTATCAACTTCTTTCTGTGGTGTTCAGGTATTCCGGTGATACACTTGAAAGTGGAGAAGAATTGTCAGTCCTATTCACACATCCAAGTAGAGATAAACCGCAATTTCATCAGTTCGTGATGTTGTTTTTTGTTTCCAGATGGTGCTGACAGGTGTTTTTCATAGCCTGAGTGGTGATGCCCATCTATTGCCGGTCTAGGATGTTCTCTGAGAGAATATAATCCTGCTTCCTAAGGCTAAGCTCTACTGCACTTTTGCTACTGTGGCTGCAGTGTTTGATGTCCCTTCTTTTCAGGTCACATATATATCCACTGCCCGGGTATCAGCTGGCACCAGGGACACTGCATCAGACTTGTTTCCAGGGTTTCTCTTCTCCAGGCATTCACCCTTAGACATCATCCTTTTATTTTTTCTACTATCAAACACAATGTGCTTGATTACATTCCCTTTACCTCAGTAGTGAGCTTCTATTACAACTTCCTTATATGCTAGACAGAGTCAATTTCAATGACTCCAAGATAGTGTCCTGCAACTCTCTTGTTGGGGAAAAGAATGCACAAAAAATGAAAACAATTATTCTCTGATGAGCCATACTACCATATGAAGTACATGATGTCAATAAGTTTGTTGATTTCCTTACCTCTGGAATATATGCATGTCCATTCTCAAAACTTGCTGTAATGTTATAATTTATATTGACCAGCAGCTTCTTGTACATGAATTCTATTCTGTAAAGTCTTACACTGTCAATTGGTCAAAAATACAAAGATACTTTCCTGGAAGAAAGACTTTATTTTTGTAGCTTAGGAGAGTACTTTTCCAAATAAGAAAATATAATCAACCCTTTATATGCTTGTTTTATGTGGCTAGATTCTTTCCAATATTCAGAAAGGCAAGGGGTCCATTAGTGCATACTATTGTTCTATTTTTTTCTCAAAGATAATGGGCTTTTCATACTCTTGTTTACAAACATAATTAAAAATAGGCTTTTGTAGAGAGGAACTTAATTCTAATAGAATGTTGATTAACTGAAGTGTTACTTAGTTTTTTCTAAAAGTCTTAGAGAGTGCCTGATAGAAATTTAGGATTATTTCCAAGAGAAAGTAAAGTAGAGCCACTATTGCAAAATAGCAGTCAGAGATTAGAAAAGATTTGAATGCTTTGTCTCTGCTTACTGATACAGAATTCACTAGCCACTGTAGCTATTACGATTTAGGTTAATTGCATTAGATAGCCATATTTCAAGTGCTCAGTCATCACATGGCTAGTGGCTACCATGTTGGACAGCACGCATATACCACATTTCTATTGTTGCAGAAAATTCTGTTAGACATCGCTACTGAAATGTTGTCCTGCTTAGAATGCAATGTAGAGTGTAGTTAAGGAAATCAGTCAGAGTTGGACCAATGAAAGTCAGAATAAGAGAAGCCATGGAAGTTTTTTTCAGTGCACAAAAATTGGAATGGGGGACTATCGTCGTTCTTTGAAAAATAGGACAATGATCGTTTCTCCGGCCATATGTTTAGTAGAATCAGGTGTTTGAAAGGATCTTAAAAGTCTGATAGACCAATTACCAAATCAATATCTGAACTGTTTATATTGCCTGTTTTTGCTTACGTGGAATAACCTGTAATTCCTTACTTTAAGAAGCAACATACATAGAACATTGTGTGAGATAATCAGCTTTGCATTATATATAAAGAAAAAATGAATTATTAGAAATTATTATCTGTAATAAATAATTTGATTATAAATTTTCACTACTGAGCCAACATGAAGGCTTACCAGAAATGCTTCCCATGATCTCACAGGCAACTAGATTCTGTTTCAGATCTTAGTAGACAATAAGGTCAGCCAGCAAATTAGTATTAGGACAAAGGTATTGAGGTCAAAAAGAATCTTAAAATACTTACAAAAATACATGCATATTTTCCATCATTTTAGCAAATGATTTAAAATCATGATTGTATCCACTTATATTGTAGTTTAACTCATCTGTCATGTATATTTATTGTCTTCTTGCCAAACGATAAGATCAGCAGAGCCATATGTTTCCTACGCTCTTCTCACACATAAATTTTACTAAAGCTAAAACAAGCAAAATGTTACGGAGTCAGCAAAGGTATTGGTTGTTAAATTTGTGTTCCAGGCAATGTTGATCTAAAATATGAATTGCGGAAGTGCATTTTCAGTGAGTTAATATCACACCACTTGAGGTACAAAATATAAAACCCAAGGGGCCCCAGAAAAGTGTGGTGAAACTATTATATTCATTTAAAATGAAAAAGTTACCTGAAATTTGAGTGAAAATACAAATAAGATACATGACTACTTAATTTACGAGGAATGTTAAGTCTTAGTAGACTGAAGTATGGCTTCCGTGTAACAGTTACAGAACTTTAAAGCCAAAAAGAACCTTAGAGAGTATATAGTTCTCTCTGATGGATATAAATCTGAGGCCTAGGGCATCTGTGTAACTTTCTCATGGTCACATATATAATAGTTTCGTTCTATCGAGTTTATTTTTTAAAAAATCAGACTGTCCATTATAATACTTAATAGCTTATAATTGCTACATGTTTTTTAAACATAAAATTATATATCCCAATCATTCTCAAGTTTAACACTCTCAGAGAAGCTGGTCTTAATATCATGAACCAATACATGTTTACTGTTATATTTGACCTGTGACAAAATAGGAATAACCCAATAGAGCAATTGAATTGAGCTTCATTTGCTATCTCCTTGTCGCTTTCAGACACTGGTGTTCACACCCCATCTCGTGTTGTAGTTCTTCATGGAAACCTTTGCTTGTAACCACAAGGATTCAGGCACTTTAAGTCCCACATTTTAAGCATCTCTGTATTCCCCAGAACATAGCACTAGGCCTGGTGCACACTACCTGCCGTGTTTGTTGAATGAATGAATGGATGAATGAATGGGTGGATGATCATAATCTCTTATCCAATAAAGATCTTATTTTGGTAAGTTCTTATAAAGAAATTAATTCGCATGAAAAGTATAGAACTGGATCATAAAAACACCCTTTTTTCTCTTTTTTAAAAATTGTAATTTTAACACAATATTCCTACTTGATGAGAAAAACAAAATTAGGTAATTTTGATTCTCTTTTTCAGATTTTAAATCCCTTTTGAAATGACGTTTTAGCTGGCTCTCCAGATACTGAGCAATAGGAAATGAGGGCAGTGGGCTGTGAGTTAGGACTGAGTGTATTAAAGTAAAACCTGGGAAGGACTGGTAGGAACGAGCCGAAGAGATGGCCCAGGTGGGGATACACCAGACCTTTAAGTAAAGACAGCCTAGTGTCCCAGAACATGAACTTCAGGTGGTACATGGGCATTAAGCCCCATCAAAGCCAAAGCTTTCTGGATTAACTGAGGCTGGACATATAGGATCTAAATACCAAGACAAAGATTGCTTTAAGAAGGAAATTTTAGAATTTGTTGTTTTACCTGTGGGAAGTACTTGGTAGCATGAGGTAGTAGGAAAAACACAGGTCTTGAAAGGAGGCGGACAATAATTCAAATCCTGGCTTCTTCAATTAATAGCTCTGTGAATTTGGTTCAGTGACTTAACCACACTGAGCCTCTAGTTTTGTTGTCTGTAAAATGGGTTTACGTTAGTTCCCATTCTAGAATATGGCCATCTTGGAGACTACTAGTCAGCAAGCATTCTCTGACATAAGGAAAATGTGGGTGTTCCTTTGGCATAATTTTATCATCTCTATTTTGTAGATGACAAAAGCAACACCAGGAGTTTCAAAACACACACTGGACATCATCTTAGTAAAAAGGAATCTGCAAAAGTACACTTTCTTTAAAGAAAATTTACAAATAATATTCATGCATGTTTGGATCAACACAGTAAACACATATATACCATAGGAATCCAAATACGAATCCAAATCTAAAAACGACAGCAAAATTTATAATCAGAGAGACATTATATATAACAAAAATCAGTCTATTGATTTAAAATATAAAAGTATTGACTTATATTTGGTCATAGTTTAAAAGAAAATTAAAATTATACTCTTTTTAGAAATCATTTTCCAGTGTTGTTATGGAGAGAACTTCCTGTTTCTGGACTCTTGTGATGTTTAGTTGAGTGATGTGTAGGGTGATAAGAGACTGCTGTTGCTAAAGTCCTATAATTATGGAAGAGGATAATTGTCCATAGGCCACTGAGAAGGGCCACAAAATCTTTATCCCTGACGAAGATGTCAGTGGACTCTGGGGAATAGAGTTTTAACTCATAGTTGACCAGTTTGAATTTTATCATCAAACATATAGAGTCTTTTGCTGAAGACAGTTCAAAATAATTTGTTTTTTACATAGAAACTATCAAGATCCACAAAATGGGACATCTTAAATTGACCCTGACTTTAGTTGTCCACCAAGTACATTTTATAAAGAATAGAAGTTATGAGTACAGGCTCCAGAGTCAGAGGCTGGGTTTGAACACTAGTTCTGCTCTTTCCCAGGTGCACCAAGTTACTTAATCTATTCTTCAGTTTCCTCATCTAAAAAATAGGGACAATAATAATTTTTGCTCATATGGTTGTTGAGGCCATTAAGGGAGATAACTCACGTATACTTAGAAAAAAGTAAGCATCTAGTACAGATTAGATTTATTGGCTACTATAATTCCTGAGTGATGTTAGACTAAAACAGTCTTCAAGCTCTACAAGGAAGAAAAATCTGTCTAGGTATAGAATCATCATTCTATAGGATAAATACTAAGAAATTCCCAGAAGATATTGTGTGCTCAAATCTGCATTTGGCACTTTAGGTGAGGCAATGGCAGAATATGGATAGCTGGAGGGCAGGACTGTCGATGGTTCATCAATGACAGGTTAAGTTTCTAGCCTGCCGATTGCCGGGGCCCTCCATGATTAGGGTGAGAAGAATCAACAACAGATTCCCCAGCAAGGAGAAGGAAGTTAAGACCCCACCCTTATGGTTTTAGTTATTCACATCATTCTGCTCATTCATGGAACTTGATCAGCAAGTTTATACATAGACACTTTGTGGACTTTGTGAAGAGACACTGAATTTTATAGTGATTAACAAAGAATATTGCAGAGTCCTACAAATCTAGGTGTGCATGCCAAGATGACTCCCTCTTTTCTATGCAGTCGTAGCCCCTTTAGCTTCAGTTTATTCATGTGAAAGATGGTGGTCATACTAATACCCACCTCATTAGATTGTTGTGGTAATAAGAGTGATAGCCGTGACAGCATAAATTCCATTGTACAGTGCTTTCTGAATAAGAATGGCTCAGGAAAAGAAGAAAAAGAGGAAATATTATCATTCAGGGAGTGGTGACTTACTGAATTGATCCCTCCAAATACTGCTAATAATCATCAACTGGAAAATGTGGGGACAAAGCAGAAAGCATATGTGATAAATACTCTTCATATGTAGTTACCTAAATTCACTGCTCATTAAAATTATTGTCTTCTTAATAAAATCTCTCAGTGAATCATTTTCAGTTTGAAATCTTATTTCTTATAAGGAAAGTTGTGATTAATTTAAAAATCTATTGATTTCATATATCTCAAATACATTGAAAGATATTTGTCTATTTATTCTTATGGACAGTGGGATATGTCTTATCAGCCAGAGTTGCTTGTAGGTTTTCAGGATTATTTCCTGTTGGAAACTTTACAGCATAAAAAATGCATGTGATGTTTCTAACTTAATTATTTCGTACAAAGTCCGAAGTTGAAGATATTTCTGGAAAGTGTATAAAATATACAATCAATAGTGTCAACACTACACAGATCGAAGCTGGTGCTAACTTCTTGAACCAACCAATATGGATAAACTGAATGATCAGGAAACCTTATACATAACATTTTGATCAGCCATATTCAGGTATGTTGATTGATTTCAAAACCATTTAAACATATATCAAATTATCCTAATATTGCATATCTAAAAATGAGTGGTCCAAGATGCAATTCTATGTAAATGTGAAAATATATGCACATGAATATTTATATGTTTAAATTTATATATATGTATCATGTGCGTTTATATATATGTATGTGTATTTATATATCTAAATGTATAAATGTGTGTTTAAGTACAATATCATATTTACTATATTACTGATTAATACAAAAGTCTACCCAATTTTTATTAAAATATAAAGAACATTATGAATTTCTGAGATGGTTTGTGAATTGTAAAATATACTTTTCATTCTGTTGAAGCAAGACTTCTGAAATAGGATTCATTGGTAGGTTGCTACATTGTTAGACACTAGGAATTTGGGGCCTCTTGATAAGCAGGCATTGTGAGTGCTTTGCACAGTGTCTGGCTCCAAAAGCAAATTTGGATCCTGCCTAGCTCACTGGGCTTTCCTCCCAGGTTTCCTGATCAGAAAATTGAAGGCCAGCTGTTGCCTGTCATTAGGAAGCTTAGTGAAAGTCAACATGGGGCTAGAGGCTGGCTAAGGGCCAGTGGGGCACTGTCCACATTCTCCCTAAAGTCACCTAGAGAGGGGCTTTGCTAATGCTGCTTAGGGCTTGCTGTGTAATGTGCCTGCTCTAAAGTAGCCCAAAAGAGGTGATAAATCAATTTCAGAAGTTTCTATCATTTGGGTATATGTCATAAACGGGACTTTTTCAACAAGGTTTGGAATGAGGGGTTGATCATTCTTTGGTCTCATGCAAACATTATAATGGCTGAATCGAGAGATTCCCTTTGCGTTACTCTGAAGCTTTAATTAAAGTAGCTCCCTATCCTTTCCCTTTCTGACAGGGGCCTAAACATACCCACCCAATTCATTTTGTAATATAGTAAAGCCTCAGGGGTAAAATATTTTCTTACCTTCTTTAATGAAGACAATCAGGTTATACCCTCCACCCTAACAGTTGTTCCTAGTCTTGTTCTGATATCTTGGTTGGTGCTGCTACATATGCTGTATTTGTTCACATACGCTAAACTGTTAAACTCTCCTAAACTCCTCTAAATATTTTGGCTGAATAATTTCCCCTGGCAGTTGATTACCCAGGTTGCCCACATACTGAGTATTCTGAATTTGTCTGTCTTTTATCAAATCATTTCATACAGTGTCATATTTTTGTTTAGCAAAACCTATTGAAAGAAAAGAAAATGCTGACATTTGAATGGAAAGGCCAGAGGGCTTAGGAAATGCCAGAGGAATTCTGCAAATATCCTTTCTTAGTGGCCTAGACAATTGGGATCCAATTCTTCTTGGGCAGCAGATGGAGGTGGTAAAAACTGAGCTTCTAAATGGCACGAGTGTCTGAGTTAAAGGGCTTGGTGCTGTGCCATGCAAACAGCCCTGCTTTTTTCCAGCCTGCAACCAGGATGGACGCCAGCTTTTAGAGAAAACTGGGCCTCTCAGAGAAAAGAGAAACCCAAATCGCCCTTGGGTGTCTAGAAATGATCATAGTTTAAAAGATAATAGATCTGTTGAATAGGAATGCCAATGTTACACCAACACTATTAACACTCGTTAACTCCATGGAGCATGTGTGGGCACGTGCATGTGTGTATTTTTATCCCTTAGGTTTTAAACAATATAAAGCTGATTACATCTTATTCCCACATATTTAACTACTCTCTATCTTTTTCACTTTCTTTTCTCTTTCCTCTCCCTCTCT
>NW_006443138.1:12861727-12888925 GCF_000325575.1 Pteropus alecto
CCTCTCTCCCACAGCAATAGTATTATGTATTCTGATTATTTTGGGTGGAAGGAAGAGAAATTAAATGTTAATAGCATATTAAATTATCAAATGTCTTAATGCTTTTTTTTTCAGTATTTTCTCTAAAATCACTTGATTCTTCTACCTTTGCAATCTTGAGCATGTGAAACATATATATATATATATATATATACTAGCACAGCTCCATCATATATTAAAAGTTACTAGTTTTTGAACAAATTTTACATAATTTATATCTCTCCTCATTTTCTGTAGATCTACTTAATGCCAATGATTAACAAAATCATAAAAGGAAATTTTACTAAGTCTGTATACTGTTAGAACAATAAAAAATGCTAATAAATTTTGTTTTTTAGCTTAAGAATTATGAGTATTATCTCACACATTTACAATTGTAGACACTTAAATAATCATATTGCTCATGGAGAGGTGAGAGTAGGAGGAAGTGTCTGGTCTACTGTACTGAAAGTATTTTTCAATATTTTGGAGACGAGAACATTCACTCAGAATTCTATAGTCATCTATTATCATGTCTGTACTAAGAAAAAAAGAAAAACAACTTAGCTCTTCTTCCAGAGTTTAAATAAATATGCCCAATTATTTTAACCAGTTTCCACTGACTTGTCAAAAATCCTCGCGCACAATAACGGCCTGCCAACAGCAAGACTGGACAGAAATACTGTACAATAATTGATTTTGTTAGTTGAACATCTGGCAGAACAGGCTGGTTATTTACTTGGAAGCAATGTTCCCCAACCGGAATAAGTTCGCTGTTGGGTTTTAGAGCACTAAAGTGCCAGATCAGGCTGCTCTGGGTATAAAACACATAGATGGCAACAAGCAAGTGAGTCAATGAAATAAAATGAGGAAGAGATGAGACACATTTCACATATGGGCTGTGGGTTAGATGACATTTTTTCCAGCATCTTACTGGAGTTTAAAATGGAAACCAGGCAATATGCAGTAAGATAATTGTTTTACTTCACATTATTTGCAATTAGCTCGCCTTTTTCTTAAATGGAGTTTTGCTTTAATAAATGCCAGTAAGGAAAACTCAATTATGAGAAAAAATAATTTATTTTCAAAATATAATACTTGCAAAAGTGCATCTATGGTATAAGATCCTACTGATAAGAATGCAGTACTGATTATAATAAATACCTTCATTTGACTTGTTTCTTATTTACCATATCTGGCATATGTATCTGTATGTTGGGTGGTTTGCTTGTCTCATAATTGTGTGATTTGGCAACAATGAAAAGTTCTCAGTGTGTTCTCTCTTACTCTGATTTCTCTAAGTGAGCTGTAAGTTACAGATTATGCTTGGGACCATAATATGTTGCTGTGGATATTTTTGTTGTGTGTTTAATTTTAAGGATCTTGTGGCAGCATATGTGTGTGTGTAATATGTGTGTATAAATATACATATACATACATACATACATACATGCAAAGAAATGGTCAGTTGTACTAAGCATGAATGGTAGGTTATGTTGGCATGACCTCCTATTCGTATTCCTCAAATTGCAATAGTTTTTACCTCCTAAGATGGACTTCCAAATAGACAGAGATCGCATTGTGGGTAAGAATCCTACCAATTTTTATATTCTAGCCCAGTTACTGACATATAGTAGATGTTAGTGAATACTTATTAGCAAATCCCTCCATTATATGCATTTATTTTCAGCACATCTTTTATCATGTCAAACACAAGTTTATGGAAGAAGTAAACCATCATATACTGGTGACCGTTGAACAATATGGGGATAGCGGTACTGACCCATGTGCAGTTAAAAATCTGCATGTAACTTTTGGGTCCCCCTAAATTTAACTAATAGCCTATTGTTGACTGGAAGCCTTACCAATAAACAGTAGATTAACACATATTTTGTATGTTATATATATTATTATCTTATAGTCTTATAATAAAATAAGCTAGAAAAAAATGTTAAAATCATCGAAAAGAGAAAATCCACATATATATTTATTGAAAAAAATGCATATAAGTGGACCCATGAATTGAAATCCATATTGTTCAAACATCAACTATATAAATGTGAAGTATTTTTGCTTTGCTATGTATATGCTTAACCTGAATATTTGTCATATTTACATAGTTCTATTATCTCTATAAAAGATACATTTGGCCGATAAATAGTAAGAATGGGGATTAATGCAGTGAATTTTAAAATTTTCTCAAATAGAAACTTATTTCAAGAACGTTGGAAATTCACTGGATTTATAGTTTTTATTCAACTGTCTGGCTCATTCTGGCAATCTTTGAGCAACATGTCATTTTAGTCATATAATTAGCATCTAAAAGATTGGGCTCAGGGGCCAGGGAAATCTGAGTACAAATCTCACCTCTACCGCTTTCCTGGCTGTTTGACATTAGGCAAGAGGCTTCGTCTTTCTGAATCTCTTGTACTCATTGGGAATGATAATAAGTATAAGTATACATGGGAATAATAATTATACAAGGGACAGTTGGAAAGATAAATGAGGCAGAGTATTGTACTGCCTTTAGCAAGTTCATGATGAGTGGTGAGTGATGATGACATGTTGCTCAGAGATTGCCAAATGGTGATTTTTATTATTTGAGCATATCAAACCAACTGGTTTTATTTTTTCAGACTCTGGATTTGATCAAAGTTTAGTTTTTTATCAAATCTGTCTTAATATTTATTGATTGATATATTGGAGCATAAATATTTTCTCTTTAAATAACAATAAGATAGAAATTTTAATGTAATGCTACTAGGGTATGTAATTCAAAGTTCAGATTTTTTATATATCAAGTAAAATTGTATAAAATTTATCCTCAGATCACCTTAGGCCAGTTTAACAAGTTATAGAGTAAGTCACAATGTTTTAACATATCTTTGTACTTTCAAATTCACGATTAGTTAAACAATCTATTCATGAATCATTCACTTTCAGATGCTACACTAAGTACCGAGAATAGAGGATGTAAGTGACATTTTCTCAGGTTGCAAGGAACTCAGAGACCATGAGAGAAAAACATTTACATCAATGAAGCAAGAGAAGCTTGTATAATGAATGGAGGTAATGTAGAGGAGGTGGTGGTTAACTATTGAAGTGGTGGACTTATATGGCTTTTTGAGGGGGAAACAAAGTCATGATTGTGTTTAAAGGTGCAGAGACCGGAAGTAGGTTGTCGTGTTTGGGTGTTTATATGCAGTTTGAAGTTGACAGAAAGTAAAGTCGATAGGTGGGATGGAGAGAGACAAAGTAAAGTTGTTGGTAAAAGTGAGATTATGAAGGGTCTTATAATCAAGACATGGCTACTTCTGTGTGCATCTGTTGATTCCGTTCTCTGCCAGTTGAAAAGCATGGGATCGTGATCACTTTCTTCAACTCAAAGAGCAATATGCCAATAGAGATCTATGCTCATCATTATTCTAAATGTGGTCAACATTTGCTGGGCTCAAGGTATATCATAATATCTTACATGGAATGTGGAAACCCTGAAGAACTTGTAAGGTGACAATTAGTACGAGTTAAATGATACCTAGGGTCTAAAGTAACAACTTTTCTTTATCCTGTTCTCTCTTTGTTGGAATGCACTTGACACCACCCATAAGATAAGTAGTTACTCACTTCTCTGTATTCTCTTATTGAATTGCACTGGCCTCTGTTTATTTCTAGTTGTATGATATGAAGTGACTTGTTTCTATGCCTGTCTCCTCCACTAAGCCATGAAGTCTTTATATCCCCAGTGCACAGAACAGGTACTTAATAAATATTCAAACTCTTCATTTTCTAGGCTTAGTAATTTTCAGTGACATTAAGAAAAATATCACTTTTTTATCAATTGATTAAGATTCTGGCTACCATAGTGATTATGTGTGTGATTAAATTTAAACCATCTTGAGTTACTCAACTGTGTTTTCAAGGAGGGATTTTAATAGACTGTTATTCAAAATTAATTGACTATTAGGTGTTGGGCACTATTCTGAATCCTGGAGATATAAAAATGAAAATACATGCTTTCTGGTCTCAAATAGTTTCCAGTTTCTGCCCTCTGATACATGCAAAAAAATTGATGTACAAGAAAACAGAAGTGTGTAAAAAATGCAATAACAAGCTGCACTCAAGTCAGCTTGAGATGGTAGGAAGTCTTTGATGGAGGATGGAACATTTGACCTGGTAGCAAGATATTAGTTTTCAGGTAAGTATGCAGGGGATGGATTGGGAATTTTCTCGAGGAGCTAATCTTAGAAAGGAGAAAACCTCCTTACATTTCTGATAAGGTAGAAGAAGGAAAAAGGATAAAGGTGGGAACAAGACAGATATAGATGGAATATATGTATGAGGAAAGATCTGAGCACTGAAGAAATGGATGCCTGGTAACCAGTGTATTTCAATTGTATAAAAATCTATGCCACCCTCCTATAAATAGCTTGAAAAATAGCTATATATAGTCATTGTGGATAGCTAGATAATTCTTTCTAGAGTGTTACCTTTGAATATATTTATGTGTACATTTAAAGCAAAGTTATGGTCATATTATGCCTGATATTTTGTCACTGGAAATATTCATTTCATGGTAAACTGGCCATTTTACAAATATATAAGAATTATTCTACAACGTCATTTCAAATGGTTAAACAATATTTTTATGAATGTATCCCAATTCGTTAACCATTTCATTATTTTTAGAAATTTAATTGTTTTTACTTTTATTTGTGATACATCACACCATGGACATTCTTAGAAACTAAACATTTGCTATTTCAACTTAGCCTTTATTTTTTAGGACAAATTATAGAAGTGGACTTGTTAGATGATAATGTATACACATGTATTTGAAAATTTTGTA
Source organism: Pteropus alecto (assembly GCF_000325575.1). Lineage (NCBI taxonomy): Eukaryota > Metazoa > Chordata > Mammalia > Chiroptera > Pteropodidae > Pteropus > Pteropus alecto. Next base: position 12,866,592 of record NW_006443138.1, read on the forward strand.
ATAGTTTCTAGTTGTCCTCTAGAAATGTTATAACAATTTTAAGCATGACTATCTTTTTTATTTCCTCCCTTCTTTTTTTCTTCCTTCTCTCCCTTCCTTTTGTTTTTCTTTCAACAATTTCATTGAGGTATCATAATTAATGTATACAATTTGATAAGGTTAAGTATATGCATATATCCATGAAACTGTCACCACAATAAAGGTAATAAACAGCTCCAAATGGTTCCTCATGCTTTTTTGTTTTTTGTTTGTTTTTGTGTGTTAAGAACACTGAACATGAGAGTTACCCTTTTAACAAATTTTTAAATTGCACAATACAGTGTTGTTATCTATAGGCACAATGTTGTATAGCGGTTCTCTAGAACTTATTCATCTTGTATAACTAAAACTTTTTACCCATTAAACAACAAATGCCTCTCCTTAGCCACTGGCAGTCATCATTTTACTCTCTGATTCTATGAGTTTGATTCTTTTAGATACCTCACATAAGTGAAATTGTGGAGTATTTATTGTTCTGTGACTGACTTATTTCACTTAGCATTATGTCCTCAAGTTTCATCCATGCTATCAGGATACACTTATTTTCTTTGTGCTGAACAATATTCTATTGTACATCTATACCATATTTTCTTTATCCATTTATCCATCAATGGGCATTTAAGTTGTTTCCATATCTTGGCTATTGTGAATAGTATCACAGTGAACACAGAATGCAGATGTCTCTTCGAGATCCTCATTTCAAATTCTTTTGGATATATAACCAGCAGTGAGATTTAAGCATGACTTTTGAATGTTCTACTGTAGGACCATTTCCTAGTGAACTACTTACCAGTAATGTGACTTATAAGAGTAATTCTGAGTCCATTTATTAAAATATATTTTTTATACCTTAAATTTTTCACTAGTCAAAGATAAAACAAAATTCTGTAAGCTAGAAACCATTTCAAGATGTGATATTTAATATTTTGATAATAGTGATACATATTTGTTTAAGTATTTTAAATACTTGTTTCTATCATCAGTTATCATAGTCTTCTTAACAATTATAATTTATAAAGTTCCAGTATTTACCTCAGATTTTCTTATTTTTTAAAACATATTAGTATTATTGGAAGACTCAAATCAGGCTTTCTTTTCTAATAAAGTATTGTGATTTACATTTGAGAGATTGTAAATTTTTAATCTGGTGTGTTTTCATTTTATAGGAAGCTAAATACAAACAAAACCCCAAAAATACAGAGCAGGAAGGCACATTAATGATTATCCAGCCTGTAGTCCCATCCTTTCACACTGTGAATAGAAAGTCAATTTGCAGAAATATTTTGCTATTGGGCCAGTATAACAGCTTTCAATTATTAAAGAAGCTTGTCAGATCTTTGAAAATCTACATAACATCGCAGATTTTCTTCTCCTTTGTAGCCGTGCTTGCTGTCAGAATATATTTAGAAACATTGATGCTTAAGCAAATGTGTAATACATGTGGCCAAAGTAATGCAGCATAAGTGTAAGTTTACTCTAGGGAATGAGAAACTAGAGTTTTGATGTTTGTGCTTAAATATTTAGTACCTAGGCCAGCTCTAGGCAGAATTGGTAAAGCATATCTTTGGCATTCTCATCTTTTAGCTCCTTTCTGTATGGGATTGCTGATGTACTGATATACTGGGCCCGTGGTACAACTCTCTCTTTTACTGAAGTTTCCAACATAGGTCCTTCTGCCCTCCTGACTGTCTCTTCTCTCCATTCCCATCTTTCCACCTTCTAATCTTCTCCAAGCTTCATATCCAACATCTGATGTAGTAATTGTGTAGGACAATGGGGTCTTGGCTGTTTAAACTACAAGGAAAAGCCACAATGTTGAAATCCTCTTGAGATCAGACGAGAGACAAGAGAACTTAGCAGACAACTGGCAAGTGCATTAGGGAGATGAAAACATAAATCAGGAAATGAGTATGTGAATTGGTAGCTAAGAGAAAAACATCCATTGATGGCAGAGCTGGAGAGAAAAGTACAGAAATTTGATCAGAGAGATAAATTGGATTCATCCTAGGACAAGTGATAGCGGATGGGTGACCTTTAGATAGCGATGAAGGTCTAGTTCAGGATCAATTTAGCAGATACTGGCCTCTGGCTTCCAGTATTTTTATAGGTATCTCTGCAAATATTTTTTACATATGCTGGGCCTGAAAGTGGTGGGTTTCTTCCAGGCATCTTTTAACCCTTGAAACTCAATAAAAATTAGCCAGTATTTATATCTTTTCTCATTATTATTTGGTACAGATACATTTTCTGGTACAGATAACATTATTATCTGGTACAGATAATAACGAGAAAAGATATAAATAATTAGCCTTTATTTATTCACTAAAATCACTCAGGACCCTATTTGGCCTTCCTTGTTCCATTTTCTTTTTGAAATTGTAATAACAGCTGGCCCTAACATAGTGCTTAGTGTGGTGGGTCCTGTTTTAAGTGCTTTATATGTAAACTCATTACATATCCAATTTATTTTACATTTTATTACATATAGACATATTTACAACTCATTACATATCCAAACTCATTTTATCTTCAATACAACATTAAGTAGGAACAATTATTATCATTTTAGATGAGGAAACCTAAGCACAGGGGTTAAGTGACATGCTCAGGGTCATGTAGCTGGTGAGTGGCAGAGTTAGGATTTGAAACCAGGCACTGTGGCTTCAAAGCTCATGCACTTTATGACTGCTGGGCTGCTGTCTAAACTAACTGTTTCTCCTTTTATAACCAAAAAGATGGGGAGATTCCAGGATGAATATAAGAGAGGGTCGTCACCATTGTATAATTTCATACTGATTTTACATTCATTAAATCAATCTTTGTAGATGTACTTGAACTTTTGAAGTTATTCAACTTTTATTTACTATTGTCCAATATATGCCAGGGTGATAGAGATACAAAGATGAATAAGAAATTATTTCTATCTTTCAGAAATCTAGAGTCAGATTTGCAAGCAGGTACATTAAAATATGATTTCTTAACTGCTGTTACAAAAGTATGGGCAATACTTTTGCCCATATAATGGAACACAGATAAGAGAGCGATAATCTCTACCGAGAGATTTCTAAGAGTCTTTCTTGAAAATATGACAGTTGTATTGGGACTTAAGGTTTAAGGAGGGTGTTTTCATAACAAAGAAGAGGGAAAGGGTATTTCAACCAAAGAGACTCCATGAGCAAAGGCAAAGTGTCATAAAAAGGCTGAGATCATTTTGGAAATAATGGGGACTTCTGTGTGGCAGGAGCATGTGCGTGCATAGTGAAGGATGATAAGAAATGAAAACAATTTCAAAGATGTATGCATGCCAAGTTAAGGGATTTGAATTTGTATTATGTAGATACTGGGAAGGTTTCCTTTAGAAGTCTGATGCAGAAGAGTGTTATCAAAATATTTATTTGATGAGAAGCTTTTGCTATAGGCTGTTAAAGAATAAACACTAGAATAAGAAGCATCAGGTATGAGACTAAAAAACTTCTAAGCCAGAGGCTTTGACAGCCAGAGCTCAAGCAGTATTCATGCACTTGGAGAAGAGGAATTGAATTTGAAATTTTTTCTCTGGTAGAATAAATAAGATTTGATAAATGATTGAAGGTAGGGGATGAGGTTTGTTGAGAAGCAGTGCCTTTGAAGCTTCTAGCTGATGAGATAGATTGCATATTATTTAGAATTCTGGTTAGCTGCTGCACCAAAGATCCAATTCGACAATAGTAGTTTAAACAAGGCAGAAGTTGATAGATGACTGGCTTAAGAAAATGTGATATGCATATATATACTATGGAATATTATTCAGCCTTAAGAAAGAAGGAATCTTGCCATTTGCAACAACATGGATGAACCTAGAAGACACTATGCTAAGTGAAATAAGCCAGAAGCAGAAATACAAATACTGTATGCTCTCAGCTATGTAAGGAATCTAAAGTAGTCAGACTCATAGAAGCAGAGAGAATGGTGATTGCCAGGATATAGAGGTAGGGAGGGATGGGGAGATGTTTGTCATGGGCTACAAATTTTTAGTTATATGAGATAAATTTATGTACAACAGTGTAACTATGACAGTACTGTATTGTATACTTAAATTTGCTAAGAGGATAGATTTTATGTGTTCTTAACCATATTTATAAAGAAAAGGAAAAAAAGAAAAAGGTAACTGTGAAGCGATAGATATGTTAATTAGCTTAATTATTGTGATTATTTAATTGTATACATATATTAAATCATCAAATTGTATACCTTAAATGAATATTATTTTTAAATGTCAATAATTTAAAAAAATGAGGTAGACATTTATTTCTTTTTCAGTCAAACAATCCAGGTTTAGTAGCCTAGAGATAATATGGGGTTCCTTGGTTTTGCAGATCCTGATATATTTTTCCTTGTTGCTCCTACCCTTAGGGTTATACCCTCATTCATATGGCTAAAGAGGTCTCATCAGCAAGATAGTTAGTGACACAGTCAATCAAATAGGAAGGAACAAAAGGGAGAAGAGATATTTAGAAAGTCTGGTCACATTCTATTGGCCAAAATAGATACCTGGCCATTTTTAGAAGTAAAGAAGGCTGGGAATTGTAGTCTTTATTATGGATGGCCATGTACTCAGCTAAAACTTGGGGATTATATTGTTAAAGGAAGAGAGGAAGACTGGATATTGAGGTACAATTTATAGTTTCAACTATAGAGTGTCTGATGACCATGTTAATAGCGATGGAGGTGGTAGAACATGTTTAGAGAGAAATGAGGAAATAATGAGTTTCACTTTGGATATATTAAATTTTAGGTGTCTGTGAGACTGTCTGATAGCTATGTACAAGAGGTAGTTTGAAGTTAGGGTTTTTATCATGACAGATAAAATTGGCAGTCATGAGCAGTTTGAAGCTGTGTCAAACGAATTGGGGAGGCCATTAATAGCAAATTTTGAAGACTAAGTAGAGATTCTAAATGAGGACAACCTTGGAAGGAATAGATTGAAGATAGGAGCAGGAGCCAGTCAGAAGTGTTAATAGAGCAGAGGAGGAGATGAACAGAGACGTAGGGAAGAATGACACCGGGGTTCTCCTTCAGGGTTGTGGGCCCCATTTCACTGCTGTTATAACAGCACTCTATGGCATTGTTGCATTTTTTACTGTGCCCATAAAAGTGATTCCACTGTAGGGCTTCCTACCTGTCAGCAAATAGCTTCCAGATTCCCTAAGAGTCCAGTCACAATAGCCTTCACATATGGCATCATGCCAATGGCCTGGATGGAGTCAGAAACCATCAGTTGTACAACCAGTTTGGATAGATGATTTTCTTCAGCATCCAAGGCAGAATGGATACTTCAGTTTCCAGGGCCAAGGGGTCAATGAGTATAGCAGAAGAAAAAAAAAGGGAACGCAAATTAAGAATGCCAGAAAATTGGAGGTTCCAGTCTGGCTAGGAAAGTAAATACAGTTTGGAGTGAAAATATAAAAGTAACAGGAATAGAATTAGCATTCTCAGATAAAAACTTAAAACTATATATACTGCTATCTTAATAAATCTATGAATAAAGATACTGATATAGATCCTATGGCAGTGCCTAGCACAGAATAGTCACTAATAAATATTCTTTAAGTGACTTTTTTCCTTCTTGGAAAGATAAATTTTTTCTTATGTAGTTTTGGGGGACATTTTGCGAAAAATAGCTCTCTAGAATGCATTTGAGATACAAATGGGAATTGGATTATGTGTTGCTTTTTTTTATTTTTTGATATTTCATCCTTTTGAACATTTACTAGTATGTTTAGATAGTGCTGCCATAGTCCTCAGTTCATTTGTTTCTTTTGACCTTATTTAAATAGGTTTAAATTTTGTGTATAAATTTTGTATATAAAATTTTGTATATAAAATTCCAGCTGGCTTGGGGATGTCTAGGTAAGCTTAGCAAGAGGATTTATTCACTGTCTCTCATATAACTAGACTTTTGTATTAACATTACATTATGTGCAGAAATAAAATTTGTTCCTTTAAACTCTAAGTTTAAATTAAGACTTGCTGAACTATTTCAGGTGGTGCACTTAAAAAAATGAATACTATAAAATGGTTGTTTGCTTGAATAGTTTAACCTCTGTTGCCATTCTTCATTCGATATTTATCAAAAGACTAGTATTTAAATTAAGTATAGCATAAACTATGAAAAATGGACTTAAGACTCAATATTTAGGGAACAAGAGAAAAGGGGCTATATTATCACTAATGGTGAATCATTTCAAAAGCAGTTTAATTTTCCATGCTGTAGAAATTGCTACAGCAATTCTAAAGTATATGATTATGAAGTAAATTAGAATTGTGCCTAGCAAAATGCTTTATAATTCTTCATTCAATCAAATCATTTAAGGTTTAAGATTTCACAGTCTCAGTTTTCTCATCTGTAAAGTGGGAATAATCTAAACAGGAAAGTAATTGTCTCTAAATAGTTTCCTTATTCACTCCCCTGTTCCACTAAAAGTCTCAGTCAGTTAATTCATCCTCATTATATTCCTTTCTCAGTGAAAAACAGTCAAAGTAACAAAGCTCCTAACCATTTGGTTGTATTTGTACAAACCCAAGTAAGAAGAGAAGGATAACAATTCTTTATTTTAGTACATTAATTTATATTGAGACAATTTTAACATGTTCATTTTGTCCCCTAAGATCTTTTTCTAGAGATAAGTATATGAAATAAGCATACTTCTTGCATCTCTGATTATAATAAAAGTGTATATTCTAGAAGAATAGTAATAACTGGTAGTTATCTTGAATACTTTATAATCTTAAGCTCACTTTTATATTCTTTATTGCATAGGATTCCACAGGGAATATTTTGCTCATACAGGAATATATTTTAACATCCAACTGCTATTTTATCACCTTGACTTTTTAAAAATAGCAATTCACTTTTGCCTCACTGAATTTGTTGACTTTCAGATCCCCAGAGATTCCTTATGAAAAACCCCACAGGTAAAATCAGTTACCTGTTAGTGGCCTAAGAGTTACACTTTGCATTTTGTACACTGAGATATCTTTATCATGCCACACAATAAATAACAGTTAGTCTCAGTAATGAGTTGGTGAATTCAAGGAACTCATCATATTGGGTGAGAGTATTAATATTTGGTATTTAAGCCATAGGCATTTCACATTGAATATAAAGGAACTAGCTATACTGTATAACTGGTAGATGGTTATATTACATAAAATATTGATGTGCTTTAGTCTGACTTTCTAAATTTAAATTAATTGGGGTGACTTTGGTTAATGGAACTATATGTTTCAAGTGTACAATTCTATAATCCATCATTTGTATATTGCACTGTGTGTTCACCACCCAAAGTCAAATCTTCCTTTGTTACCATGTATTTGACCCCTTTTACCATTTTGTCCCTTCCCCCATCCCCCTTTCTCTCTGGTAGCCATCATACTGTTGTTTGTGTCTATGAATTTTTATTTATTTGTCTGTCTTGTTTTTCATTTGTTGCCGTCCGTTTTATATCCCACATATGAGTGAAGTCACATGGTTCTTAACTTTTTCTGTCTGATTTATTTGGCTTAGTATGATATTCACAAGATCTATACATGTTGTTGCAAATGGCAGTATTTCATCTTTTGTTTCTTTTATTTTTCACTGAGAGGTAATATATATTAAGTGGTCACTCCATACATGTATAGTGCTAAACACTTAATGTTTATTAGCTCATTCATCTTCACGATGGCCTCATGAAATCTAATACATAATTTTCCATTTTTTAAATAATTTTTATTATTTTTTGATTATAGTTAGCATACAATATTATACTACTTTTAGATGTACAACATAGTATTAGACATTTATTTAACTTACAAAATATCACCCTGATAAATCTACTACCCATCTGATACCATACATAGTTATTACAATATAACTGGCTGTATTCCTTATGCTATACTTTACATACCCATGACTATTTTGTAACTACCAATTTTTACTTCTTAATCCCTTCCCCTTTTTCACCCATCCCCCCCAATACTCCTCCCATCTGGCAACCATCAAAATGTTCTCTGTATCTATGAGTTTGTTGTTTATTTTTTCTTCAGATCCTACATGTAAGTGAAATCATATGGCATTTGTCTTTCTCTGTCTGACCACTCAGCATAATATCCTCTAGGTCCATTCATGTTGTTGCAAATGGCAAAGATTTATTCTTTTTATGGTTGAGTAATATTCCATTGTATGTATGCATTACCTCTTTTTTATTCATTCATCCATTGATGGACACCCAAATTGCCTCCATATCTTGGCTACTATAAACAATGCTGCAATGAACATATGGATGCACAGTTCCCTTCAAAGTAGTATTTTAAGTTTCTTCAGATAAATATCCAGAAATGGGCTTACTGAGTCCTTCTTTGTATCTTCTTGTAGACTTTGTTTTAAAGTACTTTGTCTGGTATAAGTATTGCTACCTTAGATTTTTTTTTTTATTTCCATTTTCGTGAGATATCCTTTTAATCTCTTTACTTTCAGTCTGTGTGTATCTTTTGATCTGAAGTGAATCTCTTGTAAAGGTCTTGTTTTCTTATCCATTTACCCATACTATCTTTTGATTGAAGCATTTAATCCTTTTTTTAAAAAATTGGATGCAATTGTTAATAGATATGTAGTTATTGCCATTTTATTTTATATATTTAAATCTTTTTTTCTTCTTAAAGAAGTCCCTCTAACATTTCTTGTAATATTGGTTTTGGGTTGATGAACTCCTTTAGCTTTTTCTTATCTGAAAGCTCTTTATTTATCCAATTCTAAATGATAGCTTTGCTGGGTAGAGTAATTTTGGTTATAGGTCCTTTCTTTTCATCACTGAATATTTCATGCCAATTCCTTCTGATCTGAAAAGTTTCTGTTGAGAAATCAGCTGACAGTCTTATGGGAGCTCCCTTGTAGGTAACTAACTGCTTTTTTCTTGCTGCTTTTGAGATTCTATGTCTTTAATGTTTGGCATTTTAATTAAGATTTGTCTTGGTGTGAGAAGAGATGAACACAGTGTCTACCTACTTCACCATCTTGACCAGAGTCACTATTTCATCTTTTCTTATGTTTGAGTGTATTTCATTGTATATGTGTACCACATCTTCTTTATCCAGTCATTAATTGACGGACACTTAGGTTGCTTCCATGTCTTGGCCACTGTGAATAATGCTGCTATAAACATAGGTTTATATATATGTATACATATATATACATATATATATACACACATTTAGTATGCATACATATATTTTTTAGCTCTGTTTATTAAAAGACCCTAGGAGCAAAAACAGCTCATAAAGAATACCAACTAATTAAAGAAGATACTCCCCTCTATGAATAAATGTTTTCAAAATTTTCAGATAGATACTCAGAAGATAAATTGCTGGGTCATATGATAATTCTATTCTTCATTTTTTTGAGGAATCTTCATCCTGTGTTACACAGTGGTTGTACCAACTTACATTCCCACCAGCAATGTATAAGGGTTCCTTTTTTTCTACAACTTCTCCAATACTTGTTATCAATTATCTTGTTGATAATAGCTATTCTAACAGATGTAAGGTAGTGTCTCATTGTGGTTTGATTTGCATATCACTAATAGCTAGTGAAGTTCAGCATCTTTTTATATGTCTATTGGTCATTTGTATATCTTCTTGGGAGAAGTATCTGTTCAGATCTTCTGCCCATTTTTAATGGGATTTTTTGTTTTTTCATTGTTGATTTGTATGAGTTCTTTATATACTTTGGATATTACCACTTATCAGAGGTATTGTTTGCAAATATCTTCTCCCATTCTGTTGGAAGCTTTTTGCTTTGATACAGTCTCATTTTGCATTTTTACTTCCCTTGCCTTTGAGGTCGAATTCATAAAATCCTCTCTAAGTCCAAGATCCATAAGTTTAGTACCTATATTTTCTTCTATGTAGTTTATTGTTTCAGGCCTTATATGTAGGTCTTTGATTCATATTGAGTTAATTTTTGCCTATGGTGACAAATACTAGTATACTAGTTTCATTGTTTTGCATGTGGCTTTCCAATTTTCCTACACCATTTATTGAAGAGACTTTCTTTTCTCTATTGTATGTTTTTGGTTCCTTAGTCAAAAATTATTTGCCCATATATACAGGGGTTTATTTCTGGGCTCTTAACTCTGTTCCATTGGTCTATGTGTCTGTTTTTCTGCCAATACCATGCTGTGTTGATTATTGTCGCTTTGCCTTTTTCTTAACCTTTTTCTCTCAGGATTGTTTTGGCTATTCAGGGTATTTTGTGCGTCTGTACAAATCTGACAACTTCCTATTCTATTTTTTAAAAAGATAGCATTGGGATTTTGATGGAGATTACCTAAATTTGTATATTGCTTTGGGTAATATGGCCATTTTAACTGTGTTGATTTCTTCTATCCATAAACACAGAATCTCTTTCTTTGTGTCTTCTTCAGTTTCTTTTAATCATGTCTTGGTGTTTTCTGTGTATAGATCCTTCACATCCTAAGTTTATTCCTAGATATTTATTCTTTTTTGTTGCAATTGCAAAAATAATTGTTTTTTTCCTGAAACTTACTTTTGAAACTTGTTATTATTATACTAATGGTGGATTAGGTGCCCTTCTTTCATAACATTTTAGTACCTCGGTTTACTCTTCTTAATTTATTATCACACCATATTGATGTAGTCTTTTACTTTTCTGCTAACAAGTGAGCAACTTCAGTACAGAAATTATCTCATTCTTTACTGCAGTCCTAGAATCTAGCACATAGCATGTGCACAATAAATATTTACTGAATCTATGAAGTCATATGTATTTAATTGCAGGAAAAGGGGGAAAATCCTCTAAAAATTCCTTGAACAATTAAGGAATTGGACTTAATAATTTAGATACAATTTGAACAAGACTCTCACCACATCTCTCTGCAGTTTGTTTAGCCCTTTACATCTCCAGGTCAAAACTTTACCCTTATGTTGGCTTCCCTCAGGGAGCAAAATGGCTACAACATGTGCCTTGCATATTTGGGGCAAGAGACAGAGTGTATGTCCCAAACTGCTAGAAACAGTTCTGACACTCATTCTAATTGGACTCTTATAGGTCATATGCCATTCTTGAACCAATAACTGTGGTCAGCATAGAATATGCTGATTCACTTTGCTGTGTTATGCCCCTAAAAACTGATTGGAGTTAGGAGACAAATGAATGCAAAGAAACTGTATAAAATATTCACTAAAATTAATTAATAAAATTCCAAGTCTCTAATGCATTTTAAGAAAGTGTAGGGTAATGAGATATTTTAAAAATGTTTTAAATCTGCAAAATATCACTCTTCATTAGTTCCAAAATAGTTGCACATGTGTTAACAGAAGTATATTTAAATCCGTTAGTAATAATTCTGGCTGCATGCAATTAACTGAGATCTAAGACTTTAGCGAAAATTATAGTGGGCAATTATCTTCAAAATTCCATGTAGGAAAAGCCTTCTACCAGCCCTAACCCCTACCAATCTATCCCCTTAAATCAATGAGGAATTTTATCCTTCAACAATGGATGGATTTTCTTTTGATAATAGGAAAATGACTAACTTATTGGAAAACAAACATAGAAAAGAGAAATGGAAAGAAGCAAACTTTGTAGAATCACTTTTTCCTAGAGCCATCCCTGATGTTTCTGACTTCTTAAAAATATGATTTTATGTGCACATTTACATTTTGAAAGAAGATAAATGAATGAATGAAGTATCTAAGAGAGCGGATTGTAGAAGGAAGCCAAAACCAATATTAGGGGTGAGGTTAGTGCTAACTGTGTTTAAAACTTAAGTCATCTTCTTGTATAATTTGTTTTTCGTGTATTTGCTTCCATGTCAGTCCCATTTTCTTTCTTTTCAACCCTATACAAATCATATTGTCTGATCCTTTCTTCTCTTACTCCCACACTGCCTTGCAACATCATTTAACTGTTTTCTTTTACATGTCTTGTCCCCTAAAATGAGATGTAAACATTCTGAAAGCAAGAACTTTGTCTAGTCCTTCTCTGGAATTAACTTCAGCATTTTGTAGAGTTGCTCATTAAACAATTGGTACTGAATAAATGCTTGTGGGAATTGGATCAAGTGATCTATTTTGCAGAAATTTGGGGAAAAGTGGACTATAGTGATGTGTATTTGCCTAACATTTTTTTCACTGTAAAACAAATTAAAACTTAAATATTGACATGCAAAGGAAAAGATCCAATAAGAAAGGAGACTGTTGAAAGACTTTCAAAGGGAATAGAACCATTTGAGATTATTTTCATTGCTTTTCTAATGATTCAAATACATAGATAATAAAGGAAGAAATTTTCTGTGTGTGTCATTGTTTATATTACTTCCATAAAATTCATAAAAATGTCAAGATATGTTCATGCTATAATGTTATTCAAACATTCTTCTTAAATAGATGCAGGGAAATGAGGAGAGATGGTGCAATATCATTATTGTTCCCATATTTGTTGTTGTAAGCAGTGAAGTCCTTGTCTTTTGTGAAATGTCAGTTTAAAACATTCTGCCAAAAACCTTCTAAAGCAAGCCCTTATTAGAATTAATCACAAGTGTCAGTTGAGACAGTGTTATTCTTTCCATGTAATCTAAACAGACTGTTATATCCTATGTGCAAAATATTTGCTTTGTTTTAGATGTGGAGCTGGGCCATAACAAGATGCTAATAAGAGAAAGAGAATCTCTTGGCCTTGCTGAGGTTTAAAATGTTATGCAGCTGAGGTCACACCCTTTTGTATATAGTAAAGACATTTTCTTGGTCTCTACCCTGATTTGTCCAGGCTGGTAGCAGCATTTTCCCAGTCACATAGACCCAAGCGTGGGGAGGGAAGAAACTTTCCTTTACCTTCAAAGTTCTTTTAGCTGGTCTAATTAAGTCTACATGAGACAGACTAGCAAGAGAAAATAACCAAACTTAATTACATATGTACATATGGGAACTTCACATACATGAGAGAGTCAGAGACCCCCATATATGCAAGAGGTTCACAGACAGAGAGGAAAATGAGGTATATATGACATTCTGAGCTAAAGGTGAGGTCAGGGTCTTGAGGCTTCAGAGGGGAGGAAGGTCATTCACAGAATAAGAAGAGCAGATATTCAGTAATTAGAAGCTTGCCCTGTCCTACAGATAGGCCATAAAGAGTTATTTCTGGTTAGAACCCTATGATCAAGGCCCCTAATTTAAATTCTTTAAGGGAGAGGCTAAAGTTTTTTCTTAGCTTGAGTGCCTTCGGCTGCATCCCACAGAGGCACACTTTGGGGTGACTCATTCGGAACCCCTACACAAAGATTCCAGACTGAACTGGGAATTCTCTACTTCATTCTCCATATCTAATTATTTGTCAAATTGTATCAGTCCTCACTTTGAAAATCCTGGCTGTAACCTTTCATGGCATGTGGTGCAATATGGAAGAAATACCCCTTGACTGGGAGATGGAAAGTCTAGCTTTAGGTTTACTCTTTTTCTAGCCACTTGTATGACCCTGATCAAATCACCTGATGTTTCTTGGTCTCAGTTTCTTAAGGTCCTCCCAGCTCAAATTATGCGATTCCTCTGTAAACATTTTACCTGTCCTTTTTAAACATCACACCTGAAGTCAGTAATATAAATGGCTTTCTGTGACCTCTCCCTGAAGTCTGAATCATCAGACTTTAAAAGGCCCCTCAACTGCGTAGCCTCAAGTTGTTTCCCTTTAAGCTATCACTGCTCTAGTACTAGTTCCCGGAACTTGCTACATAGCAAGTAGTATTAACCTGGAGCTTTCTCTATAGATTGAGAAACTTCTATGTGGAACTATAGGTATATTTTTTCATTCTAGATGACTCTGACCCTGCTAATCCACTGTTAAACATTCAAAAAACATTATATTTGCCTCACTGTGCCTTTACTTATGACAGTGATTCTCAAACTTCTGTCCATGTCGGAATCACTTGGAGTGGTTTTTAAAATTCAGATCATGAAGCCCAACACCAGGGTTTCTGATTCAGTAAGTTAGGGGTTAGGCCAGAGAATTTGCATTTCTAATCATTTCCCACATGATGCTGATACTGCTGGTTTGGGGATCACACTTTGGGTACCCCTGGTTTATGTGAGCACCTTGCCTTGGAATGCCACTTTCCTACACCATCTTTACCTACCAATGTATTAACTATCATTCTGGTGTGACCTTCATAGAGCATTTCTCAAGGTCCCAGATGTAAGGGATCGCTTTCCTCTGTATTCTGCCAAACACTTCATTTCCTCCTTTGTTGTCACTGTTAGATACTTCAATCAAAATTAGATTGCAAGGTCCTTGAAACTTTATCTTATTTCTGTTCAACATCCTATTCCCATGTCTGTTTCTCAGTGATTTGTACAAGAGAGGGTAATTTAATATACCTTTTTGAATGATTGTCAACCACTTAAAAATTTCTTCTTTCATAATTTTTTTCTACTCTTTACTCATGGCTTTACATTTCCCCTTCCAATGTATTTTTAAAAATATCTCACAAGGCAGTCTTTGAGTAATATTTCAGTTTAAAATTTAAAAAGGCTCTGCTGAATACTATTTTCAGGAAGATAAATTATGCCATTGAATTAGTGGTTTCTAAGATATGCTAATTCTTGCCTACATTAAAAAAAGTCCTTCCCTTAGTCACTCAATTAACCTCAAGTGCTGTCACTTAGAATACATGTTATCTGAAATTATCTTGCTGCTATGGTCCTGATTTTTAAAATTATACCTTTATTTTTATTTTATTTTTAAAACTATACCTCTATTTTTAAAACTATATTTATTCGTTTTATTTTTAAAACTATACCTTTCATTTGATCTCCACATCCTCCTTGTCAGGCTATTTTGTTCAATTTGTTTGCTAATAGACAAATTTGAAAATAGCCACTGCTGACATATTTCACTCAGAGCCAAAATTTTAGTGTTGGAATAGATCTGTCAGTATGAAATACATTTAATTTCACATTTCTAGATAGACTGAAGCCAGGTACGATGAAAGCGTCACAGATGGAACTCTGATGGAGCTGTACTCTCTAGTTGAGATCTCATCCTAAAAGTCTGTCTGGAATCAGTTAGACTCCATTTATTTTGACTCGGAAGAAAATTTCAAAGAACATGTCATTTGTACTTGGAACTGTAGGACTCCCTACTTCCAGACAGCACTAAAAGAGTCAAGTTCTGCCAAAAGGCCTAGGAATAGGATTCTAGTCTTCATGGACCCAGAGAAAAGCAAAGCATCGTTTTTGCCTTTTTATTTGGAAATGGGATATTTTAAAAGACTAAGTATATATGGTCAAAGATGTGTGTGTGACCTGTCTACTTTAAAAATAAAATAGACAAAGAAAGTAGAATAAAAGAGAAGTAAAAACTAAACCTGTGATAATGGAGGATGTCCAATTTTCAGGTAATTTTTATTTTTATATTTCAATTAGAGTTGACAGTCAATATTATTTTCTATTAATTTCAGGTATACAGCATAGTGGTTAGACATTTATATACTTTACGAAGTGACCCCCTGGTTAGTCTCGTACACACATGGCACTATATATTAGTTATTACAATATTATTGACTATATTCTCTGTGCTGTACTTCACATCCTGATGTAATTTTCAGGTAATTTTTAAAAGACCTATTTAAAAAAAAAAAGTCTTTAGCTCTGCTTAATAATAATATCCATATTTGCTAATTTTGAGTACTTTAAGAATATTTTTTCATTTTAAATGTCAGTGTGAAAAGAATTTAGTCTTGTACCTAATAACCCACATCATAGTGTGAAAATAAAAGTACTGTAACCAGGGAACCCTGGAAGGTGACATTTCCCAGTGAAATCTTTGCCCTGACAAAGCAATTTTGTTTTCTAATTTTCCATTTATTTTAATGGTCCATTTTGTTTATCTTTTCCTCTTGTCAGAAAGCTTTCTCTTTGAGTTGGAGAAAATTAGTTCAATCCCTAGATTTTTATGCCTCTACTTTCTGGAAAAAAGGAATTATAATTTCAATTGAGTTTGATGAGACTGAGCAAAAGAATGAAATGCTAAATGTAGTTATTTATTCTCCTATAAATTATTTTCTTACTTTGAAAAAGTTTCAACTATATTTTAAAAGAAATATGTGCACATAATAGAAAATTCAAGTGCAGAAAAATACATGAAATGAAAAGTAAGAAATCCTCTGTGAATCACCAGGTCTACTCCCTAGAGGCAACCACTATGGACAGGTTTTTGTGTATCTTTCAATTTATATAACACACACACACATGCCAGAAATAGAATCATGCACTACATATTGTACAAAGCCTTGATTTTTTTCTGAACTATTTTAAAAGTGCATACTTAAAAATGATGAGCAAAACTGCTGTAATAAAAACAAGAGAAATAATTGAGAGTAGTTTATTATATGTTTGTATATCTATTATTAACAATATGTAATATTGTTAAGAATAATATACATATTATTAACAGTACTTTATCCATTGGGAGAATGGGAAAGAGATGCTCTTCATATTTTAAAATGTTGATTAAGGAAGCTGATATTCATTTACTCAAAGGTGTTTGATGCCACTCATTGCTTTTTTTATCCTATAAATGCTATTAATTAGCTAAAGGTGTAATGATCCCAGAAACATCACTTTGGGCATTTTGAATGGTATTTGTTATTATGATTTTACTGTACATTTCTAAAGTTGATTCTTAATGAATTATAAAAATTATTTTTAGATTATTTGCCTCATGAATTTATAATCCTATAGTAAAACATGTGGACAGACTTTTAGAAGTATAATTGATGGAGAAATTATTTTATATGTAGTATTATTTTAAATACACTGTACTATGTAAATGGGTACAAATATAGCCAATATTTGACCCTGGTTGTAGAAGAATCACTCTTCAATCAGTCATGTGAAAGTTGCCTCCAGTAATGATCTACACTGTAGAAAATATGCAACTTTGAGTTTTTATAAAGCTTAAATATCTGATTCCATGTTGGATAAATCTGTAATCTTGGTAATTATGCCCTTCTTCCTGGTAGAAGTTGTTATATGAAGGCACATGGTGTGTTCCCATAGGTAGGGAGCTTGTCAACTTGCCCTTGCTCTTTGCAGTCTCTTGTCCTCTGAATTAGTTTTCCTACTGAGGGTGGAAGGCAACAGGAAAGACTGGGTGTCCCTTGGTGGTATCAGTGTTGCTTTTCCAGTGTAATTTGGCCTAATGAGAGCATGATTTATCTAAACACCTCACTTCTTGTGGATTCAGAAGGCACCCCAGCCTTCTAGAATAGGGGATATTTTTCTCTAATGCTGCTTTATTATTCTAAAGAATTAGTTTTCTAGAAATATTTTTGATGACCTATTTTTCTTTCTCCTCATTTTCAAAATGCCAGCTCCTACACTTAGAAAGGAGTCTCTGTTACTGGCATTACTCAGTCTCTCATTGACCTCATCTTACATTAGCCTCATCTTGCCTGGGAGAAGAATAAACTAGATTTTATTTATTTGTTTACCGGCTAGTTATTTGCATACTTTGCTGAGAATAAAATCCTAAATACTGCAGAGTGGATTCTGTGCACATGTGAGTCCTCTACTATTTTAATTTGTTCTTTGTTTTAAAAAGAGTCTAACAACTTTCATTTCCCTTTACCAATGCTTTTGGCATCTAAGAAAGTTGATTATTTTGGTGCATAGTCTGGAAGCATTGGAAACGCTGTCGTAAAGAGAAAAGTCTGGGAAATGAAGTTAGCAACCTTTAACTTCAGAGAGAGATAAACAGACTTTTTTACGTGAAAACTGTGCTTCAGGTGTCCTCTGTCCTTGAAGTGTGCCATCTCATTTCCCATTATTCTCTTTTGCCATTTTTTGGTGGTCACTTTACAGAGAATAGTGGAGGAAAATTCTTGGTATTCAAAGCAGCCAGTATCCTTCCAGCACTTGCGCCTGTCAGTTAGCAAAGAGTATTTGTTCTCAGTATTTGTGGGTAAGGATGGAAGAGTAGTATGTGGAGAATAAATAGCCTTTTCACAGTAGAAACTCATACATACTGTCATTCGTTTTTATGTTTTATGTGGCAATTTTCTTTTCTTTTTTTTTGTTATTGTTGTTTGTTTTACTTCTCTGTGGTGTTGTCTTTTTATCTGTTAGAAACTTGAAGATTTTTCTCCAAAAAAACCATTTATTTAACTAGAGACCAAGTTGACCTGACAGCAATTTATTGATTTGATACAGGTGAAAATAAACCTGGGGGCCTGGTTTTATCTTACTCCTGCTGGGCTTCCTCCGTATAACATTAAGTGAGTAATCATATAAAATGGGAGCGTTGGCTTTGGACCAGGCATGTGTGGGCTGGACTTTGCTACTTCATTGAACCCGTGACACCAGAAAAATAATTTTGCCTAAGACTTGGTTCCTTTTTGAGAGAAACATAATGGGATATTGTGGTGTTTGTAGATGATTAGCCCATGGCCTGAACCAAGTAGTGTGTGTATATATTCAGTAAATAACTCTTCTCCCCCGACCTTTATTTTTGGTATTCTAGTGTTTTCTGAGGTCAATATTCATCTTCCTAGAAGTCATAATTTCTCAAAGCATTGATATCTGTGGATCTTTGAAGCTATGTTTTTGTTTTACTGCTACTTAGAATTTAAAACATTATAGAATTTGGAGGTTAGTGGAGATTCCTTACATATTAATAAATATGTTAATGTTTAAGAGGAAATATATATTCAAGGCTAGCTTTGTCCATACCACTACTGGACAATTCTTTATTGTGGGTGGCTGTTCACTACACTATGGAATGCTTAGCAGCATCCCTGGCTTCCACCCACTAGATGGCAGTAACACCATCTTCCTAGTTGTAACATCCAAAAATGTCTTTAGCCATTATCAAATGTCCTTTGAGGGATGCGGGAAGGGGGGCAAAAATCACCCCTGGTCGAGAATCACCAGTCTATAGGAAAAGGAAGTTTGGACATGGATACTTCTTAAACATATAGCCTTTTATAATGCTAGTGTCATCCTTTATTGTGACATTAGGAACCCTGTGTCTTCTAGAAAACCTTTATTCCTAGTCTGACTATACTAGTGAGTAGAAACTTTTTATTAATATTTAAAAACATTTATCACTATGATATATTTTAAATCACTTATTTTTTGAAACAATGAAGTTGAGTACCTATGTGTATGAGGCACTGTTCTATGTAATGAGTATTTAAAAATAAATAAGATGAAGCAGTATTCACTAAGAAATTAAGAATGTAAGTCAGACTGCCTAAGTTTAAAACTGGTTCCAGTGTCTCTGGCTATGTGACTTAAACAGTATCTCTGTTTAATTATGCATAAAATAACAGTACTACCTGCTTTCACACAGTTGTTAATAAGATTAAACAAAATCATAGGTAAAAAAACACTTTACGCAGTGCTTGATCTATAATAGATGCTTAAAGAATATTAGTTGTGGCAAATGTTATTATTATCTATATCGATATCATTACCATCAAGGGTGCTATGCTCATTCAAGAGAGTAGCACCTAATTCTGAGTGGATGGTGGTAGCAACATCAGAAGGCTTTCTGGAAAAGATGAGCCCTGAGTTGAGCCTTGCAGTACAAGGTCAGCCAGAAGATAGTGAAATGAAGAAGTTGAGGGAAGGGCATTCCAATGGAAGTATTACCTTTTAATGTATAATCTGTGATATAGAAACATAAATATTTGATTCTTTGAAGTATTTAAAAATGCAATAATTTTTCAACCTGTATTTCTCAAGCCACAACTCTTTATACTTCATAAGAGTTTATTTTGCTATTAGAAAAGTTTCATGAAGTATTCTTTACACCCTTTTAATGAAGTATTGATTTTAAATGAAACCTTTATTTTTCTTTGAGAACTACATGATAGTCTTATCTAATCTTGGGATTTCTTCTGTTCACAGAGACCAAGGAAAGCCTAGTTATTTCCTACTTCCTTTTGCTTCTTTACAGATAATGTTAAAGCAAAAGTTTTATCTAATGGAGGTTTTTGGTCTTTCGTTTCCATGTTAGCTACCTTATTTTTATGAGAATAGGGATCTAATCATTCTTGGGCAGTTCTTGATGAATGCTTAGCTACCCTTGTGATTCAAGTGTAAGATTCAAAAACAAGCCACATTCCTTCTAACATATATGACATGGTACTATCACTAACACATACATATGCTTCTGTGGCCCATAGAATAACCAATGGGGTAGGTAGGACAAGTTTACAGGTGAGAAAACTGGGCTCAGACATACTGTTACTTGTCTAAGCTGACTCAGTAAATATCAGAACTGGACAGAGAAACCAGATCTTCCTGACTCCAGAGCCTTCTATTTCTACTGCATATACAATTGTGTATTAAAGTATACCCTATGCAGTCATACACCTCCTTTTAAAAGACCTCTTATTAGCTGTGTAGGTGGAGTGATGTTCTCTAGAAAAGCTTAATATCTTTTTTATTTCTTTTATATTTTATAAAAGAAAAGCTACTGCAAATACACTACTGATTATTTTAACTTGTAAGTAGTTCCACAATTTTTTTATAGTTCAGGAAGGACATAGTAGAATTCATTATAGCATTTACTTGATTTTAAATGGTCAAATCCATTTTTCTGAGCTTCCTGAGGATATCTTCTGTAACTTTATCTTTGACACTGTTCACAGTTTCTGTCATTGAATTCCACCTTGCTAGGGTGGATCAGACAGGTTTTTAATTCTTGATCATCTTATAAGATAGGTGATTATAGTAGTCAGCCTCTGGATGTTCCCCATTGCTATTCCCTGGTATTCATGCCCTTCAGCAGTTTCCTACCACATGGAATAGGAATGACTTGTATAACCAATAGGATGTTAATGAGGACACAGCCCTCTTATGAGGCAGCTCTATGCAGAAGAGCACATGGTAATGAACTGAGACCTCCTATTTAGATCACGAGGAAGCCATTCAGGAAGTGAATCCCCCAGTCTTCAGATGACTACAAACCCTGGCCAACATTTTGCTCGCAGTATCATGAGAGATGCTGAGCCAGAACCACCCAACTAAACTGCTACCAAATTCATGACTCACAGAAACACAAAATTATAAATGTTTATTATTTTAAGCTACTACATTTGGGTTAATTTGTTACACTGAGCAGTCGTTAACTAATTTAGTACTTATTTCAAATGATTTTAAACTTTATCAGGCACTGTTAAAACACAAGTGAAATATTAAGTGCTCTGCATATTGTTTTGTTTATTCAAAATAGAATACACTTTTTTTATCGATGCTCAATATAAACAATGATCTTATTGATTAAGTCATTTAGTGTTATAAAATTAAAATAAGTGAGATACGTGAAAAACATTTGTAAAAAGAAGTGTTAAGCAATTGTAAACTATTGAATTAAATTAATTTCTAAACTGTTGCAATGTGTTTTTAACATGCACAACACACGTATATTATTTCTCATAATATTAACAAAATAGCTTGAAGATATTCCCTCTTTAAAAAATGGTCACAATCTTTGAATATTACTTTTATAGTATTTTATAAAATTTATTCATTGATTTTGTAATACCTCAGAGAAATAGAGACAGAAAGAAGAAAGATAAGACAGTAAACATTATTAGCCCTCATCTACAGGTTAAGAATTGAAAGCACGTAAAATCAAAGTAAACTGTCAGTAGCCTAGTAGAGGTTCCTTGTTGTAGCAAATGGGTCTTACGTTGTTTTGTTTTGTTTGTTTTGTTGTATTGTCAGGATAAACTTTGTGTTATGTAAGCAAGAATTGTAGCTTTGAAGTCTAAGGGACATGAAAGTTGACTTGGGAGATTTGCTCACAAAATAAGAATCTATTTGTCATAATTGTTGAAAATACGTTGTTATAAACCAGATTAGCTTAACATGTTTTTCTTTGTAGAAGAATTTTATCATACTTTACCATTTTTTGAAGAAAAGGTTTATTACATTGGCATAACAATGATCACTACCAACCATGATACTTCATGCTTCCTCAAAAAATAAAGCTGTCTCTTTATCCCCTCTTAAGTTTATGAATGCTGTCAAAAGCCACAAGCTTCCTGAAATATTTAAGAAGAATGCATATCCATCAATAATATTTTTTTAGATTCTATAAGCTTGTGCTATTAAGGTCATAAACCATGTCAGACAGATCCAGAAATCAGACCCTTAGTCTCTTCTGCTGGCCCTTTGTTCTAACCAAAGCAATCACATTTTATTATTTCCTTTTACTTTGACATTTTTCTCTTTTGGGAAAGTAAATAAAACAT
>NW_006443138.1:12888943-12915347 GCF_000325575.1 Pteropus alecto
TATATATATACACACACATATATGAAATATAGCTGTGAAATATATATGAAATATAGCTGTGAATCTTAGCATACTTTCTTATTTGAGCTTTGATTGCAGGTGTGCTTGGCCTTCTAAGCAGGCATTCCAAGGTCCTGCATATGATGTGTCCCATCACTTGGTTTACACATGATATATGGCATTCATTGGTTTTGTTCTGTTGAGGGAATAAATGCTCTGGCTATCTCAGGGAACATGTGGGCAAGGAAAATGAGTAAGTGGAGTTGTTATGGTGTGAATTACTTTCTTTAAATCACCATTTTCTTCATGTGAATCTCTTTTTTAAAGAAACGTGAGGAGGCATTTAATTCTCAAAATGACATTGGAGTAGAAGGGTTTTTTAAGGGAGGAGAGAGGAATTGAAAGTGTAGATATTGAGTATCTAATGCCTGTCTCTTTCTCCCCCCGCCACATACATACACATACATACACATCTAGTTTGAAATTTTTTTAAGTGTTTAAACACCCTGTTTGGGTAAAAGGTTTAATTAAAGAATGTGAAAGATAAAGAGATTTCTGAATTTAATTCCATTACCAAAAACAAACACATTTTCTTCATTGTAAAACTAAGGATGATTTTCATTTGTTGTAGAGTAACTTTTAGACAAAAATCAAAAATATGTGTAGTTTTTGGAAAGACTACAGATACTGCAGGCATGCACCTGAGATTCAGCCTTTCTCTCTTCCTGTCCCCAATTTTGCCACTCACTAGCTATGAAACCTTGAGCAACTTACTTATCTTCCTGAGCCTCATCTCTCTATTCCTTATAATGGAGTTTTACAAAGATTATGACTGATGAAAACTGTTTATCTTATGCTACTTCATATATGTTTAATAAATGTAGTCGTTCGTGTTAAGCATAATGATGTTGGGCAGATGTTGCTGAGTCAAAAATGCAGATACGCCAAAGAGATCCATTTACATAAAGATTTCCTTGTGCTTTTGCCCAATCTTCAAAATAACACTTCCGATTTTGAACATCCATTCTTTAAAAAGAAAAAACAAACAAACAAACAAAAAAACAGGACCAAGACAGCTGGCTGCTGAAAGAGTACAAAAAGAAAGTATTTTAGCATTTATATGAACTAATTGGATAAACAATGGAAAATTTAGCAAATTATGAAAACCCAAAGTCATAAAATGTCAGAATCAATTAAAAGAGTTGAGAAACATAGGTGACATCATGGTAAAAGTTTGAAATAGGCATAAATGTGGCAACATGAATGATACATGAGTTGGAGAAAATGAAGAGGAGGAAAACAAGTGGTTCAAATTTTTAATGCTTTAGATCAGCTATTCTTAAGGAAGAATTAGATTTTTGCTGTGTTTGAATTCATTCGGAAATTCAGTCTTTCTGTAAGATGTATTAGAAGTGATAAGCAAATAAGTGTTTTATCATTTATAAATGTCATTTATTAAATTATTTTTCCTATATTTTCTGTATCAATCACTACAGAATCCCAGCAGATAGTTAAGACGTCCTCCAACTGTTGGGCCCTATATTGTTCCTGTGGTTATAGACACTGATGTACATATAAGCCATGCTCTCTCACCCAACAGATCTCCCAACAACCATTCAGATCTGAGAAATGAACCACTATAGCCTCTGGGTAAAATCATCACCTTGTTTAAGCCCAAAGGAAGAAGGTAGAAGCTAATGTAACTGTCATTCAGTTCATACAACTGAACTCTCAACCACAAAGCTCCATTGCATATCACCTTTGAGCTCAAGAAGCCTCATCAAAAGAAGGTGACCCCCCCATTCGGGTGTGAGCCGCAGCTGCAGCGCAGGCTGCCGAGGGGTGCCAGCTTAACTCCCTTTGCCTGCAGTCCCCAGCTCCTCTGAGCACCGCAACTTAAGTAAACTTTGTGGGTGCTGTGCAAGCAGCCCTTAATTTCCCCTTCCAACAAACCGGCTACCCAAAGCAACTCCCAAGGGCAATTCTGACACAGCCCCTGGGTAGGACCGGTGACTGCTCCACCGGGAAAGTTCGGTGCACTCTTACCTTGTGCCAGGCCCGGGGCTCCGTGCTTCGTAACCCTGCCAGGCTCTGGAGCCACGTCGTCCGGACTGGGAACACTAGCTGTGGACTCTGGAACTTAACTGCTCAGTGCCTTGGTTTCCTTGGCTATAAAATGCGGTTCAAGTCTAGTCTTCCATCGCCATGTATTCTGGGTGGTAAGTACACGGTGCGAGACACAGGTGATGTGTTATAGATCTGCACACTTGAAACCTATGTTTTAACCAATGTCATCACGATACGTTACATTTTTTTAGTGCCTTTAAAAGAAAAAAAAGGTGACCCCCCTCAAACGACAGTCATATAATTCACTTTTCACTACCTATCATTATCATTTTGTATTTTAGAACCAGAGAAATAGTAAGATTTGGGTGAATACAGTATATAGGCTCCTATGATGGGGGTAGGGAATGGTAGACACATTCAAATATAGGGTTCATGGTCTTCTGACAAGAATGTTTTAGCTCCCTTTTCTTTCTAGAGTAGCACTTTCCCCAGTCATTATTATTACTTCATTATACAGATTAGGAAATTAGAGGAAGCAGGAGACCCACAGTGTTCAATTCCAAGCCTTCAGTTTTTTTCCACCACAGCACATTGATCCTGATCCATTGTGCTCTACATGATGCTCATCCACATGCATTTTTCATTGGAGGTTGAAGGAGAAATGATTATGGAGACACCAAGAAAATATGATACATAAGTTAGTTGTACTTGTTCCAAAGTACTTAGAAAGGCAATAAAGTTCTTATATTTTAGTTCCTAGCTTTGGCACACTGTTATTAATCACATTAATTTTGATGTGGAGAATTTGTGAAACAGTGTTGGATGGTATATATATATATGTATATATGTATCTGTAATTTATATAGTTTAAAACTTTATTTTTTACCACATTATCTGGCTTTGTAAACACTACTGAGATTTAGATACAGACGTAGCGATTCTGTTACCATCTGGATAGGTAAAAAAGTGCATGTTTTTATGTGCCTGGAGAATGTGATATACACATAGTGATTTTCCATCGATAATATATGTAATAGAGTTTTATGTTAGACATTCATACTAGAAAGTGATGGATACCAAACCATATCTACAGAAGTGTGACTTGACAAACATCAGAGTAGGGAGAGGAATGATTCATCGATGTGTCTGCTTTAGATATCTTGGTGCAGGATGGGCTTTGAGGCCAGAACACATTTGTATTAGCACGAATATATTCTTTTCAAATTAAAATACGGTATTTTTCTGTTACTGGAAACAGACTGATTCTTTTATTAAAATTCTGTAAGACTAAAAATAAAACAATAAATAGAAGTAAATTTAAAGATAATAAAGGCCTGTCTTTTTAACTTTTTAAATTTTTCAGTTACAGTTCACATACAATTTTATATTAGTTTCAGGTGTGATTAGACATTTACATAACTGGTAAAGTGATCATTCTGATTAGTCTAGTACCCATCTGACACCATACATAGTTATTAGAATATTACTGACTATAGCATATTTCTTATGCTATACTTTACATCCCCATGACTATTTTGTAACTACCTATTTGTACTTCTTAACCCCTTACCCTTTTTCCCCCATCCCCCCCAGTACTCCTCCCATCTGGCAACCATCAAAATGTTCTCTGTATCTGTGTTTGTTGTTTATTTTGTTTTTTAGATTCTATATGTAAGTGAAATCACATGGCATTTGTCTTTGTCTGTCTGACTTACTCCATTCAGCACAATACCCTCTAGGTCCATCCATGTCATTGCAAATGGCAAGATTTATTATTTTTTATGGCTGAGTAATATTTCATTGTATGTATGCATTACGTCTTTTTTATTCATTCATCCATTGATGGATACCCAAATTGCCTCCTTCTCTTGCCTATTGTAAATAATGCTACAATGAGCACACGGATGCACATTTCCCTTCATAGTAGTGTTTTGGGTTTCTTTGGTTAAGTAGCCCGAAGTGGGATTACTGGGTCCTTCTTTGTCTCTTGTTACAGACATTTTTTAAATGTCTATTGTGTCTGGTATAGTATTGCTACCTCAGATTTTTTTTTCACTTCTATTTTCATGAAATATCTTTTTAATCCCTTTACTTTCGGTCTGTGTCTTTCAATCTGAAGTGGGTCTCCTGTAGGCAGCATGAAAGGGTCTTGTTTTCTTACCTATTTAGTCACACTATCTTTTGGTTGGAGCATTTAATCCTTTTTTATTTAAAGTAAATGTTAATATGTAGTTATTGCCATTTTAGTATTCATATTCTTGCTCTTTTTTTTCTTCCTCTTTTTCTTAAAAAAAGTCCCTTTAACATTTCTTGTAATACTGGTTTGGTGATGAAGAACTTCTTTAGCTTTTTCTTGTCTGGGAAGCTCTTTATCTGTTCTTTGATTCTAAATGATAGCTTTTCTGGGTAGAGTAATTTTGGTTGTAGGTCCTTGCTTTACATCATTTTGAATATTTTGTGCCAATCCCTTCTGGCCTGAATGAAGACCTGTATTTTACCCAATGTCTGTTAGGCACTGGAGAGCTATAGGTGCATCTTAATTAGAGATATGCCTCAGGAAATTATTTCGATGATAATATATTCAGTGGATTATAAGCAAACAGATAATTTGGTCAAACTCAAGGAGAAAATTACAGAAGAGCAAGAATGACCCTCAAGGACTTATAGTCTACCACAGGTTCTTAACGGAGGGTATGAAAATGTTTGGGGACAATTTTAGTTGTTGCAGTTCCTTGGGGGATGCCTCTGGGAGTCTGGAAAGTCAGACATTATACATTATGGGAGATCTCCTGCACCATCCAGAGTTTCCCATCCCGAGTACAGGCACAATCTTTCTGTGAATGGTCTAGTGGATTCAAGTGGGAGTTTGGAGGGGTTGTATCTAAGAGGCGACATAATTAGAGATAGAAATCTTCAGGGGAATCTACTTTACTTCTGCACACCACTGTTAAGGTCTAGCTTGTTCCCTGGGGTGTCTTTATGTACTTGTCCTTAAAGAATACTCAAATGCCATGATTTTCCTTGAGTTTTCTATTGAAAGACAATCAGAAAATTTTTATTAGGAACATAAAGACAAACATTTCAATCTTTAAATTATTGACAGTATTTTCTAGGGGAGAATTGTAGATTAAAATATCTGTAAAAAAACCTCAGGGCATGAGTTTAAGAATCAATCCTAAAGAAAATAAGTTGACAAAGAACTAGAGTCATTCTGTACTATACTAATAAAATGATGAGAAGATATTCTGTATCTAAATTTATCCATTCTTTCAACATGTTTTTTCAGCATCCACTGTGTTTAAGACACTGCTCTAGGAATTAAGCATACAGCAGTATTTTAAGGGAACTTACATAATATTAGGGAAGACAGAAAATACTGTTGGGGTGTGCGATAAGCACCAGGAAAGCAGGGTAAGTGGATAGAAAATGACAGAATGTGTTATTTTAAATGGGTTGACCAAGAAAAGATTGTCCGAAGAGTTGACATTTTCAGTAGGAATAAATAAAGGGCAGATTCCAGTGTGTGAATAGGGGAAGCAATTCAGCAGAGACTAGTAAAAGGCCTGAGCATAACTGGTCATGATGGAAACCAGTAAGGAGACTAAGAGCAAGGGGAAAATTGTAGAAAAAGTTGTAGAGACAGCCAAGTTCCAAACATGTGAGAACTCCATGGTAGCCTATAGAACAGCTGTTATTGAGAAACACCTTAAAGGCTATTGGAAGATCCTAATTATAAAAGAGATACAATGTGAAATATTTCCGGAGGATCACTCTGTACTCTATGGAGAAAAGCCTCTGGTCCTACAAGAGTCGAAGCAGAGTCTATGAATATCATCATCTATGAGTGATGAAAATTGACTTGCACTGGGTAGAAGTGCAGATATTGTGAAGAGGCTCTTAAAGGTGGAATTTACAGAATATGTTTCTCGGTGGCATTAGGCTGGGTGAGAAAGAGAAGAATCAAGGTTGACTCAAAGGTTTTTTTAATTTCCCTCAACTATGAGAAACTAACATTTTATTGAAAAATTAAAATTGACATTATCTTTCAGATTTAGCCTCATTAAGCCTTTCCAAATATTGCAATATGACTCAAGATAGTCATCCTTATTTGTCAGGGATGCTTTAGTAACTTGTCTTAGATTGTAGATGTTTCCAGTCATTGCCTTTGGTTTTCCATAGTTTTGTAGTAAAGTAGTTGCTACATAGGACATTTTAAAATGCATATAAGAAATACTTTGTGGAGGAACGAAGTATAAACAATACTAAAATTATCAAGAGTGTGAATTCTGGAAGCAGAGTGCTTGGGTTTAAATGCTGACATCACCATTAATGATCTTTGCAATTGTAAAGAAATGTTACCTTTTTTCCTCATCTGTAAATTTGAAATAATAATATTGCCTACTTTAGAGGATCACTGCAAAGATTTAATGGTTTTTTATATAAAGCTCAGAACAATGCCTGGTACATAGTAAGTTCTTAATAAATATCAATGATTTTTATTATTTATTAATACCATTGCTAATAAAAATATATATGTAGTGATTTAAATTTTTTAAAGCCAGTTTCAGAAACAAAAGACCTGAATAATCCATAAACTGAACAAGATGGAATGATTAATTGAAAATGAGCTCTATATAAAATTAATGAAAAAACAAGACTCAATAGATACATTCATTTGTAAAAAGTTTTAAATTATGTCAGATTATTCTTGCCTAACAACATATTTTAAATTTGTAACCTGAGAGAATAAACACAATACTATCAAGAGATACAATTTTTCAATGATTATTTGTATCACTAAACTATTATTATGTTATACATGAGCTGCTATTTTTCTTGTTTGCAAATTGGCTTTTAGGAATCCAAAATTTAAATGTATCTTTTGCATTTTCCAGAATTTTTAATTTCTTAATAGCATTCTCAAATACATTGAAGGTACTAAAATCAGTGTACATAGTAAGTAAAACTTAATTGTTCACATATTTGAAAATTAAGTTCTCATTTTGAAAAAAGTTCTTAAGATGGCCTAAAACCATTTTTAAGATATTGATTAATATCTGTATTACTTAATAACGATTTTATCCCATGGAAATAATAAAGTAGAAAATGAGGGCTGACTTATTTTCAAACCCATAAATACTGTCTTTCTTTAGAATCTAGTAACAGGATTCCAAAGGGCTTGGACATCATATTCAATAAATATTTGCAGCTTGATTAATGTTTAACTATAAGTTTTATGTGCTAAATGAAGTGAAATAGAAATTCTGAGAATGTTGTTTGAACCACACAGAGCAGAAATTTTATGTGGCTTTTAAAGTATAATCGTGATAAATGGCCTTTAGTTTGACATTTTGCAGCTGACCTGACAACATCAAGATCTTCTATAAATGTTTATCCATTACCCATTATTTAATGTGCATTGTGATTGGAGCTTGGGAATGTCAATTGAAAAGTTATAAGTAAATATGTTTCTTCTCTGGTTCCCTTTATCTCTTGTTTAGACTATCACAATGCCTTTTACTCTAAGTTTTCTCTAAATTCCAAAACATTAAATGTTCTCTGCAATATGATACCAATCTATCTTCCCAAGAATAATGCTATTTATATAGTAATATCCTATATTACTGTATGACTTATTATATTTCATAAATATATGCCATATTAACTTTTGTACGTTAATTAAAAACTCACCTCTGCTTAAAATCACATCCAGCTCCTTACTCTGCCTTTCAGGTATGCTCAGTACCTATTCTAATGACAATAAGAATGCAGCAGGCTTAGGAGAAGACAGGAGAAACTAATCTGTACAAAGGATGAGTCCTTGACAAATTGTTGCAAACAACATTACTACTAAATCCAATAACCTCAAAATTTTCTTTATGGCATAACCCAGGGCTTATTAAGGGAGTCTGCGTTGGGGTCAACTTATGGCAACAATGGTTACAGAAGTAATTGTTGGAGGAGGTCCTATGGATTTAGCACAAGGTTATGGAAGCAAGATGACAGGAAAACAATAATCAGGAACTGGAAACGGGATGCCAGGATTCAATTGACCAAGGTCAAAGTTAGTTAGGGAAGCTGCAGCCAGGTTTTTCTTTTAGATACTCTGGGAAGGTCAAAGCGGGAACAGCAAACCACCCAACTGCAGATTCCTCCTATTCATAGTGAAGGAGCTTCCTAATTCAGTGTCCATACCATCTTACTACTGGAGTTCGAAGGTGAACTATGCAGATTAGCAAGTTATTACTCGTAGCAGCTATGAGTACCTCCACCCAGCCAGAAGTCTCACCATCCTTTGAACAGTTTCCTTCAGTCTTCTTGGCTAGATTTAATCTGCTTACCTTCTGTGTTCCAAGTAGCATGCTTTTTTATAACTTTTATGGAACCTAACAGAGTTGGCTTTGTAACAAGAGTAAAATCATGTACCTGTAGACCAGGCCTTCATTCCTCTCTAGGACCTGGCCCATTGTAAACATTCAGTACACCCCTTCTGAATGTGCTGTGTATGTGAAATATTTCAATGACGTGAGGGAAGAACCAGATTTTTTTTTTTTTCTGTTGTCTTAACTGCTTCTATTTAAGGTTTTAAGTCCAATAAGCCTCCCATTTTTGTTAAGATATATGGAAGAACAACAAGTCTTTTATTGCTTTGTTTCAGTAAAATTTACAGATTCACACCTAAGAATTTAATCATCTTTTTTTAGACTTCATTCACCTTCTGTATGCTGGGTGAACAACTTGCTGCTCATTAAACAGATTGTACATTAAAAACTATAGAGTACAAAAGCAGAAATATCATACATTTGGTGATAATTAGTGTTCATTTCCTCACTAAGTACTAGGGCATACCACACTGTTTCCATAGCAACTTCTATTCTGTTCAATTAACTGCCTAATGTGAATATATGTGTAAGTTTCTGTGATTAAGACAAAAGCCCCAAACACTGGGGGATTTAAGAGTTTACAGTTACAGATGTAAGCATGTTGGTTTTACCTTATATTCTACTTTACTTTTGGAAACATGATTTTGTTGTTATCAGATCAGGCTCTGGTCATAACCAGACAAAGCAAAAGGAGGGAATGAATTTTAATGAATTTCTAAATGGCCTACTGAACCAGATTCTCCCAGCTACTCCCTGGTTGTAAATTATGCAAATGTACAAGCTGCCTTAACTCTTTCAGGATGCTAGGGTACCATTTGGCAAGTAGTTAACTCCAGGGAACTAATCCATCATGAAAGTGTAGGGCGGGAGAGTGGGGAAGAGAGAAAGGAAAGCCATTTCATAGAAATTAAATCAGTGTTGCTTTAATTTATAAAATGTCCCTGGAAAGCAGGATTGGAATTATGTTAATTTTTCTGAAGAAAAAAGCTTAGGTATTTTCAGCAGAATCTCAGACACTGTGGCCCACAGTGTGCTATGCTTTAGGAGTCAGAGATCCACGTTTGAATTCTGGAGCCTCCGAATACTAAGGCTGAGACTGGAAGCACCAGCTTCTCCCATTGTGCAGATGATATTATTAACACTGAGTAGGTTCTTCCTCTGTATCATCCCCTTACATGATTATGTCAAGGCACAACAATTAAAAGAACGATCTGTTTCCCTTTCTTATTTGGTGAAACCTTATTAAATTGTCAGCATTGATCATTGACTTTAAAGAAAGTAATTCCATATAGTTCAGCTTACTAGATGGGAAAGAGACATTGAGGCACAGAGAGGTTAAGTAAGGTGTATAATGTCACCTGGTTAGTCATAGTATACCATAGCCCATTCCATTGTCCTCAGCCATGAGAATGTTCTGTCTGGCTAAACAACTAGTATAACCTGTCACATTGCAGTCACCCAGAAATCATTAATACCTTCTTCATTTCTAATCATTGGCTGGGTAATGGGTGGAGTGTAGATGGGGACAGAGTTGTAATCTGCCTGGTCTTGCCTCCATGATTTGGAGCTGTGGTAATATTGAGATTGGTGAAGAACCAAGAAAATTGTTTATCTCCTACTTATTCTACAAGAGACACACCTCAATTTACCAAAGTTAATAATAAATATATCACTGTCAAATGTTTATTGTTATCTCTATTATCTTTACTGGCTACTTTGAAGGAAAAAAATCTAAAGTCCATCTGTTATACATGTAATGAAGAGCCTTTTAAAAGAAATATATCGTTTTGGCCCCCCTTCTATAAAGATACACAGACATATATTTTGAATAAGGAATATATAAATATTTTGGAATAATTATGTATTGCATATACCTTAGGAAGTACACACATATCCCATAATTTTTAAATCTTTACTAATATTTAGCTTTGTGCCCTGGTAAACATTCTGAAATGTTAGCCATCATTGTAGCTGGTCCATATCTTTCAGATAATGATACTAATGTAAACAAAATTATTTTTTTATATATTTCCAATTTTTACTTAGAGTTCATATCCAGAAAGAAGTGAAAAATGTTTTTATCAGAATACACTTAATTATTAGGTGAACTTTACTGATTTCTTATAATATGCTAAGTAGCCCATTAAATGCTTATTATCTCATTATATTCTCACTTTATCCCTATAAGTTGTGTTCCAGTATTATTTCCATATAGTAGCTTAGGTTTAGATCGCAGATGTAATACTCCTTTGAATCTGAAACTGTTTCACTATATTTTTTTCTTTAGTATATAGAAACGATTAAAGAGCTGTAAAAAGTAGTCAACATTACAATCATTAGACTCTTAAAAACTCGGTGCTTTCTTAATACTTATTATTAAAACCAATGTATGCCTAATATAAAATAACATTTCTTTTTCTAAAGCTAATTTACAATTGTTGCGTATCAAGTGTTTTTCTCTATGAAGAAATTAAATGATAATTAAAATAGTCATTTTTTTCATTAAATATTTGACAATTCTGATGAAGTATATAAAGATGTTCATCAAAGAACATTATATATTGTTCTTGACACTGCTGGAAATAGAATCTAAAATATGCAAAACACTTCCCAGATGTTAAATAATTAACTTAAAAAATTTAAAGGAGAAACTAAACCAATTTACATCTCCAAACAACATTTTATGTTAGTATTGAGATTGGAAATCATAAATAATTGTTAGCATTGGACAGTTACTTTTAAAGTGCTAGATAGTTCTTCTAAACCTAAAGTTCGAAATAAAAAAAAATATTTGAGTTATACACCATTATTTTACTAATGAAGGAGTTTGCAAGGTAATTATTTCCATTTGCCATTTATTTCTTTGGATATGCTTAGGTAAGGTAATATATGCTCATTTTATTCTGTTTGAAAAATAATATTATTGGAATGCTAATCGGAATTACATCAAATTTTTACATTTATTTTGGATGATGTAACATTTTTATGATAAATTTTTCCATCCTAGAATATATATAATGAGTTTCTAACTATTCAGATCTTGTTCTATATCCTTCAAAAATACTTGGTTTCCTTCATAAATCCTGGTCTGTCTTGTTGAATTTATTTCTAGTTATTTAATAAATTTGTTGTTAATTCTAAGTCGAATATTTTTTAGTTTCCATTTCTCACATGTTTTTGTGTATTTTAATCTTGTTTCCAGTTACCTTGGCAAATCTTCTCATTAATTCAGGTTGTTTTATAAGAATCACTTGAGTTTTTGAGATGATTAAAATGAGATATGCTGTTAAATGGTACCTGCTACAGAGCAAGTCTTCAGTAAATAGTGGCTATTCTCATAACCCGAAATGCCACTTTCAGAGTACATAGTCCTTATCCAGTATAGAACATCACTTTTAGTGCTAATTGCATGTATTGCTACTTTGATGATTTGATCAATTCACTATGATTTTAAATAGCATTTATTTAATATCTGTGATTGTATGCTCATTGGTTTTACATAGATGATTTTTGAAAATTTTTTGAAGCAGCATGAGCAATAATTTCTTTGTTCTAATGGCTATCATACCATAAATGTGACTACAGGGGACCAACCTGCAAGGTAATCTTGACTTGGGACCACAACTAATGTAATTAAGATGGTAATGAAAAGTGTTGAAAAGGCAATGCTTTTTCTCGCAACTTCTTCACCTTTAATTGATGGCAACTTTCACATCCTTAAGCACAAAAAGTGTTTGTTTTAATATTTAAAAAAAATCATGTGAAACTTTCGAGTAGGTGTCAGCTATTTTCTATTTTTCAATTGTGTTAAAAATATTTTAGTTATGTTAATGATGAGAATTCCATATCCTGTTCTTATGTAGTCTAAGAGTTTAGCAGTAATTAAAAAAAACACATTATCTATATGACTGATAAAATTTACTAATACAATAGAAATCTAAAAGAAAAATATGAGAAAGTAAATTACTTATATCTAAAGATTATAAATCGTCATCTTCATATTATAACTCTAGCAAATATTATTTTAAGGACAGTTGCCTTCTAAATAAGTGGACTCCTTATGTAAGCTGAGAAATGTAAGTTGGGAAAATATATATACATAAAATATTCTCCTGATAGGTCTACGTGACAGTTTGTGTTAATAGCAACATTGATTAAGAAGTAAAATATGAAGAATGTCTTCAGAATTTCTAAGCCTTCATAACAGTGTCTTTATTTGAGACCTCCTCATAAGTGAGACTGATTAATTTCTCTAACTTCCTGAAAGAGGCACCTTAAAAACTGATTAAAGAGCATTTGACTGTAAAAACTAATAATATCAGCTAATATTTATTGAACACTTACTCTGTTCCAGGCTCTGATTAAACACTATCCTTACCTAATTTAATCTTCTCAACAAAAATACTATGAAGTAAGAACAATTATTATTCCTATTTTAAGACGAGGAAAATAAAACTCTAAGAATTAAATAAACACCAAACTTTCAGAATTAATATAAGGCTGGAACAATACTTAAATCTTTGCTTAATTCCAAAGTCTTCCTCCTTTCCTCTATATTCTACTATTTTATTACAGCAGAAATAGTGACATAAAGAATTTTTCTTTAAAACATGCCAGTCATTTTTCAATATCCAAAGATGCATAATGGATTTAATATGTAAAATAATTCTATAAATGTTTGACTTTGAGCAATTCTTAATGCTATGACAGAAAATTGGCCAAATAATTTGTAATATTTAAACCATCACTGAAATGTAAAAAAGATTTATGACACTTGGAATTGTAAAGATTAAGTACCATTAGAATTTTAAGGAGAAAACATCTACATGCTCAGGAAATGTATAGCAATTTACAGTTTTTGATGTCCAAAGCTAGAATTGTAGCAATATCCAATATTGACAAAAATATACATTTTTCTCAAAGATGTATCTATTTTAGGTCATTCTAATCATACAGATATGTAGCAATTGCTATGTTCTAGAGACTGTCCTAAGCACTTTGTAAATATTAACTTATTTAATTCTTATATTCATCCCCATAAGGTGTAGGTACTATTTTATCGCCATTTTACAGAAAAGGAAATGAGGCATAAAAACATGATCATGTTTACATAGCTACTAAGTATGACCATTGCATTTAAATCTCACCTGTCTAATTTTAGAATCTATGCTCAATGCTGCCTGTCATAAATATCTTCCAAATACCTAATTTCAGTAGTTCAGTGTTTTGTAGTAAATGTATTGCATATATTTTACAGTGTTCTCTTATGAAACTGGTATATGCCAACCATAATTCCAAAAAATGCAATTTTTTTTAAAAATTGTGCTGTGATATGGTAGTGTCATCTTTTAAAATAGTATTTCCTCATTTCCTTATTTGACTACTGTCTTAGAAAATATTTGAACTAATAGACATTTTAATTAACAAGTCAAAGGTTCTCAATAGACACTATTTGATGCATCATAAAGCAACCTTCATGGTATGCTTCGTTGCCATTTGTCATTTTGTTTGTGCACTAGAGCACAGAACATAATGTTTGTTGTCTATAGGAATTTCTCTAGCAATTGATCATTAATTGAAAAACAGCATAACTAAGTCTTATGAGAGAAATTAATGTTTTATCCCAATTAAATGCATTAATTAACAAAATAGGATCTTTGAATGATTTTTTTGAATTGCCAAACTTCACTTCATAATGCAGCCTCATTCCAAGAATAATGGGAAATTGTTTCCCTCTGCTTTGTTTGAAATTAAAGGACAAAATCTTAGAATTTCTCATTATGCATCTTACCAGCCCCAAGAAAGGATATGTTTTTGCTCTACTACGTTATCATTCTCTTCACAGACGAGAAATCCATGTAGTGTACTTATGTTAACTTACTACTACCTCACACCTCCTCTATTTTTCAAATCTTCTCTTTGCTGTGACAGCCAGTGTGTGTATCTTCTTTCTAAGAGAAGTTATAGTCTCGTGTGTGTAATGACTGTGACCAGTTTTTCAAAAGAACCTAGAGACCGAACTGCATGAGTTGCAATTCTCTCATTTACTGTGCACCTTCTCGATATTCTGAAAATATTAATTGGAAAATAGAGCAATGCTAAGAGGATTTTTACACTGTTTTTTTAAAAAAAATTATGACAGTTTTATTTATTAATAGTTTTGTATCACCTTAAATAGGTTAAAACTCTGCAAACAACAATTAAATCAGTAATATTAAGAATACATCGGTTAATCACCATAGCAATGTCTGCAATGGCCCGATCATATATATCATATGAATTTGTTTATTCTTTACCTTGTGTCTCTACTTGACTAGAACTATTTATTATGTTGAACCTATTTTCTAAAGTACTTATGAGACAATGTTTGAACATACTCTAGGAAGTATACAATATTTATTTGGATCCATGCTATGTATTTTTTTTTACCTCTACTATATAGTCCATGTAGCATGTTCAGAATTCTATTTAAAGGACATTGGGGTAATGCTATGTGTAGTCAGAAAAAAATTTTTGTGGTGCTGTGCACACAGCACACTGGTGTTAAAACCACTGAGGTAGATGCAGGGGGCAATACCCACTGAGATAAAGTTTGGGGTGACCAGACCATTGACATTTTATTTTGATTTCCAACAGAGCTAGGATCTGTAAACAAGTTTTTGTCTACCCTTATTTTATATGTATAAAGGACTATGTGAGATTTCTCTATTCATTAATTAGTTAGCAATTTAGTTTAGGTACCAGGCACTTGTCTAGATACAGATGACTCAGAAATAAAGACAGACCATTCTCTGTTCTTAGGCAATTTGAAATCTATAGGGGATCAGCCATGATTCCTGCATCCATTATCCAATACACTTTCTTTTTCTCTATAGCACTCTTTATGATCTGACACACTGTATATTTACCAGTTAATTTATATGTTGGCTCTCTCCTCCAGCAGAATGTGAATTCCATGAGGGCAAAGATTTGTCTACTTTGTTCATTACTAAAACTCCACTGTTAAAACAGTAGCTGGCTCATGGTATGAAATTGATGAGAAAAAGTAAAGGACACATATTTCCTATTCATTTATTAAGTATGAGAGTGCCCAGTGCCAGGTATAGAAAGACAAATAGGAACCTCAGGGAGTAGGAAGGCTGATGCATGAACAGGCAGTCTAATGAAAGGGGTGGTTACATGCCATGGCAGACACGAATCAGGTGCCTGTAGAAAGAAGCACAGATAGAAATAACAAGCTCAGACATCAGAAAAGAATAGCTTCTTAAAGAAAATGATCTCTTACTGCCCAAAGCAATCATCAGTCTTAAAACCCAAGATGCTGAGATCTTAGTGTTAATCTCCTCCTCATCTGCATACACCCTACTTACAGATACAGTTGCATGCACACATAAATGTAGCTCATGCACAGTAGCTCAGATGGCACAGAGAAAACAGATATTAAAGTCTGACTAACAGCCTAAAAAGATCTGACAAGGAGAAACATTGGACCTGAGCTTTCAAAAGAGGATGTTGGTTGTGGAGGAAAGTTGAGAATAACCTCTATAGCTGAAGGAATAGCCCAAGTAAAGGTACTTGTATAGAATCTTCCTAGCCATTGTCCGAATTCTTAGGTCCAGATCTTAGAGATTGTTGCTCACTCTTGTATCAGATAATCTTCCTAGTTATACAGATATGTTTCTGTTTGCTTCTTTTAACTAAGTTTCATGGTATTAAAATGTTCCAGAGAGGTAGAATTCCAAGTGTGCTGTACAAAAGAAATGATGAATTTAGCTAAAACTGATTACAAAGATGCAGAGCAGAGAGAAAGAGACTTGTCTTGCAACACACAGGAAGAAGCAATTCCTCAGTGGGGGATGAGTAATCATTTTGCAGAGCCTGAAGTAAAGTAAAACTTTCTTTAAAACACTCCTGATAAAATATAAATTGCAAACCATTTTGGAGAGCAATTTGGTAAAACCCAGTAATCCTGAAGTGACCTAGTAACTCTACTGTTATTAGGTTGAACTATCTGAAATTGCTGAAACTTGGCTGTTTTTGACTTATAAAAATAGCAGTTTCATATGGTCCTGTGTGTGTGTGTGTGTGTGTGTGTGTGTGTGTGTGTGTGTGTGTGTAGGTGTATGTGTATTTCTCTCTATATATGTATATATATACGAGCAAGCATTGGAATTTATTCAAAAATGGTCTGATCCTGAAGTATGGTATACACACACACACACACACACACATATATACACACACACATACATATACATACACACACATATATATACATATATACATACACACACCTATATGTAGATATCTACATATCTATAGAGAGATATCTTAGAGAAATTTGTCCAAGTATGCAAGAAATACAATTATAGTAGTAAAACATTGGAAGCGATCTAAGTGCCATCAAAAAGAGAATGGATAAATTATTGTATATACATACAATGAAAAGTTAAAAAGTTAAACATTTAACTTCTTTACAGTAAAAACAATGAATTTAGGGGACTGACATTTTTTGGTAAAGGAAGACTGGCTCCCCTATAAATTAGAAAAGCTTTAAACACCTTAGCAGGTCCACCAAATTATAGTTTATTCTGTTTCTGCATCAGCCAAAATCATTAGTCTCTGAAACTTCTCTGTGCTGCAACAAGCTGTAGAATTGTTTCATGGTTTTCTTTGCTGAAACAGAATACACATTTTTTTTTTTTAATCTCAGAAGTTTGAGAAAGTTTGGGACTTATTTTACCCTTCTTCCATGCTTCTAGAAACACTTGAAAAGACATGTGATCGGAATTAAGTCATTGTTTGTTTAGTGCTGTTTCTGATCCTGCTCTATTTGATATAAAATGAAGTGATTTATTAACCTTTCACAGCCAGTACCATTGTTATGCTATTGCAACTCTAAGGGGTGGAATTAAGTAATGCAGATGTATCACTTTTTCTACTGATGTTACTACTGTATCGTGTTTTACTACTGCTGAAAAATAAAGCCTGCTGGTCAGGAAATTGCTTGATTTAAAAACATAGCTCTACCATTCCTATACCATATAAAAGAAAAATGTGGTTTTCTATACCTTAATTTACAGTGTACATCTTAACTTCTCCTAAAACAGATGGGGGAATGCAATATTACATTTTGGGTCCTCAACTCAAGGAGAAACCTGGCAGCTGTTCAAAAATAATGACATAACAAAGAGGAGAAAACAGATGCTGATTTTTCCCTGATGTGGGAAAAATCTATCATTGGCCAAACAGATTCTGGCCTATGTGAAAAATCAAGCCTAGTTGGAAAGGCATACAAAATAAAACTGAGTATTTCAGCTTTAGTAAAAGTAAGTCCTGGTTTCAAAGGGATTTATTTGAAAGGTCATAAAAGCCAAGAAGCTGCTGGAATTTATTCAAACATGGTCTGATCCTGAATTGTGCTTTAAATCAGCTATAGTTAGAGACCTGATCTTTATTATCTTTTCAGAAACACATACATACACACACCCTAAGTTTACTAATTAATGGGGCTCTTGGTTAGAGGCTTTAAGTCATGTACAGTGCTTTAAGTCAGAAACATCAAAGGTGGCGAACACTGCAGACAAGCAATTTAATAGCAGTATTTATATCTCACAAATTACAGTCTTAGAATATATTACAGACTAGTTATTAAATGTTGATTGTTGAATGAAGGCTATCTGGGAACTAGAAAAGTATCAGGGGGGTGGTCTAGATAGAATCAGACTCAATGCCATACTATTCTCAGTTCCCTAAATAAATTTCAGAATATAATTTGTATTAGACCTTGTTGAAGCCAGTGGCTCTGTAGAGAGACCACAGCCACACAGATGGACCCAGATGGAATGAGAGATTTATTCATTCAGTCATTTATTCAATCAATCAATAAGTGTGTATTTAGTGTCTATGGGAGGCATTCTGCAAAGCAATGAGAATCATTTTGTGAATAAAACATAAGTTGTTATTGACCTTAGATTGTTCAAAGTCTGATAGCATTTGTGTATTTTGATTTCTATATTGAGTATTAGCAATACAAAATAGAGATAATTGGTTAAATGTAACACTTGTGTAGTATATTCCATGCAATTATTAATTTTTGTTCCATTGGTACTTATTTTAAGTTTTAATTTATCTTGTTTAACTAAAAGGCATCAATTAGCACATGTTGGTTGCTTCAAACAATGCAACTGAGTTCTTGGATTATCTTTGATTCATAAATTACAATTCAATATACTAACGGGAGAATAAATCAGAAATATAAACTTTTAATTTGAATTTTAAAATAGTGAAATTCATGTGCACTGTAACTATACGTTATTATGACCTTTATATTGTAATTTTATTTAAAAATGACTGTTATAATAGACTAAATTTGTATAGTCTTCTGTAATGTAACAAATACAAGATCATTTTGCCTTTATCACTTGCTCTCTGCTGTAAGATTTTTACATATGCCTTTGAAAATACATAGTTCAATAACTCTTTCTTTTAAAAATGATTGTTGACTCTTTTGTTTCCCCTTGCAATAGTTTTATTTTCTTTAGCAAGTTCCTCTTTCATTTCGCCTTGGGCTCCTTCAGAGTCATTTAGCCAGAATATGCTGAAACAAAGATCATTTTGTTCACATATAATGAGAAATGTTGTTTAATTTCAGTGGTATGGACCTGGTGTCCCTTCACTCCGTCTTTGACTTCTTATAAGCTTGTCTCCTCCAGGTTCGATTCATGTCAAACCTTTTGTCTCTCTCTCCCTTTTTAAATATTTTCTAAGTGCCTCCTAAATGCCAGGCTCTGTGCTGGATTCTAGTGATCCATCAATGAAGCAGTAAATCACATTCCCATGAGACTTGATAATAATAAAAAAAAGTTTCTTAAACATATAATCACGCATAGTAATTTAATTTCCTGTTTTTAATATCTTGAAAGGAGAATTATGAGGAATATTAAAAGGTATAATTGATGAACTTAGCATATTCTAGGTTGTGAAGGAGGGGTTGAATAGAGTCTTCTCTGAAGATCAACATTTAAATTGAACTTGGAGTATTTCTTAGTTGGAGAGAAGAACAAAAGACCTGATGAGAAGAATCTCTAGTTGTCACTTCTCTGCTTGCAAGAGATATCTCACTTGATGCTGAGTTTTAAGGAGGTACAGCTGGAAGCCTTCTTATTAGGTATGCTGAATTAACCTAATGCTATGATTTAAAGAGAAAAGATTTGTTTTAAGTGCAAAAATGTGATGGCGAGGAGCATTTCATTATATATTATGAACTATTATAACATTTCTATATGTTTTTGACTTATTTAGTGTGGTTTATCACTTCGATTTAAAATTATATAAATTATAATTTATTTTTGTAAAAAGATGTTAAGTTTCATGGGAGTAATATACCTGAAAATGTTTTCAGAGTCTGATATAAATTGTAGGTAAACATTAAAATTGATAACTTGAATTTCCCACTTACGGTTTTTAACAGGCAAACAAAGATCATTGAAAGGTCTTTATAATGCCCGTTATTAAGTCAGCGATAGGATTAAGAATCAAAGATACTGATAATTATAGGAATAGCTTTAAAACTTTCCACCTGTTTTTGAGTGTTTTGATCCAATTGAATGAGCCCTGAGGACCGAAGCCCTTTCTCATAAATTTTTAGTAGCTATTTTAAATCTGGAAGAAATTTATTGAGATAACTCAAATTGTTATTAAAACTAGCTGGTCACCATTTTTGACTCATCAAAATACAAATATATTGTACATCGTTGATACATTTTAATAAAGAATTCCCGAGATGACACAATCCTTTTAAGTCAAATTAATTAATTGTAGCCACTTTCTACTTTTTAGCCTAAGTGTTTGCATAATTACCTATTGGCAAACATAACTTTACCAATTCCTTAGAAAATTTTGACCATTAAAACCGAGGGAATTCCTCACCATATTTATATTGACTTTTAAAAATATTGAAGTAAAATTTCATCTGCTTTGTCTCTGTGAACACTTAATCTTTTCAGATTTACGCTGACTGATCCATTCTTGTGTTTTCTTCACTTTGTTGGTGATTCAGTTTGTTACTCCCAGCATATTTTCTCATGTCTTTTGTTCAGTAGATCTTGCTGTTTATATGAATGATGATTGGAGTAGATTATTTAACAGCCACTGAGATTTTAAAATACCTTTAAAAAAGCTAAAAAACTAAAAACCTGTGAAACCTGGTCCCTCAAAAGTGCAGGGTTTGTCTTTGCCGTTAATATCCTGAACTCATATGCATAGATGATACATATGGATTTATGACCAGGTGACTGTTACATTAGATGGCTAGTGGTCTTTCCACATTTTAAGGTTCCAGGAATAGAATCTGAATTTTAGCTAAGCTAGCATTTATTATATTTTAGGCTATTTCAGTTACATACAACGGACTAAAATATAGTCATCGAATTTACTAATAAAAGGGTGTCTGGTGGCTCATGTAGTACTAGAAGGAACAGCTGAAGATCTAGGCTTTGAAAAAGAAGGAATCGGAGGTGCTCTGGGTTTTGTGTAGCAGCAACTCATGTCCCATGCTTGGGAATCTAATTTCAGAGAGAATCTGATTGGCTTGTAATTGGTCAGTTCTCCAGCTGTGGCGAGGGAAAGGCCAAGGTACTAGTGTGAAAGGTTAACTTTCAAAGTGGTAGTGAGTGCGCGATGACTAGAGGAAAGTAGAATGGTACAGGGAAGGCAAAAACAGTTTCTGCTTTGCTTTTGGGGTT
This sequence comes from Pteropus alecto, assembly GCF_000325575.1. Taxonomy (NCBI): domain Eukaryota; kingdom Metazoa; phylum Chordata; class Mammalia; order Chiroptera; family Pteropodidae; genus Pteropus; species Pteropus alecto. The sequence continues at coordinate 12,910,140 of NW_006443138.1, forward strand.
TCACCTCCCTCTAATGTTGTTTTCTGTAAAATGAAGATAATACTTCTACCTATTATGTCACTAACTGGAGTAAAACTAGAAGCACTTAGGACAGGGTTTAACAAATAGTAAGCATTTGGTGTCATTATCATCTCCATTTTACAGATGAAAAGGTATGATTCAGAGATGTTTAAATAACCCGCCAAAGGTCACACTAAGGAGTGGATGAGCTGGCATTCAAACTAGATTCAAATATTCTGTCTCATTATAGAGCATTCACTCTTAAACACCGTGCTGCATTGCTTTTTAGTCCATGGAGCCTACTCCCTTAAATTCAGCTTTCTTCTTATTGTAGTACTTCTCACTTCCCAGTGCCTAACAGCGGTCATTTTAAAAAAAAGTTTGAATTCTACTTCTTGACTCTTTACAATCTTAAATCTTAACACTTCTCCTACATAACATATACTGTGCTTGATTTAATCTTTATAATCTCTCTTAGAGGCCAGTAATATGATCTCAATTTTTCAGATGGTGAAAATATAGCTCGGGGAGGTTAAATATTGTATTAAAGTTCACAGAGCAAGTAAGGGCAGCAGCTGAGCTCTGAACTCTCTTCTGCCTGATTCTGGAGCTTTTAAAAATACATTAGTGCAAAGAGAATATTTATAACTAGCATATGGTGAAAATATGGAGGCTTCTAAAACAAAGTAGTATTTGTATATATTTCAAAAATTCCAGGCAATATTCTAGATCCTTCCGATATTCTAATGTAGGTACATATTAAAATTATCTTCATTTTATAGCTAAGGACACTATACTAATTTTGATATTTCCTCAGAATTATATAGTCTGAAGATGATAGAGGCAAACCAGCAGGTTTTTCACTTACCTAATTCGTTTACCACTTTATGTTGAATGCATGGATGTCTTCAGGCCACAGGTTCCAAAATTCTGTACTTGTTTTTTCTTCTCTCTTTTCAGAAGCAGTAGAGATATAATCAGTTGACATGAGTAATCCAAAGCCAGGCTATAAAACCAAAAAGATGCAAGTCTGGAATATTAAGAAAAAAACACATACCTATCCAAATATACCCAAATCCATAGTCCTGATGATGCCTTGCAATAAAAGACTTAGTCAAATCCTTGACAGAAAAATATCATAATCTTTGATTTTAAAAAAGGATAAAGGCTGAACCTGAGGTCTAGGAAAAAGTAAATGTTATGTCCATTTTTGATTTAAAAAAAGTGATTTGTGAAATTATAGGCTGCTCAATATAATTTCCATACTTCTGTACTAGCTGGCACAAATAGGAGAGCCCATTATGAAGCAATCAGTGTTTGTCGATCCACGAATATTGTAATCAGCATGAGACTGAGCAGTGAAAGCAATGGTAAATATGTCTGTTTTTCTTTTACAAAAGAGTAGTAGATCTTATACAGGGCCTATCCAATGTATTAGTGTTTTTCAAAGTGTGGTCAATGGGTATTCATAGTATTAATAACTGAAAAAATTACAATTTCAAATAAATATAAGAAACTGGAATATGAAAGGCAAAACAGGTTTCTTTACCTCAGGACTGCTCAAAGCCTTTAATTTTACTAATTTTTAAGAAAGATTATAGAATGCAGCATTGCTGAAACTAACCCTACAGTGACTGTTGAGGAACTTTAATTCCAAATTTGCAAAATGCTTTTAAGTGGAATTCTTTAAGCACCTACCTTGGACTCTTAAGCTGCTTGAGGGCAGAGGGTGTCTCGGTTCCCCTTTCTGTTGCTGGTACCTAGCATAGTGCCTGATATACACAGGGTACTCATTTAGTGTTTGTACACTGAATGAACAAATGATTAAATATTGAGTAGCATCTTACAGAAAATGATAGACTACTTAATATCTTATGATATGATCTAACGTGTATTTGAAAAGAGGAAATAATTTTTAAACATGTATTTAAAAATTACTCGTGTTTTTTTGTTTATTTGCTTTGTTTTGTTTTATTATGGTGACATTAGTTAACAAAATCCAGTAAGTTTCAGGTATACAATTTAGTAATAAGGCATATATATATATTTATATATATAAGGCATATATATTTATATAAATAAATCATGTGTGTTCACCTCCCATAGTTAGATTTCTTCTTTTTGGCTTGAGAAAGGGAAATCCCTATTTTTAAATTGGATCTGATAATAAATTTTAAATTAACTGAGAATTAGTAAATTTTCTTGATATTCTCATGTGTTAGAAATATTTTCAGAACAAATGTTTCTTATAACTGTATACCTTTATTGATATTGCAAAACAAAAGTACAGCATCATTGTTCTTGAGTCTCTTCTTGAAATGGGATATTGCAGGGAAGAGCCTCCAGAAGGCACTGTTGCTAAAGCATAGTATAGTAGTTTTGATTGAAGAAAAGTAGAGCAATATACGTATATAGATATATATGTGATATACATCTATACATTACACCTCTATCTATATACATGCATACATAATTTTTATTTTTATGTTTGTGAACATGTGTGCATCTATATGGAAAAGTTATTCAAAAAAAATTCTGGTTTTCTGAATCATGAAAAAAGCAAACAAATATCTCCTGAAGTGAAGAATATCAGATAGCCATCTTATTTTATGGTAATTATGTATGCATAATTAATGCATCAGAAATTACTTGTAGCGGGTGGAGCAAAGTCTAATTGAAGTTCTTTAACTACCACCATCAGCTTAAAGATATGGTTTGTTCAATGGAATAGAAACATTTCAGCAAGTAGATGTTATTCCCATTTTTCCATTTTGAATGGAATCTGTCTTATTTCAAGATTTAATTCAGTTATAGTGATTTCATTAACTAAGTTATTGCAACTGGGAAATAGGGAAAAATCAGAAAGATTCACTTCTATGAACCAATTCTGTGTCTTCAGAAGATGGATTAGACATTTTATCATTCTTATACTACATGAATTGTCTAAAGGTGTCCTTTTTATTTTTAACAGTTTTACAATGTACATATCATAAAGTTTATCATTGTAAGTTTATACGGTTTGATACTTTTGAGGAAATATATATTATATATATTATTGTGCAACCATTGCCCCAATCCAGTTTTAGAACATGTCTATTTTCTTCAAAGTTCTTCTGTGCTCGTTTGCAGTCATTCCTCTTCCCCATTCCTGGCAAACTGTTTTCCAAAATGGGTTGGTACCATTTTGCATTCCCACCAGCAATGTCTGAGATCTCCAATTTTCCATATCCTCAACAAACTTAGATTTGTCAGTCTTTTTTATTTTAAACATTCTTGTGTGAGTAGTGCTATATTATTGCTAAATTAATATTGCTGTATTAATTTGCATTTTATAATGACAAATGATAAGAAAACTTTTATGTACTTTTTAGCCATTCTTATGTTGTCTTTGATGAAATGTCTATTCATACCTTTTATCGCTTTTAATTGTTATTTATTGAGTTGTTACAGTTATTTTTATGTATTGTAGATAGAACACCTTTATTGTAGATAGAATATGAATTGCTAATATTTTCTGTCTGTAGCTTGTCTTTTCACTTAATGGTGTTTTTTTGGAGAGAAAACTTTTTTAATTTTGCTGAAGTTCAATTTAACAATTTGTCTCTTGGATCATGCTTTTAGTATAACATGTAAAAATTCTTTACCTAACCCCAAAGTCAGGGCTTTTCTCCTATTTTTCCTGTTTTCTTCTCCTATTTCTTCTAAATGTTATATAGTTTTAGTTTGTACATTCAGCTATATGATCCATTTTGAGTTCATTTTTGTAAACGGTGTGAGACTAGATTCAAAATTTATTTTTTTTCATATATATATCCAAGTATCGTAATATCACTTACTGAAAAGACTTTTCTTTCTCCCTTGAGCTGCCTTGGCACCTTTATCAAAAAAATCAATGGACATAATTGGAGGGTATATTTCAGGACTTTCTATTCTGTTCCATTGATACTTATGTCCATTTTTATGAAAATAGCATACTGTCATGATTACTATTGCTTTATATTAACTTTTTAAATCAAGTAGTATAAATTTTCCATCTTTGACCTATTTAAAAATTATTTCAACTATTTTATTTACAGTTCCACATAAAATTTAGGATTAGTTTGTCAATTTCCACAGTAATAATTGCTGAGATTTTAATAGACATTCTGTCGAATTTGTAGATTAACTTGGAGAATTGCCACCTTAACAATATTGAGACTTCTAATCCATGAACATGACATAAAACTTTTCTTAGGTCTTTTAAAATTTTTCTCATCAATGTTTTATAGTTTTCAGTTTATCAGTCTTGCACTTCTTCTGTTAAGTTTATTCTTAAATATTTTATTTTTTAATACTATTGTGAAAATTTTGTTTTCTTAATGACATATTTGGGTTGTTCATATTGTATACAAATACAATTGATTTTTATACTGATCTCGTATCCTATAATCTTGCTACATTTATTAGTTCCAGTAGATTTTTGTAGACTCTTTAGGACTTTAAAAAGTTATCCCATTCTGAATGTCTCTCAGAAATAGTCTGCACCACTTGGGAGCAGATACCAATGCCTCGCACATAAGTGAATGTTTAATACATGCTTGTTAAATGATGGAATAGCTTTTTGCATGTGTTTCTCCAAAGTATTATGCTTTTTCTTACTGCAATTAATAGGTAATTTAACTTTATGAAAATGAAACTTTACATATAGGTTTGATGATTATATAGTTTCATTTCATTACAATTAAATGCAATGTTGCATACTTTAGACTTCATTCTCAGGCTATACAGATGATGTGGAAAAAAAGAAAAAAAAGTTGGCAGTAAAATAGATTTGTTTTATCCAAGAGCGTTTGGTGATAAGATTCTCATTTTTCTTTTCTTTTTTTTTTTCTAAAGGATGAGCATTAAGTGAATATGTGATCAATACTAAATGCATTAAGTTTGCATTCCTCACAGTCAGTTTTTGATTTCATGAAAGAAAAATGCTTATGCCTTATGTTTATTGCATAATTTGCAATTTACAGCACCATTGCATCTATTTAATTTTCACTTAAATGTTGTAAATTACACTCTTTAAGAATACATTGAGTACAAATCTTTTTATTTACTTGTTTTTTAACGAACAATCTGAGCGTTTTAAACATCTCACATTTTGCTAGTAGAATATTTTTTTCTTATAATTTTGAATGAAGATTTTTAACTACATTAAACACAAACACCTGTTTTCCC
>NW_006443138.1:12915390-12938900 GCF_000325575.1 Pteropus alecto
ATCTGACTACTATGTGAGGTGTGTCAAAACATACCTCGTTTATCAAGCCAAAAACAGGTTTATGGAGTTTCAATTTGTCAGTTCTGAAACTATATCAGTTTGGAAATTAAGGACACAAAGAAAAACGTAAACATACACAAACAAAAAGCTACAATATGCATAGCTGACTTGTTCAACTACAAGTAAGGATTTTATTACATGTGAAACAACATTTCTTTCAAATGTGTGGGGTGAGCCTACACCATGAATGCAGGATACATTCTTGTAACTGCACTCAACTGCATGCATGTTTTAATATTATACCATCTAATTAGCATTAACTCAAGGTTATACCAAACAGGCATCCTTTCCTGTTACTACCACTTTCCAAACAACTCATCCCTTCTTACCATCTGCCTTACCTATTTGTTACTACTACTTCCAGAGGCAGCTGTGAGCAATGGGTAAGAGCCAGGACTCTGGGCTGTATTACCTAGGTTCAGATTTTGGCTCAGTCACTTCTTAGCTCTGTAATCACAGGCAATTTATTTATTCTATCTGATGTGTTTCCAATCTGCAAAATGAGGGTAATAGCAGCATTTGGGGTTGTTATGAGATTGATATGTAATTATCATTTTAGCCCTAGTATACTTTTGTGTATGTGTGTGGTCACAGCGGGAGGATATATCTACCTATCAATCTACATATACACACATACATATGCACAGACAAAAATATATATGTGCCTGTGTGCGTTTGTGTGTGTATAGATATTTGAATAACAGTGCTGGGTATATATTAAGTAATCAATACATTTTAGCTATTATTAAATCTACCCTGATAGAATATTTCTCAGAGCTGATGGGATGTAAACTATTTCTTAGTATTAACCCTTTAGCTTTGTATGGATTTTGATAAAGATAAACATGACAGAAAACTAAATCAACCAAATTGAGAAGCTATGAAATTATTCATGTTTCGGCATGTGCCAATGGTAAAGTATGTATGTGAAATAGATAATAAAATGTTTTATATTTAATGGCTATTTTGGATTCAAATTATTATAGCAATCTAAGAAATACAAATTATTTTAAATACTTATAACAATCATCCTGCTTAAAATATCTCGGAATAATTTTCCAGTTCTGTGCTAAATTATTGTGACAATCAATGAAGAATGAAGTTCTATTTAACATATTCTTGGTTTTATTTCCTGGAAGAGTTGGCTAAATATTTAATAGATTGGTATCTAGTGCTTCCTCACAATGATTGAGGATATTTTAAAATACTTTTTCTTTTTGACATTTTTAATGTGCACTCGTAATTATATTATAGTAATAGATAATTTGACAGTATCATTAATTATGACAAATATATCTAATTGAAATATATTATTTTAATAGTACTTTGCTAACCTCATAGATAATGTTTCATAGTACTGTTATAATTCCTAAGTTGTAAATTTTGTTGAACTTCAAAAGTAAAGTGTTGTATTACTCTGTGAATCTTTGTTCAAACTTCTTTATCAGTTAAAATGTGATATCTTAAGTGCCTCTCCATTTATTTATATCTGTTTAGATTAGAAAACGAAAGCCAAAAAGCATCCTAAAATCTTGTTAATCTGTGTAGATTCTTTTCCGATAACACATTATCTTTGTACACTAAAAATAAATATTGAGTGACAGTTTTTGTAAACCACTTTGCAGTGCTCTACTGTACATAAGAGTCATGATTTATGTCAGCACTTTTGGAGGAGGGATACTTAAGCTTTTATGGTTGGACCCTTTTGAGAATATGAAAGAATCTGTGAAAGCCCTGATTCTTTTCCTCTGGAAAAAAAAATGCACATAGGCACATATGAAAATAAAATATTTTACATATAGTAGTTAGCCCTTATCTGAGGCTTCAGTAACCCATAGTCAACCACTATCTGAAAATAGTAAATGGAAAATTCCAGAACAGAAACAATCCATAAGTTTTAAAATTGCACATCATTCTAAGTAGCATGATGAAATTTCATGCTGTCATGCTCTGTCCCACCCAGAATCTGAATCATCCCTTTTCCAGGGTATTTACGCTATATACATTCTCCATCCATTGGTCACTTAGTGGCCTTCTCAGTTATCAGATCGGCTGTGGACTGTCATGGTATCACAGAGGCTGTGTTCAAGTAATGCTTATTTTTCTTAATAATGGCCCAAAGTGCAGAGAAGTGATCCTGATGATTCCGATATGCCAAAGAGAAGCTATAAAGTGCTTCTTTTAAGTAAAAAGGTAAATATGTATAGAAAAAAAATGTAGTATAGGGTCGAAACTATCCATGGTTTCAGGCATCCATTTATAGTCTTGGAGGATATCCTCCAGCAGATAAGTGGGGGACTTCTATCGTTCCTCTAGGTCAGTGGATCCCCTAAAACTCAATCGCACTGAGTAGTTTAGTTCTTACTGCTTTAAAAAACTCAACTTTTGAAAAGTCAAAAAGATTAAGAAATACAGATTGGGAATTATAAAATAGTCACAGGGACATGTAGTACAGCATAGGGAATATAGTCAATAATATTGAAGTAATTATGTGTAATGCCAGGTGGGTACTAGACTAATGGGGGGGATCACTTTGTAAATACCTAAACATCTAACTACTGTGCTATAAACTTGGAACTAATATAAAATAATATTGAATGTCAACTCTAATTAATAAAAAAATAAAAAAATAGAAAAGAAAGCCAACTCTAATATTTTTGTGTAAATCAATGACAATTATCAATAATCCACAATTTCTTGTATTTAGTTAGTATCACAGAAATCTTACCACCTTTTTTGTTTTACTTTTTTATTACTATAGACCAAATCATTATGGACCTTGTGATATTATTTCATATTACAGTTTTTGTAGGAAGATTTATAATTTTTAAAAAGTTATATATTACTCTGAAAAAAATCAATCTCTCTGAATCATGTTTTTCTTATCTGAAGATGATAATATTTATTCTTTTCTGTCAGAAAGTTGTAAGGAAGTCTTTATTACTGATCAAATATCCTGGTATCTTGGGAAGATAAAGACTATGTAGAGCTCACATGTCTTTAAAATCTTTTATGTTCTGAAATTAAGTTATAAAATAAATATTAACTATTAAACATCTACTGCAGGCCAAGCTTTTATAGTTGCCCATTATTGACATATTTCATTCACTCTCATAAAAACCCTAGGAGTATTGTTTTAGTCTGTTCAGGCTGCTATAACAAACATGTCATACGTAGGCTGTATAGCTTAAACAACAAATATTTATTTCTTAACAGTTTTAGAGGCTGTGGAGTTTGAGATCAAGGCACCAGCAGATTTGGTGTCTGGTGAAGACAAGCTTCATAGTTCACACACAGACATCTTGCCGTGCCGTCACATGGACAAAGGGATAAGAGTGTTCTCTGGGGTCTCTTTTATAAAGGCACTAATTCCATTCAGGAGGGCTACATTCTTATAACCTAATATTCTCTCAAAAGTCCCACCTCCTGATACCATCACATTAAGGATTAGGTTTCAATATATGAATTTTGGCAGGGGAACACAAACATTTAATCTATAACAGGTATACATGACTATTACTGTTTTACAGTTGAAGTAACTGAGGCTGAGAGAGTTGAAACTTTCTCAAGTTACTCAATCAGTACTCACTCAGGAGACAAATGGGGATCTCTGCCAGTTTGTGTGACTTTTCATCCTCTGACTCTAACCATTTCACTGCAAGCCTAAATGGTTTGCCTGGAATTACCAAAGAATTGTTACTTTGATGATTTTTCAAATTAGAAAATGAATACACATTATATAACTGTATATAAAATATATAAAATAAAATGTTTTATTCTAATTCATTTATTCAATGAATAATTATCTAGTACTTAGGATTAACTGTCCTTATTTGATAGATGAGAAAGCTTGAGGAACCTATGTAATTATGATTGTAATGAGTTTATTCATTAATCATAACTCATATTTACAGTTTTTTTCTAATAATATGTGTTTTTACAAAACTCCATATTAAACTTTTTCAGGTATATTCATGTAGACATATCCTAAGTGATTACAGTCAACTGCATAAATTTGTTACCCAGTCAGAGACTTCTTTGTTGAGTCTTGCAAACGGCCCATTAACAATTTCTTTCTAAATTACTGGCAGAACAGTGGTTCTTGGTTTGTGATTTCAATAATTTCTTAATTTCTTCTGTTAAACTAAATGACTGTACATAGCAGACAGAGAAAGAATACTTGTGGAATGAATGAGTGAAGGAATGAATTTATAATGCCTACACTACAAAAAAAAGTCTGATTACTTAAATAAAGGGACACAATCTGATGTGTGTTAAATAAGAAGTTACTGTCTTAAATAATATCTATTAGAAAAAAATACTCCACAAGAAAAATGATTGTTACAATTTAATGCATTATGTGAATGAATTCAAAGATCGTAGGGCAATTGGCTTGTGCTGAGTAAGTCTAAATATTCAGCTAAAGGTATTAAATTGAATTATGAATCAAATCCTCTCATTTAAAGCTGTATATTGTGCTTCTTTGAAGTTTATCTGGATTAAGTATTTTTATTTGATTTAGAATTCTGCTTTGATATTCACATCAGATAGGGAGATAGAATTTGTTCAAAAGAAATTCTTACAAGATTGATTTGATTTGTTATACTTCTATTGAACATTTTCTATGTGTTGCTTATCATGGTGGATAACAGTGGCTTTCTTTATATTATCAAATTTATTGGAATGCTATTGGTTAATAAAATTATATAGGTTTCAAGTGAACAATTCAATAATGTCATATGTATATTGCATTGTGTGTTCACCACCCAAAGTTAAATTTCCTTCTATCACCTTATATCTGATTCACTTTACATTTATCTACCTTCCTTCTCCCTACTTCCCTCTCGTAACCACTAAACTGTTGTCTGTGTCTATGAGCCTCTGTTTGTCTTGTTTGTTTGTTACTTTCAGTCTTATATCCCACAGATGAGTGAATCATATGGTTCTCAACTTTGTCTGACTTTTTTCACTTAACATGATAATCTCAAGGCCCATCTTTTCCTATGACTATTATTTCATAGTATATATGTACTACATCTTCTTTATCCAATCATCTATCAAAGGACACTTTGGTTGTTTACACCATGAATAATGCTGCTATGAACATCGGAGTGCATATATCTTTATGGATAAATGTTTTCAAAAATTTGGAGAAATAGCTAGTGAAATTGGTGGGTCATATGATAATTCTATTCTTAATTTTTTTGAGGAAGCTCCATATTGTTTTTCATAGCAGCTATACCAATTTATGTTCCGATAAGCAGTGTATGAGGGTTCCTTTTCCCCCACAACCTCTCCAACACTTGTTATTACTTGTCCTGATGATGATAGCCATTCTAATAGATATGAGGTGGTATCTCACTGTGGTTTCGGTTTGCATTTCCCTAATAGCTAGAGAAGTTGAACATCTGTTCATATGTCTGTTGATTATTTGTATGTCTTCTTGAGAGAAGTGTCTGTTCAGGTCTTCCGCCTATATTTCAATTTGATTGTTGTCATTGTCAATGACTTGTATGAGTTCTTTGTACATTTTGGATATTAGGCCTTTATCAGAGGCATTGTTTGCAAGTATCTTCTCCCATTCAGTTGGTTGCCTCTTTGTTTTGTTGATGGTTTCTTTTGCTGTGCAGAAGCTTTTTAATTTGATATAGTCTCATTCAATTATTTTTGCTTTTACTTCCCTTGCCTTTGAGGTCAAATTCATAAAATCCTCTCTAAATCCAAGGTCCGTGAGCTTAGTACCTGTTTTCTTCTATGTAATTTATTGTTTCAGGTCTTATATTTAGGTCTTTGATTCAGTTTGAGTCAATTTTGGTGTATGGTGACAGATAGCAGTTATTTCATTCTTTTTGCATGTAGCTTTTCAATTTTCCCAGCACCATTTATGAAGAGGCTTTCCTTTTTCCATTGTGTACTTTTTACTCCTTTGTCAAAAATTATTTGCCCGTATATACAGGGGTTTATTTCTGGGCTCTCAGTTCTGTTCCATTGGTCTATTTTTCTGCCAATACCGTGCTGTTTTGATTATTGTCTCTTTGTAGTATAATTTGAAGTCAAGCAGAGTGATACCTCCAGCCTTGTTCCTTTTTCTCAGGATTGCATTGACTATTCAGGGTCTTTTGTGATTACATACAAATCTAATGATTTTTTTAAAAAAAATTATTTAAAAAATGCCAGTGGGATTTTGATGGGAGTTGCATTAAATCTGTATATTGCTTTGGGTAATAAGGCCATTTTAACTATGTTGATTCTTCTAGTCCATGAACACGGAATATCTTTTCATTTCTTTGTGTCTTCTTCAATTTCTTTTAAAGTCTTATAGTTTTCAGTGTATATGTCCTTCATATGCTTTGTTAAGTTTATGTCTGTGTATTTAATTTTTTCTGTTATATTGCAAAAGGAATTGTTTTTTTCATTTCTTTTTCTGAAAATTCATTATTATCGTATAGGAATTCTATAGAGTTTTGTACATTAATTTTGTATCCTGAAATGTTATTGTATTTGTTATTAGTTTTTTTTTTTTAGTGGAGTCTAATAGTTTTTTTTTTAGTGGAGTCTTTAGGGTTTTCTATATAGAGAATCATGTCATTTGCAAAAAAATGGCAGTTTGACTTCTTTATTCCCAATTTGGATGCCTTTTATTTCTTTCTCTTGCCTGATTGCTCTAACTAGGAATCCCAGCACTATATTGAATAATAGTGTTGATCATGGATAACTTTGTCTTGTTCTTGATCTTAGAGGGAAGACTTTTAGTTTTTCACTATTAAATATATTAGTAGAGAGTTTAATATGTTGAGATAGTTTACTTCTACATCCATTTTATTAAGTGTTTTGATCATAACTAGATGCTATGCCGTATCACATGCTTGTTTTCAGCATCTATTGATATTTTTTACCCTTTCTTTTGTTTATGTAGTATATTACATTAATCCATTTGCATATGTTGAACCATCCTGGTGCCCTTGAAATGAACCCCACTTAATTGGATGTATAATATTTTTAATGTATTGTTGTTTTTTATTTGCTAATATTCTGTTTAGGATTAGTGGGCTTCTTTTGGAAGTAGATTTGTTTTCTGGGTGTTTCATACTTAATTTCTTAAAGCAGCCCAAAAATTTAATGGTTACCTTAAATCGGGGTATCCTATAAGTGAAGGATTTATCAAACACAAATTATACAAAATAAAATGTAGTTTGCGAGTATTGAGTACTGAATTACTCAGAAATAATAATTTAAAGATTAAGTTTCAGAATTCAAAGAGGGTTTCTTTTTTTCTTTTTCTTTTTTAATTTTAATTCATCAATTTATGTCCAAGTCCAAAAAAATACATTCCTAATCATGGAGAATATAAATTGAGAATGCAAGGAATTTTGTGGGAAAAGAGCTACCAGTTTTAGTCAGTGTGAAAATGGATTTAAAATTATGAGTATTTTGAAGAATAATAATAAGAAAAAAAATAACTAAAGGCTTCCAAATAAAATATGCTTGCCTTTTGTTCTTCCTCTTATTTTTTCACTTTTTAAAAATTGATAGACATTTGCACATTAATGACTATTAGCTTTGTAGAAATTAGTAGTTATTACTAGTGTTTGCTCTTTTTAGTAATAATCAAATATATTTTGCTAAATAAATTCTATTTAAAAAATGTTTACATCTAATGATTAAATCAGAGATATTACCTATGGGAAAATTATTTTCTTAGTCATATTTTATTATTAAAAAACTTTATTGACAAATTTTGGTTTCACTGTTTATATATATATTGACCTTAAAATTTACTTTTATAATCAGATTGCATTGCAAGAGCCTCATACTCAATGTGCCATATGAATAATTCAACAGTTTAATAGCCATTCTAGTAATTTCTTATAATTCATTGAAAGAGGTGGCACTAGTAAACACTAATGAGAGATGTTAAGATTTTCCTTTAATGTTCTACTTAAAATATAACATACATTTTCAAGTTCCTATGTTTACTTTTAAGCATGGAATTTTTCTTGAGCTCATGAAGATATCTATCTTTGTGAATGTGAAAATGCAATAATTTGTTGAACACCTATCCAAGTAATCTGATTCACAAATAGCATCAAATTCATTCAAAAGTAAATATTAATTCCTGAGTTTTTGTATGGTATGTTCTAAGGTTTATCTATTTAAAAAAGAAATAAATAAAGAGATCATTGAAAATCCTTTTCACACAGAAAAGATTTTCGACAGAGAAAATTCAGTTTTTTAAACTGAAATAAATAGAAGAATTATAAGTAGATTATGTTTTAAATCTGTTTTTCTTACTAATATATTATGATTAATGCCCAATGTTATTGTGCTTTTTTAAAGCAGTGATTGATGTTTAGACTCAACCTTATTGTACAAAAGAACAAGAATTTGGTTGGCCTTTAGAGTGTAGATATAGATATTTATTAAAAATATTTACAACTCCCTGAATTCTCATTACCTAATTTTAACTTCCAAATTAATGTCCCAGGTCAAGAGATGAATCATTATTTCCAAAGGGATTTTAAAATACTATTAAGAATGTCATAAAATATTGTGCCATTCACTTGTCACAGAGAACCATAAAATCTATGTTTCTGCATAAATGTAAAATTGGCAAAAAGATTTACAAGGTCTTCTTCATGCTTCACTGGCTTTGGGCCATCTTTAGCTCATGTGATTTAGGTCATATTAACTAAAAATAGGATTTCATGATCTATGGTCTGAATGTATTCCTCTGAAATTCATATATTAAAACCTAATCCCCAAAGTAGTAAGGGTGGAGCCTTTGGGAGGTACTTAGATGGAGCCCTCATGAATGAGATTGATAATCTTATAAAAATGCCCTTGAAAGATCTCTTACCCCTGCCTCCATGTGAAGATACAAGGAGAAATGTGCAAACCAAAAAAGTCTTTACTTGGCCATGCCAGTGCACTGATCTCAGATTTCCAGCCTCTAGAGCTATGAGAAATAAATTTCTGTTGTTTATAATCTACCCAGTTTGTGGTATTTTGTTATAGCAATCTGAGCAGACTAACACAGTGATATTCAGAAGGCTGCCTACACAGGCAAAGCTAATGACACCTGTATTTCTTAGCTCAAAATTCCACATACTGAATCCCACACAAATTTTCTTTGAAAAATATAGCTAAGGGTCAAATACCAAATGCAGATATTTTCAAATACATTAAAATTTAGAATGCAGGGTTTCTTGTTTTTGTTTTTGAAGAACAGGTGTAATAAGCAAATCTAACAGCAGGATCTGGATTTGATGGGTGGTCAGAAAAAGCATTCCTGAGGAAGTAGGTCTTTAGACTAGAAGGATAGAGAATAGGGTAAGTGCATTTCAAGCAAAGAGGGTGTATGCATGAAATCTTTGAGGTTTACAAGGTTTATTTGCACATACTAAATTATTTATGCAACAAACCAAATGTGAAAAATATATACTGTTTTGCATATCTCATTATTTTGGTTTTCTTTGGGAATGTCTGATTGCATCAGTCCAGGCTCAGCCAGAGAAACAGAAATAGTAGGATATGTATTAAGAGATTTATTGCAAGTAATTGGCTCACACAGTTGTGGTGACAGGGTAGGCAAGTTTACAGGCAAATCCATAGGGAAGGCTTTCAAAGAAGGCAGGCTGGAACTTTCACCAGGAGCTGAAGCTGCTATCCAAAGAGGAATTTCCTTCAACTCTGCTTTTAAGACCTATCCACTCTGGGATTATCTAGGATAATCTTCTTACTCAAAATCTATTGATTATGGATTTTAATCATATTCACAATATAGCTTCACAACAACACCTAGGTTAGTGTTTGATCGAATGACTGGAACTCTAGCCAACTCAAATTGACATGTAAAACTGACCATCACTCCAATACAATATAAATTGTTCTGATATGAACATTTAAACAGTCCTTTCAGATAAACCTCAGCCTCTCATTTAGATAAAAATGCGCTTCTCACACTACCTCCCTCACAACCTCCCTGTCTCTACGATGGCTTCCAGGTGTTTGGGGTGAGCGTTCTAGGAAAGTTGTGTCTTATGAAATCTGGGGTCACAGGAGGGCTGTAGAGCTCCCTCTCCTGCTGGTCCTTCCGTGTATGTGTATACTAGCTGGTATTCGTGGCCACCAGGTTCCTGAGGTTAATGTATGCTCTTCTGTCCTGTCCGTTGGTCCTTGCCAATGTTTCTGGACTCAGTAACTAGTGATGTTGACCTGTAGACTTCTCTTTTACCTTCCATTTGGCCCCTGGCCTAGGAGTCTCTCACCAGGAGTACTCAGTGGTGGTAAACCCACTGGTTCTCAACATACCATCCTATTCACATGGGAAACAGTTTCCAAATGCTAACTTTAAAGCTACTGTGCCTGACAGGACTGCACCACCTTGATATCGCTGTGCCCTAGCTGGACAAAGGGTTGTATCTTCCTATGGCCTCTTTCATGCAGATGTTACTCTATCCTCAGTGCTCCCTCAGCAAAGCCAACAAACATATCATATGTTGGTTTTCATTTTTATTTTTTCTTTCCCACAATCCCTCAGGGCTAGAAATGTATGGGCTTTCTTTTCTCTCTTCCTTCCCTTATCCTCCCCTCCTTCCCCTCCGTTTCTCTTTTCTCCTGCAAGCCTAACCCTTTAATGTCTTTTGAAAGGCACAATTTAATATCAGTCATGTTGTCCTCCACCAGGCATACATTGAGGAGAAAAGACTTCTGTTTTGTTTTGTTTTTTTTTTCTGGTAAATTGTTTATTAAGGAAAGTTAAGGGCTTAGGGGCGGGGCGAGGGTAGTGTGTGCTCATGGTGGGGAGAGAGGGGGAGTGAGTGGTACATTTTTTTAAGCTTTGCTTAGAGCCCCAGAATTTAAATGTCAACACTAGATAGAAATGCTAATTAGATTTTAAAATGGTTTCTTATGTTCATAAAAACTCCTAAACCAGCACAAATGGAACATGAAGTGTTTGTATCTGTGGTATGGATGGATTACTAATGATCCATTTATCTTTTCTTAGCCCATCTCTGCATTTAACCAGAGGCATTTTCAGCATGAGTAAGTGAAGAGAGGGGTTCAGTTTGAGGCCAAGAAGTCAGTTCATTTATTCCACAAGTATTTATTGAGTGTATCTGGGTACAGCCAGTAATATGAAATCTGAGTCTTAGTTTATAATTGGCTATTTAGCTATTACAAAGACTTATTTTTCGAAGAATGTAATTGAGATAGATTAAAAAAAAAAAAGAATTTCACACTTTTTGCGATCTGATAGAACAGAGAGGCAGGGCTGACTCCGTGGGTACGCTTAGAAGGGCCCATGCTTGGTTTAAGCCTCTGCTGTCACCATCTTAAAATTCTTAATAATTTTTGAATAAGGGTCATTACAATTTTATTTTGTGCTGGGCTCAGCAAGTTACGTAGCCAGTCATGAGTACAGGGATTTGCTTTCCAATCCTGACTTCACTTACTAGAATTTAGACAAATTACTCAACTAATCTAAATCTCATTGCCTCATCTGTAAAATGGGGGTATACCAGTGCCTACATCGGTTTAATGAGGTGTGTGAATGGAGTAATTAGTGCAATGCTCAGCAATTAACAAGCATGCAGTAAACAGCAGCTGATACTACTATAACTAACACATAAATTAATGTGTTTTGGAGCCAAACTACTTTTATGTCTGAACAACCTACTAAAGTAGCAAATTAACTGTTCTAAAATAGAAACAATATAAAGTCTTTTAAAAGTATTCCAAAGTATTACCCTAATACTGCCAATCTCTTTATTTTACTAGTCACTTGTTAGTTTTCTCATAGTAACTAGACAGGAATTTTTCCCCCTACGAATTTAAATTAAATTTGGAATATTTTTTTCTTACAACTTTAAGATCGCTAAATAGCATGATTTTCTAAGGAGAGATAGCAAGCTCTGATATTGGTTTGCTAGTAGCAACTTGACAATTTAGCTTGTATTTTAAGGAATTAATATTTCATATACATTTATGAATAAGTACATGTAATCTCCAATAAATAAATAAAGATGGAACTGATGGACACATGGGAGTGGTAGATTAGGAGGAAGCAGTAGACATAATACAGTCATAATATACATATTTTAAAAATGTGTAACCAACATTTGAGAAAGGTTTGGAAGCAGAATACTTCACTCATTCAGTATACTAGGGGGATGGATAAATGAACTTTTCTCATAACTGACACTTAAGCACTTAAACTTGAAATGTTAGCTTTAAAACATTTTAATAGAAATTACTGTTTCTATGGAAATCTTAAGTATTGCAGGCATTTAACTTAAAAAATAGAATGTACTAAGTACTGTGTATCTTTTATTAATAACTCAAAGTCATCACTATGAATATCATGTCTTAATAGTGTTTGCTCTTTGGGGACTTTGAAAAAGCATTGGAATTCTTTACTTCTTTCAAAGAATCTTCCCAAGACAGCAAAATGCTAGCTGGTACTTATTTGTTTCATTTATTGGTACAACTTCTGGTTTTTAAATGACCCTTTAATTGATGTTTCTACAGCTTTCTCCTTCTTAGGTATTTTTAATATATTTGATTCTAGTCAGTCTCTTTATGTGGTTAGAATGAAGAGATCTGTAAAAATGCAGGAGTAGTACCTCAGCCATGTTGTACCATATGGCACCCTAACAAGTAGAGAAATCTAGTTCCAGAAAGATCAGAAGTAAGCAGAAGGACAGAGATGAGAGAAAAGAGATGAAGAGAGCATGCCTGTATTCCTGAAGGCTTTCTGGCTTCTATTCATAGAGCTTTGTGAGACCTCGCTTCCTTTGAGAGTCTTTAAGTATCTCATTATTTTTTAAGTTATTCTAAAACTTTAAAAAATATTCAGTTTGAGTTTGCATTCTTTTTTTTTTTTGTGAACAAAGGCATTGAAAATATGATTGTGTCTATATTAGACTCTTAGCAGTTACTATTCAATGTTAACTAATTCAAATTTCCGGTTCGCTGCCTCTGGGTCTTTTTTTAATTTTTAACTCAAATTCAGGACTTTATATTTAGCTCTGTTAAATTGCAGTATTACTGAGGTGATACATTTGAATATTGTAATAGTCTAGGTAAGAGATATGAAGGCCTCTGTTAGTGGTAGGGCACTCATAGATTCCGAGGAAACTATGAAGACAGGATGCTGTTTGGAGGAGGCTTAATAAGACTTGGGATTGACTGGATATGATGAATGAGATGAATGAGAGATGGAACCCACAGAAGAACTTAAAAATGAAATGGTAGAGTTTGGCGCCATCCATTAAGATAGAACACAGACAAGGTGGTGAACAGGGTGAGGAGTTCCCCTCTGTTCTTGTTGAGTTCGCTTCACTTGTAAGAGGGAAGTATGTGAGTCTGGAGCTCAGGAGAGAGACCCAAAGGATAGTTAACAAATCCAGGAGTTACCTATTTTTAAGTGATAAGAGGTAAGTGGTAAGAGAGACTACTCAACAAAGGTGTGTAGTGTGAGAAGAGAAGGCTAGAGCTGAAATGCCGAGGAACACGAAGCAGTGAAAGTGGAGATCGAACTGCTGAGAAAATAGAGAAGCAGCAGCCTGAGATGTGTGAAGGGAAGCACGAAAAGACAAGAGTCAGAAAAGACCGTGAAGGGGTGTATTTGAGAAGGAAGGAATGGTCACTGTGTCAGTTGACACCGAAAAGTCAAGTGGGTTAAGAAATGATTACTGACCTTAGGTATAGTACTGTCAGTGGATAGGTGGGAGGAATGCCAGATTACAGTCGATCGTGGAGTAAATGGGCAAGGTGGAGGCATACATCATGTATTTGCCTGTCAGAAGCTGAACTGAGAAGGCAAGGATAGGATTTATAGATACAAGAGGATGCTTGGGTGAAGAGAAAGCTTTTTAACAATAGAGATTATATACTATCATCCTAAGGAGGAAGGAAGCGAGGAGGTACAGGGGAGAGAGATTAACTGATGGAGGGAGAAAGAAAATAACAGGTTCTAGAGCTCCAGTGTCTGGATTAGCTTCTGATAAAAGTTTGAGACAAATACTTTTACATCAGTGGGGAGAGATACAATAGGGATGGGATGAAATATCAACCTGATACTGATATTTTCTTTAATGAGAAAAGAACACTACTTCTTTCTACCTTCCTATCCACAGCTCCCCTATGGGAAGAAGGAAGCATAATTTACTTGTGAATTTTGAAAAACTGGGCATTCATATCCTAATCTCTCTTCTCTTTCTATTGTGAATTCTCCATTTCTCCATCAACATTATGACCAGGTTGGTAAGATAGCTTAGTTTCAGTTTTTAATATTAAGAGCCTTATTTGATTCTCACACTTTAACCATAGTCTTCAATGTTAGGTTCATCAATAAGAAGGTCATGTTTTTGGACTTCACTGACTTTTTGTCTTATTTCTCAATTGGCTCAGAATTCAAACGAGGAGGAAACATCCATTTTTCTTGGTGCCTTTTATTGATTTTCAGCAAACTTTTCTTCGAGGATATGTGGAAGTAGTTGACAATAGAAGATAAAATACCTCGTTACATATACAGAAGGAAATTTGAGAGTCTTAATCTTTTAGCTTCATGTAGGAGATAAGAACAAATGCTTGGCAAAGATCATGAGTTAAGTAGACTCTGAATAGAGGGTCAAATGTGGATACCTAGAAAGAGTAGTATTGACTGGCATTTTTCATCAAGGAAGATGAGAATTTATTAACTAGTTTTCCCTTTTGTTCTTCTTCAACATTGACTAAGATTATGAGATAAGAATTTTTTATTCTTTTGCTCACAGTCTTTGTTAGATTTCTGGCTCTGGAATCTTAGCTATCTTTTCTTTAACTTTTTCTGAAGATGTTGTTACATATCTAAATATACTCAGTATTTCTGTCTTTACTGTTATTAGTCCCAAAATAGCTTCATCATTTCTCTGACAGGCTCTTTACCCCAAGCATCTTTAATTTTGGAAAGATATCAGTCTATGATGAGCATGTGTTTCATATGTGTAATGGCATTCCAATATACTCTTTTCTGTAGTATTTGTGAAATATTTTGCTTCTTTATAACTGGCTTGTTTGATCATCATCATCATCATTATCATGATTTATTTATAAGTATCATTTAGATAATCTGGATGCAAGTATATGATTTATGGATCACAAATATTTTCTCATTTTGTGGTTCGCCTTTTTATTTTCTTAATGATGTCTCTTGATGAGCGGAAGTTTTAAGTTTGATGAAGTTAGATTTATTATAATTTT
This sequence comes from Pteropus alecto, assembly GCF_000325575.1. NCBI lineage: Eukaryota > Metazoa > Chordata > Mammalia > Chiroptera > Pteropodidae > Pteropus > Pteropus alecto. Next base: position 12,930,697 of record NW_006443138.1, read on the forward strand.
GTTATAGTTAGTTTTTTTGTTCTGTCTAAAAACTCTTGTCCTAACTGGTCACAGAGATATTCCCTGTATTTTCTTAAATGAGTTTTATAGTTTGGCTTTTGCATTTAGGTTTATAATCCAGACCTAATTAACTAAGTTAATTTTTGCATGTGGCCTGATTTATGAATCAAGGTTCAGTTTTTTTTCCATATAGATATACACTTAATCTAGTAAAATATGTTGGAGAGATTTTTATGAATTCCATTGACACTTTTGGCAAAGATCGTTTGGGTCATATATGGACTCTCTACTTTGTTCCATTGATCTCTGTCCTTATGTAGTACCTAACTGTCATGATTATTTTAGCTTTATAGTGAGTTTTAAAATCAAATAATGTTAATTCTCTAATTTTGTTATTTCTTTTAAAGATTCTGAAGTTGGGATTTTTAATTAGAATTACTTTGTACTTATGTAGAGCCTACTAGTCTTCTTGTGCTCTCATTGAAAAATAACAATTTTATGAATGGATTATTGAAGAAATCAAATATGTAAATATGAATCTTTTCACCGGTTTTCTAGAATCAATGTGTGACATGCCATGATATTTGTAAAATGTCTCAGAGCAATTCTTTTGTGCAATGAAACAGGTTTCCTGACACGTGTGCCATCTGCTGATTGATGTTTCCAACTGCATTATATGATGATGATCTCCCTTTCCTCTCTTTGTTCATTCAGTCTTCAGGACATATTCTCCAGCCTAATCTTTAACATACTTATCACACACACACACACACACACACACACACACACACACACACACAAACACACACACACCATTGTTTCTATATTTCATTTATATCCTTATTTCCTCTCCACTTTTTCCTTCCTACCTAATTACCAAGTTTAACATATTTTCTCATCCCAGGAGCCTTTTGGAATGACCCTGAAGATTTGCAACTCCACTGAGTAAGTCTCAGAGAACTCTAAGAATGGCTTTTTGTCATATCATTGCCAATCTGTTTGAAACTTCATTAAAGATAATTAGTTTCAATGTTTTTAAAACCATTGTATGTAATCTCTAAACCTAATGGGGAGTAGAATCCATTAACAACTTTCAAATTATTTTTATACATAATAATTTATAAATAGAAAAATTTAAACACATTAGATATATGTTGTTTCCCTATTCTCTTGCCATTTAGAGTGCTTAAGAAACTTGAGAAAACTTTTAAAATGTTTACTATAGGCATGGAGCTCTTACTAACCAGTATAATAGTGTTTTTTAGCATTGCAAATAACACGAATATCTAGTTTTTGAAAGTCACTATTTAATTGGAGAGAGATTGATTGATTTAGCTATCTAGAAGTGGAATTCTTCTCCCTCGATCATGCCTGATTTTAAGAGTCCTGATATATGAATATCCAGAGCCTACCACAGTAATTATGCTTAGCTGTAGTAATTATTAAGGGTTTTTTTTTTTTGTTTTTTTTTTTTGTTTGTTTGTTCTTGTAAGGTTGTTTTTACTGCCTAAGACCAGGAAGTATGAGCTAGAGCCTACTACAGTAATTATGCTTAGCTGTAGTAATTATTAAGGTTTTTTTTTGTTGTTTTTTGTTTTTTGTTTTTTGCATTAAAATCAGATACTTTGTTCTAAATTTGGTTTTGTAGTTTGGCTCTTTTTAACAAAGTTGTTTTATACCTTTTATATGTATGTAATATTTGAATTATCAGACCAAGATTAGTAAAGCTATTTTAAGCCTCAGAATCAATGATGAGTCCACATAAAGCATCCCTGAGTGCTAAGTAGTTTGCATGTATTATTTCATTATCATCCCTATTCATAGATAATGACACTGCACTTAGATGGCCAAAGTAACTTATCTCAGATCATAAGTACATGGTAGAGTGAAGCAGTATTTTAACCAGATCCCTCTGACTTAATAACAGACTCTTAATATACTTTATTACCTATTTCTCTGTTTCATACATTTACTCTCTTAAAACAACTTTCCGTGTAAAAGCTCTGATGACATTTTCAAATCTCGATTCTTTTCTAATTAAGATTTATGTTGTAATATACAAACATAGACTTGTAGGAAAATTAAAAAAGAAAACAAAACAAAACTGTGTGTACATGTTCAAAACTCAATGCTGCCTCTTAGTGGGGTCTTTTCTGCATAGCAGTCTTTGCATCTTTACTATCCTATTAGCCATCAAGCATCTTATATTAACTAAATCTGTAACTTCCTGCAAGTGTTAGCACATGCACATTTCAGTTTGGTACAAAATTTTCTTTTCTTTTTTTTCAGTTTTATTAAGATATAATTGACATGTAATATTGTATAAGTTTAAATATACAACATAATGCTTTACTATATGTATAAATTTTGATTTTTCCTACTAACATTTTCCGATGTCTTATCTCTAGTCAATTCAGTTTTCCATACCTCAAGGCTAGAAGAATATGAGCAGCTGATGTGCAATGTTCTCTTTTTTCCTATGACAGGTAATCAATTACAAAAAACAGAAAGAAGTGGCCTGGTGTATTTTATTATCTTACGTCTAATATTTGATTTTATTAGGGATGTTCTTCATTATTTGAATATATTATATTTTCATATGTGAGGATGCATGTGTGTATGTGTGTCTGTGGACATACAGGAGAAAGCATTGGTGAGCCCATATTTATCAGTGAGTCTTTAAGTATATACTTTATTCTTCTGCCTCTGGGTTCATCCCAAACTTTTCTGAGGATCCAAGATCTAAAAACACCTCAAATGCCTGAATTTGTAGACAATTCAGAGATTGGAAATGAACCCAGGAAATGCCTAGAGATAAAGAAAGAGATATAATTAATCAAGCTGACATCTGCCAGAATTTTAAATGAAATATTTAGTTGCTCAGTAACAGGACAAATTTGAACAAAGAGAACAGCATACAGAAGTGTTCTAGCATAGTAAAAAGAAAAAACAAAATCATGAGAAAAATTGAATTCATAGGCTCTACCGCTGGTAATATTAATTTATATAGGTTCTAAATTTAGAATTGTAATATGAATTTAGATAGGTTTCATAAGCTCTCTCTACCAAAGGGATAGTAGTACTTTCCTTGATTATAAGCTACTTGAGGATCAGGACAGTCTTATACATTACCTTATCATATACCAACAACTTTTTAAAAAATGAATATATCATATAGGATTTTCAACCTATTTGACTGAGTATTCTCTCAAAATATTTTTATAAACAATGTAATCAACATCTTAAATTTTTATCGTATCTTCATAAAGATAAAATTTTGGCATGTTATAAATATTAATTTTACATAAAACCGTTATATCAGACTCTTAATTGTATCCAGTGGAATAAAAATATCATAGTAAATTGAAACCCACTAATATCCATTTAAATAGTTTACGTACAAGCTCAATTTTAAAAGGTGGAAATTTTACGTCGTTATGTTTTCTTCTTGAAATTTTCCTTCTAGTCCACTTCCCTCACACAAATATTATCAGTTTGGAGTAGTTCAAAACAACATTGATAGAGTTAAAATTTTTCTCATTGCCAAATGAGAAACACAACTCTTAATGAGATTGAGAGGTGGTGCATATGGTGTTTGATGAAGGAGAATTCAGGCGCTTCTGCAGGAAGACCATTTCTGACGCCCTAGATTAGGTTTGCCTTGCTTACTGTATGTGCTCATTGTACCCTGTGCTACTTCTTTTTTAGTACTATGACTACTTTTTTATTGTCCAGTTTTTCTTTCTAGACTGTAGACACTGTGAGGATAAGAGCCTTGTTATCTTATTCTCTGCTTCATTTCCAAAGACTAATCTAGGGACAGAATAATAGTAGATGCACAATGAATAATCGTTCAATTGATTTTTTTTGACAGTCTATAAGTGAAGGATACAGAGGAAGAGTTGACAGAAATTTGACTAGGAAGGGGAAGTACTACAAAAACCAGTGGTCAGATAAAGCAGTTACTACAAGAAATAATTTATTTCAATGGCTTTTGAACATGGGCATGTCAGTTGTGACTTTGGAGAATCACGTTTCAATAGAATGGAGTTAATGGAAATTAGATTCTAGAAAGAATTAAAGACTTATGGGTAGTGAAGAAAGAGAGGCTGTAAAAGAAAAGAGAAATTCAAGAAAATTGGGAAGGTTAATGGCTAACTGTCTGAGCAGTGTGCTGTATAATCGATAGGGGGAGAATGAAAGGATTTCATAGAAGAGATAAGAAGACAACTAAAATTGAAAAATCTGAATTGTCAGTTGGCCAAATTTACATAGTCCCATAACTTCTCTGAAAGGGCTCAGCTGAAACCAGGATAATAGGAAATGGATAATGGAGGTAATCCAGGATTTGGGACTGGAATAGCAGAAGGGTTAAGGAAGTAATGGGATTGAGAGCATTATTAAAGACCTTATCAACAGGATTGAATATGGAAGATCTCAACACATTCAGCAGACTATCTTCAAGTATTAACAAGTCTAAAAAAAGACAACATTTCCTGCTTAAACTGCAAGAAAAATATGTTATTCTCATGTCTTGAACATCTGCTACTAGGAAAAAAATCTCAGAAAGCTCAACATTATATACCAGTGTTCAAATCAAAGTAGCACTAAAATCACTGAATGAATCAAGATGAGTTCATCTAAGATTCCATTTTTGAATCTATCTAATCTTCTACCAATGGTTGAGTACAACGAAAAATATAAATTAAATATCAACCTCTTTTGATGCCATACACTGTCTAGTCTGAGATGTATAACCAATACAAGAGAGCTCAAATTTCTCTAGGTAAGGTTATGTTGGATGTTTCAGGAAGGTGGGTTAAGATGTCTGTTAACTTGAAACTTTTAATGGACTAGCAGATGGTGGTTACCTTAGCAACTGTAGAAGTGCACTATACTTAGATGTTTTTCTCTGAGAGATGATTGTTGAAACATTTATCCTGGTGTTCAGATGTAGTAAAAAGGAAAAATGATTAGGAACCTAAACTAGGGTAAGGGTTTATCATAAAGGTAATATTTCCAAATCACCATTTATAGAGTTTCATTTTTAGCTATTTTTATTTAAGGTAATGATTAAAATAGGGAGTCAACATTTTAAGTAATGCACGTATTATAGTACTAGAATTTTACAATAAAACTGAATATCTTAATATTTTTAGAAATCACAATAGGACTAACTTTGCCCAGTTAGCAATTCGATTTTTGAGATGTTAAATATTAGTTGTAGTCTCTGTCTCTAAAAGTGATGGTCATACAAAAATAAATACCATAAGTAGTCTTTTTTCCATTTTTCATTCTGAAATGAAATTGAATAATCACCAACATTGGGCTGTTGTTTCTCTCACAGTTAAGTGGTCTTCATACTTTAGGGTATATTAACATTCAGCTCTATCAGGTTATTTAGGGGCCATCTGCATCAGAATAATTTATGGGGCTTGATTAAATACAAATTTTCAGGTCCCTTTCTCAAGAATTTTGATTCAGTGGGGCTGAATACTTTTCAATTTCACAAGTTTATTCTGATGCAGATGGTTCCTAGATAGTACTTGAGAAACAAACTGTCTCAGCTTGATGCTCCAGGGAAGACTTGGGTCAGTCTGACAAATGTGAGACTCCAAATGAGGCAGATAAATTTCATGTTGACTGTGTGAGGCTTGGAACATAAAAGCACTACTAAAACTTCTAGAAAATCAATTTTTTAGAAAAGATAATGTTCAGTTGTCATTACTAACAAGGTAATTAAAATCATTTAAAATGTTTTATGCTTTGTAAATGTCCTAATATAATTATATTGTAAATTTCTAAAGCTTACATTTTTATTTCTTTCTATTGTCAAAGACATTCTTATCTCTGGGGTGATGTGGTGGAATGAAAAATGCTCAGATTATGCAGCCAGACAGTTATGCATTCCATTATCTACTCTGTCATATAATAGAATGTTATTAGGCAAGTTATTTCACTTTTAGAGTCTCAGTTTTCTCTTTGTTAAAGTGATGATTATCTTAACTACAAATCTGGATGGTTGTGAATAATAAATAATAAAATATATATATGGTGTGTAGAATAATATTCATTCAAAAATTACCTCTTTTTCATCCCTTCTTCATATAAAAAGGAGCCCTTACCCAGTGTTAACAGTTTTCTGAGTTCGTGATTCAGTAGTTTCGATTGCTAAAATTAAAACCAGTCTTAACCACACCTAAATATTAGCGGAATCACAATTGTCTTACAGACAAGCAAGAAATAAAATTTCAGAGAGCTAAGGTAGGATTAATCCATTACTCTTTATTTTCCTAGCACCTGAAACATTGCTTGGTACATGGTTGGAGTGAATATTCAATTAAGGTTTAGTAAATAAATAATGAAATCAGATTAAATGGAAACCTCAGTTTAATAAAATAGAAAGTTGGCTTCTGTAACAGATGTACTAAAAGGTAGCAAGTAATGTTATCCTGATTAAGATTATATGAGTGAACATCTGTCCTATCACCCTTTCTTAAAATTCAAGAACATTTAAAATAGCGCATACAAATAAAAATATAATTGTGAAATAAAACTAAAACAATAGCAGAGGAAAACAAATAATTGGAAATCATAAGATAGGGCAGCAGGTGGCAAAGCTGGTCAGAAGGGATTTGACCATTCTAGAGTAAGATCTTTTAGAGCCATTAAAAACACAATTATTGTCATGAGTCTTGGCTTTAGAATTCAATTAGTGTGTGCCATTCCCCTATAAATGGCATCTTTTATTTCTGCTTGGTTTACTTGAACCTGAATCTTTAATAGTTTAGGTATTACAGTGGCAACTTAGATGGCAGGATCTGGCATCGCTTCTGTGGATGGTTGAATAGTGCTATTTTCTGAGAGGGAGTGCCTAGAAACATATAAGATAGAATATTTAAGGCGCCTATGTGAAACTGAAAGCAAGTCTTTAAATAAATTAACATCTCATAATTTTAGTTATAAATCTTATAGCTTGTGTTTTCTTTTTTAATTTTTTAAATATTTGTTAATACTACTTTATATGAATGACCAGACATTAATGACAATGATCCTTTATGACAAATATAATTTTTCTTCTTTGCATTTTAATGTATGTAATGTTGTAACCTTTATTAAGGTGTATCTCACTAGTATTGTTTTCATTTTTAAGTGATTGCTTTATATTAGATAATGCGATGAAGTTGGCATCATTATATCAGTCTTTATAAATGAGGTCATTTTGGCTCAGAAAGTAAATGGATGGTCTGCGATTTGAACTCAGAGCCATCATAATTCAAAGCACATAGGCTCTTACCCACATCACTTTTCTATGTCAAATTTTAATGAAAAAAATATGTATATATATATATATGTGTGTGTGTATACACACACACAAATAAAACACATTGCATATATATTAAACACGTTAAATTTATTAAACTCTAAGCTCATTTAAAGATAGGGACTAAATCTGTTACATCATGATATCACCTATAACAATGATACCAATGCTTATCCATGGATGCCAAGTGTTACTGTAGTCGTATAACACTTCCTCCAGTGATTCTAGTGTATAACCTACTTGGGAAGTTTCTATGCTTAAGGTTGGGTCTCAGTAAACACTGGAAAATACAAATGAAAGACAAGAATAGAGTACTGAGAATAGTAAGCATGAAATATGTTTTTTTTATATTTTTATTTTATTTAAAAAAATTTTTAAAATTAAGTTTATTGGGGTAACATTGGTTAATACAATTATATAATTTTCAGGTGTACATTATAATTTGACATCTATATATTCTATTGTGTGGTTACCACCCAAAGTCCAGTTTACTTCAGCTACCATATATTTAATACCCTTTACCCACTTCACCATCTCCCTAAGCCCTGTATTTGACCCCCTTTACTCCATCGACCACTCCCCTCCTCTCCACCCCTACTAGTAACCACTAATCTATCTATAGGCCTCTGGTAACCACTAGCCTGTAGTCCATGTCCATGAGTCTGTTTGTTTGTCCTGTTCATTTGTTGTTTTTAGGTTTATACCCCACATATAAGTGATATGTCATTTTCAGCTTTTTCTATCTGGCTTATTTCGCTTAGCATGATTATCTCGAGGCCCATCCATGTCATCTCTTCTTATGGCTGAGTAATATTCCATTGTATGTATGTACTACAACTTCTTTAGCACATCTTCTATCATAAGACAACTCGGCTGCTTC
>NW_006443138.1:12939007-12959127 GCF_000325575.1 Pteropus alecto
AGGCCCACCAGCAGTGTATGAGGGGTCCTTTTTCTCTGCATCTTCTCCAACATTTGTTATTACTTGTCCTATTGAGTATACCTATTCTAACAGGTAAGATGGTATCTCATTGTGCTCTTGATTTGCATTTCCCTAATAGCTAGTGATGTTGAGCATCTTTTCATATGTTTGTAAGCCATTTGTATGTCCTCTAGGGAGAAGTGTCTGTTCAGGTTCTCTGCCCATTTTTTGATTGGATCGTTTGTTTTTTTGTTGTTATTGAGTCGTATGAGTTCTTTGTATATTTTGTATATTAGGCCCTTATCAGAGGTGTTGCTTGCAAATATATTTTCCCATTGAGTTGATTGTGTCTTTACCTTGTTGACGATTTCTTTTGCTGAGCAGAAGCTTTTTGGTTTAATATAGTCCCATTCATTTATTTTAGCTTTTACTTCCCTTGCCTTTGAAGTCAAATTCATAAAATCCTCTTTATGTCCAAGGTCCATTAAGTATAATGTTGGCTGAGGGTTTGTCATATATGGCCTTTATTATGTTAAGGTACTGTCCTTCTATACCAATTTTGTTAAGTGTTTTGATCATAAATAGATACTGTATGAAATGTGTCTTTTTATACAGTGGATACAGTATTTTAAATAGGAAGAAAGTGATTATATTTTAATACTACTTGAGAAATTCACAATGAAATATTTTACATTTATTATTTAATATATAAGGACTTATCTTATAAATATTACTATTTTGAATGGGAAATAGACCAGGACTGAAACAACTTTGGTCAAAGACACTGCTCTATCATTTACTAGCTTATGGCATTAAGTAAATCATTTCCTTTCTAACTCTTAGTGTGCCAAATTTGTAATAAAGAAATATTACCAATCCTTATGGGATTTTGGTAAGGATCATGTGACATTGAATTTGTCGAAACACTTTGTTAGTAATGGTATACTATACACTTTGAATATTGGGCCATGTACTACTTATGGTGCATCCAAATTCTCCTTCCCATCATCATCCAGCACAATTATTTAGTGAGAGTTCTGAGCTACAGTTAGTTAGAACAAGAAGCATGTTTAGCTACTTATATAAGGTATAATAATTAGACAATTCAGCCATTCATTTTTCATTGTTTTAAGTGCTAATGACACAGAGAGATAATACTGTGCTAAAATGTATAAATTAAAAAAAAAAATTTTCTGCCTTTACAGAGCTTAGCAGTCTGTTGGGAGAAACATGTTAATCATGGAATCATAGAAATTTTTTTATACCTTTGAGAGGCTATAAAGGAGAAGCACATAATTTTAAGAACATAACAACAGGAAGACCTAACCTTATCTGAGAGGTCAATGAAGGCTTTTCTGAGCAAGTTATGCCTGAGTTAGAATCCAAAGAATAGGAGTTAAGCAAGCAGATATGGTAGAAGAAAAACATATTCTTGATTGTAGAATAGAATGTTCAAAGGACATAAAGCCAGAGTGTCCAGAGAAGGAGGGAGAGAGTAAGGAGATGTTATCAGATGTTAAACCATGCAGAATCCTGATGTGTGACTTCTAGATCTCTATATCTCATGACCTAGTACTGCTACATCGGTGTCTTAATACAGTACTCCAAATAGCAGACCATGATAAAATCTTGTCATCCTTTCCATCTACAAACCTCTGTACCTTGTAATCCAGTCTACAATCTAGAAATTACTTGGACTAACATTATTATCAAGCATCGGTTGAATCAGTACTTTGTGGAGATGTCACTCATGCCAACCATGGAATGATTGACAACCCATTACTTATTATGGCTTATTACTGACTGAGGACTCTGGGAACTCTATTATTATAGCCTTTAACACTATTTGGCTATAATTTTGAGGCCAAACAAATTATTCCACCCATGCTTCATGGGGCAACACCCATTACTATCTGCCACAACTGGTCAGTCTTGGGGATGCCAAGTTCACAGCCTTCTTGTCCTGATAGTTATGCTCATGAAAGTTATCCACTTTATTTCCTGCTGTAGACTTCCACTCTTCTCCCAAAATGTCATTATGGGAGACTTTCTGGATCACAGAAGTCAGTTCATTTTCTTTTTCTTTCTGCCCTTTTAATGTCCTTCAAATAAAAGAGCATTGGCTCTGCTTGCATCTTTAATTCCAATTGACACAATATTCTAATAGTATATATGAGAATTACTTAGGATGCTATGTTTATTAGCATCCTAAGTAATTCTCATATATACAGCAAAATAATTGGTACATCTTGAAGGTGTCTGGAATTTTGCCACAGCAATGCAATCCTCCACTCCATCCTTAATATGAGGCTTTACATAACCATGATTTTTATTCCTATATATCTGTTTTCTCTTCTATAACCCTAGTACCTGCAATAGAATTTTGTGATGGAATGTCATCATGGCAAATATTTTCTATCCTGGGAATAGTTATTAATGTGGTCCCTTCTTCCTTTGAAGCTATAATCTGTCATGCACACAGATCTTTACAATCAATTTCAGTGTCCTGAACATGTGTTGACAGATGACTAACAGACTACCTTAAACATGAATGATTTCTCCTTGAGCTATTTTCAATTTTCCTAGCCCTTGTGGATACTTAATACTTTTAAGTATAAAATTATTCAAACACTTACTTTTTAATAACAAACTGATAATTTATTAAAATTAAAAAATATTTAAAATAATAAAATGGTAAGGAAGACTTTATTCAGGATGATTGCAGTATGTGTCAAGACTGGTGTAATAAGGAAGAGAGATAGGGCTCAACTTTGAATACAGCAGGGAGAAGTGGGGAATTATAGATAATAAGCAGAGTGAGGGGTCAATGGCTGGAAAAAGATAAGAGGAGACATCATGGGTAGGGCAATGCTCACTAAACTGACTTAACAGGGTTCTTGCTCAAGGCAGGCCAAGGTGGTCATATATCAAGGATGGGATTCTCACTAAACTGACTTAGTAGGATTCTTGCTACAACTAGATTAGACCTAAGGATGAGTCTTAGTCAAAAAGAGGCCCTCAGAGGAGCCTGTCGAAAGTTTGATCAAATAGAGAGTCTTTGTCTAAGTCTAAAACTTTGGTCTTTTTCCTAGTCCTATTCTTCTCTCAAACTGATGGCTCTCTGAACTAAGTATTGTGTATAGTTCAAGTTAGGAGCTTCAGAATCAAAAAAGACCAGGGATCAAAACACATATTCATCATTTATTGTGCCACCATGGACAGATTACTATAAAATGGATATAAAATAATATCTAATATATAAGGTTGTTAAATTCTATATGTATGCAGTGGAGAGATATTTAAAGATAAAATGCATGTAAATTATTTGGCCCATTGATTAGCACACAGTAAGCACACAATAAATATAACCTTTTATTTATACCATCCTATAAGCTCTCATCCTACTGGATTGTAAGCTTTTTAAAGACAAGGTTTTGTCTATTTCGATGCCAGTGTATTTTCTAAATTTAAAACTGTATTTGTTAAATGAATGAATATAAAACTCGAAGACTCACATTTCATCAATTTAGGAATTAAAAGGAAGAAAAACCGGCCTCTACTTTCTGCAAATATCTGCTACCACTCCACGTAATCTGTAGCCTAAAAAGTCATTCTTTGCTTATATACTGCCATTATTGGTGTTGTTTTGAATTGTTGTTGGTTTTGATGAAAAAAGCTGCAATGTTAGAGAGACTCATGTGGTGAGGACCTAAGGGAGGCCTTTGGCCATCAGCCAGCAAGATATGAGGCCCTCGGTCTAATAACATGCAAGAAACTGAATTTCGCCAGTGACCATGAGAGTTCAGAAGCAGATCTCTCCCCAATTGAGCCTTCAGATGAGATCCCAGCCATGGCCAATACCTTCAATGCAGCCTGTGAGAGATCATGAAGCGGAGGCTTTGGTTAATGAATTCTGCCTGATCTCCTGCCCCAAATAAATTGTGAGGTAGTGAACATAGTTTTTGTTTGTTTTGTTTTTAGGAAGTGTTTAACTTATTTATTAACTTTTAAAAAATGTTAAAATATGATTGATTGATATAAATTAGTTTCAGGTATACAACATAATGATTTGCTATTTGTATATATTGCAAAATGATCACCAAATACACACTCATTCTTGATGAATTCCTTCACCATGCTTATAACATTTAATAAATTTCAGGTGTACAACTATACCATATGGCATCTGTATACTCTATTGTGTGCTCACCACCCAAAGTCTAGTCTCCTTCTATCACCATATATTTGACCTCTTTAGCCTCTTCCACCCCCTTCCCTTCTGATAACCACCAGACTTTTGTCTGTATTGATTTGTTTGTTGTGCTTCTTTCTGTTTTAAATCCTATATATGAGTGAAATCATATGGTTCTTGTCCTTTTCCATCTGACTTATTTCACTTATGATACTCTCAAGATGCACCATTGTTGTCACAAATGGCAGTACTTCATCTTTTCTTATAGCTGAGTAGTATTTCATTGCATAATGAAATAATGTATTGCATAATGAAATATGCCTAAATACACATTAGGCATTTAAGAAGTTGCATTAGTGCAGTTAACTCACCATGGCTCTATCTTTTCCAGCAATGCAAATTATAACACTGTTTGGTCCACATAAAACTCAAATGCAATTTTCGCACAAGTTTTAAGATGCAGAAGAAAAGAAATTTTAAAACCCTGTATTAGGTTTTCTGTCTGGCTTTCATAGGGCTTCCCTGACTCTTGCAGGCCAGCACCCATTTACTAGGCCGTCTGGTATTGAAGCAGATCTCTCCCCAGTTGAGCCTTCAGATGAGACCCCAGCCATGGCCAATACCTTCAATGCAGCCTGTGAGAGATCATGAAGCGGAGGCTTTGGTTAATGAATTCTGCCTAATCTCCTGCCCGAAATAAATTGTGAGGTAGTAAACATAGTTTTTGTTTGTTTTGTTTTTAGGAAGTATTTAACTTATTTATTAACTTTTAAAAAATTTTAAAATATGATTGATTGATATGTATTAGTTTCAGGTATACAACATTAATGATTTCCTATTTGTATAAATTGCAAAATGATCACCAAATATACACTCATTCTTGATGAATTCCTTCACCATGCTTATAACATTTAATAAATTTCAGGTGTACAACTATACCATACGACATCTGTATACTCTATTGTGTGCTCACCACCCAAAGTCTAGTCTCCTTCTGTCACCATATGTTTGACTCCCTTTATCCTCTTTGTCCTCCCCCACATCCTCGTTCCCCTCTGGTAATCACCATTTTGTTGTCTGTATTGAAGAGTTTGTTTGTTTGTTTTGTTTGAACATGTTATTTTAATTCACTAGGCTTGTGATAATTTGTTAAGCAGCAATAAATAATTAATATATCAGACTAGTCCTCAGCAAAACTGAGAGTTTAAATAAGAACAAGTTGTCTGTACTAACATGCTCTCTTCCCCCTGTAATGACTCTACTTCAAGTACCATTCTTTATGGCTGATATACTCTCAGTAACACATGCTAGGACATCATCCTTATCCTTGGAGTGAATTCTGTTCTAGGCAGCTAGCTTCTCATAGCCATGACCAGAGTTTGGAATTCTAAGCATATAGTGGCAAGTAAGTGGTGTTCATGGAGCTGTTGTATCTTTCACAGAATGAGAACACTAAGGAGAATTTTCAGATGATTTCATGTCTACTCCTGGGCATAAGACATGAGACCTTCCATTAAAGAGCTCCATATCTAATGGAATAAATGGGCTTGAGGGCCACCCATGATCTCCTTTTTTTTTTCTGTAGGAACTGTGGCCAACATGGAAAGCCCCTTATCTGGGTGCTTCCTGATTTTAGAAACTTTCTCTGGTGTCCTAACGAGAGATACTGGCTCCATTCTAGTAAGGGATTTCTGGCAAGTCTTAGCCCTAGTACTGAAGATTTTAAAAAAAATTCATAAACATACCTAAAGTAGCTTCTGGTTTTCTGGGATATATATGATATGATCTTATTCATTCTCCATTTTGATATATGGCAAGACAGCTTCTTGAGTGCAGGGACCATGCCACTTTCTTCCCATTATCCCTGGTGACTCACTTTGTGCCTGAAACATGATGGGGCAAATGCATTTGCAGAATGAGTAAATAACAATTTGGAGTGATGTACGCATGGGCTTCCTACATCTGTTCACCTGTTCATAATTTAATGCTGGTTAAATACAAACATATTGGAAGTGATTGTGCTTTATAAGTAACTCTCACTTGGTTATAGCTTTTGGCTCATGTATATTCCCTAACTATTTACAGCCACTACCCATTCAAAACCAGCATTATATTTAGCTCATTAGCTTCATCTTTGGTGATACCTTTGAAAACCTCTTGGTGGTATACTCCTGGCAGCTGGGCTCTTCATCTTATTACAGAGGTGTATTTTTCTGCTTCTGACCCACTTTTCCTTTCCCTAGAGGAGTCAGCACATCTTGGTATCTTGTATAACTCCTGGCTTGGAGGAGCCTGGGAAGTGTAATTAACTCCCACTGCTCTGTTCCCTTCCAGTCACCTCTCTTCTCAGGCTTCTTTGAGCCCATTACTCTTCCAGCCGTCTCTATGCCTGTGGATGCACCATCACTGTGTCATCATCCACCTCGTCTTCCTTCTCCCTACAGCTGCCCTGAGGGTTTTCTTGGGGTATCTCCCAACAGTGATAGACAGGGTAGAAGTGGTTTCAACTAACTGACTAAGCATAGTGGCTAAAATAAGGGACACTGGAGTCACACAGGCCTAGATATAAATCCTGATTCCTTGTAAATTATAATCATGAGAGATTAAGTTGCTTAATCACTCAATTTTTCATCTATAAAATGAAGATGATAGTCCTTTATTTTTGTTTTTTGGCCGCAAGTTCCCATTTCTCATATTAAACTGGTAGGAATGTCCTTTTGATTTCATATTTTTATTGTTTCAGAATTATATACACTCTTGAATTTACATTTCACTCTGACTCATTCCCTTAATCACTCACACATTAAATAAAATTTTAATAAGTGCCTATGTATGGCAGATCCTAAGAAAAACACCATGGATAAAAAGAGTAATGAAATGTTATTCCTGTCCTTGCAGTACTTACAGACTAGAATGGAAGGAATAAAATTATATACAATGCCATAAATTAAGAAAATATGTGCTAAAAGCTAGAGAAGAGAGATGGGAACAATCAGATAGGAATTACGGGCTTCCCAAAAGAAGTGGAATTTTAGAAGTCAAAATTGGGAGTTTAAATAAGGAGTAGAAATTTAGAAGTAAAAAACAGTAGAGATGATAATCTAGAATTTGCCTTAACTTGATAATTTTCCTAAGCTCTTAAGTTAGAAACTTAAGTTAGAAACAATACCTTTTTCTAATATAAGCATTTAAATATATACATTTTCACCTATCATTATTTGCTGCATCTCACAAATTGTCCTATATTGTATTTTCACTGTTGAATTCATAATATTTTCTAGTTTCCCTTGTGATTTCTTCTTTGTTTCATAGTTTAGTAGAGTGTCGTTTAATTTCTAAAGTTGAGTGGCTTTGCCAGATACCTTATTGTTATCTTGTTATTGTTAAACTTATTTCAAAAATTTAATTATTTTAGTGGTCAGAGAACACATTTTGTAAAATTTAATTTTTTTGAAATTTGTTAAGACATTTTATGGCCAACTATATGGTTTACCTTGGTAAATGTTTTCTGTGTATGTGGAGCAAAATATGGAGCAAAATATGTGCTTTTTAGTTATAAAGTATAATGTTTTATATATGTTAGTTAAGTCAAATTAGATGACAGTGTTCATTCTTATATCCATATTGATTTTTCTAGTTCTAGCCATTACCAAGAGGGTATTAATATTTCCAACCGTGATTGTGAACTTATTAATCTCTCCTTTTATTCAGTTATTGCTTTATGCATTTTGAAATTCTGTCACTGATGCATACATATTAAGATTTTTATGTCTTGATGAATTGACCCATTCACTAGTACAAAATGTCCTTCTTAACTCTGGTAATACTTTCTATCTTGAAGACTACTTTGCCTGACATCAGTACAGCAGATCCTTCAATAATGTTTTCTGTTCAATGACCTTTTGTTACAAATTTGATGAGGAAAAAAAAAAAAAAAACTGATTCCCAGAAGAGGTCACTGTCAGTGTGGAGTTTGCACATTCTCCCCATATCTGCATGGATTTTCTCCAACATTCCAAAGATGTGTACATGAAGTGAACTGGTGTAACTAAATTGTCCCATTCTGAGTGACTACTGTGGGTGTGGGTGTGAGTGCACCCTATGATGGAAGTGCAGACCTTCAAGGTGGGTTCCTGTCTGGTGCCCTGAGGTATGTGGAGAGGCTCCGGTCACCTGTGATCCTGAACTGAAATCCGCGAATTGGAAAAGAATTATCTTACTTGTTTGTATTAATCTTTCTTATTGCATATATAACACATTTATTTCATTGTTTAATATTAGAAGTGTTTAGGTCTTTATATAGAAGTTTGGTTATGTTCTTGTGACCAGAAATATGCTGTGGTAACAACTCTTGTTTGTATCAATTAGCCTGTGGCAAAACTGGCTTTGTTATACGTTGTTTTGCTTAAAGTCTCAATTTCCAGGAACCTATTGAAGACGTTAAGTGAAGAATTGCTGTTTATGCTTACTGTTTACATAATATCACTTTATTTATTTATTTATTTATTTACTCCCTGCCTCTGTATTTTTCCATTTAAAGTGTATCTCGTACAGAGGATATTGTTGAATCTTACTTTTTATCCCGTCTGACAATTTCTGCCATTTATTGTAGTATTTAGTATATTTACATGGATTGTATTTGTTCTTGTGCCTGGGAATAAATTCACTATCTCTATTAGATTTCTATTTGGTACAGGTAATTTTTACCCTCTGTTCTTCTTTTCCTGCTTTCATTCATATTAATTAACTTTTATTTTATGTGTTTACTATTATCATTTGTTTACTGGCTTTTTGATTATAGCTTTCTAATTTTTTTTTCTACTTTACAGTAACTCTAGAGATTGCAATATTCATCCTTAACTATCACACTCTACTTATGGTTAATATTATATCACTTTATATAAAATGTAAAAAACATATTTCTACTGTTGTTTGTGCTATTGTTATCATATATTTTAAATCTATAAATATTAAAAATTTCCCCAAACAATATTCTTGCTTTAAATAAACAAGTGACTTACAAAGAAATTAGAGGAAAATAGATAAGATATTTAAAGTAGATAGTATCCAATCCAGAGTGTCTAAGCTATTTTACATTTAACTACGTAACAAAAATTTCCATTTTTGATAATTTCACAGAGTTAAAATCAATGAAAAGGTAGTAATTTTCCAAGTGAAAATAAGATTCTGTCAATAGAAGAATGACTGCTAAGCAGATGAAAATAGTGATATTTTTCTGCAATGTAAATTACTTAAAAATGCTGCAGAAGTAGAAAGTCTATTGGACCTCTGGATTTGACTTTAATACTACTCCTAGCCTTGCCAGTTATCATTTGCATGACCTGCAACATCATATTTGACTAATCTATGTAACATTTCTCTCACTTGTAATGATAGAAGAATGGAATGGATAATCTTGATGGTATCACTGCCATTTTGAGTTTATATGATTAATTCGAGCCATAGAACATCAATTAAACATGTAGTGAATAAACAAATTTAAAAGATCTTTCCTATTCTATGTTCATACCTCTTGTTTATTGTCACTTTTAAATTGTTTTAATAATTTTTAATAATATTTAAAGCTATTTAAAAGCTTTAAGTTTAGAAACATGATTATGGGGTGTGTGTGTGTGTGTGTGTGTGTGTGTGTGTGTGTGTAGCACTTAAAAGTAATTGGCAAGAGATTTACATAGATTGGATTAGTTGCAGTAGCACCAATATGAAGTATATAAGATATTGTTAACAGAGCTTAACATTTTGAAGCACAAACCAAAGCTGCTATATCCCAAATCCTATTCAGTCAGGCAGCCCTGATTCCTATTTGCTTGATTTCCATAACAGTGCTGGGTACACATGCTCTGAGAATCCCATGATAATCCAGCAATTGTTGCTCTTTAAGTCTTTAAAAATTCATATGCCACTCCATAAAAATTACCTTACTAAAAGCAAAATATATCATTCGTTTTTTCAGGGAAAAATGCTCTTATTAATGAGTCTGCATATTTTCCCACAGTTATTAATTGCTAAGGGCAATAATAATAAAAAAAAGCCAACTCTCAACATTTGCCTGAGTGAACTGGATTCCATTTTAACAAACTAGACAGATTAAAAGATGTATTACAAAAAAAAAATCTAAATTAACTAAAGAAGATGTATAAATTTTTTTTTTTTTATTTCTCACATTTCAAAAATTCATTCATTTATTGGTTCTCTCTGTCCTGTCCTGTCAGATCAAAGACCCTTAGCATATCTAGTAATTTCCCACTCAAATGTGAGTTTCTGGAACAGTATTTTCTCTAGGATATTTGAATTTTAAATCAAGTTAACATTTGCGAAATGAAAGATTTTATAATACTGTTTTAGAAACTTAATAGCAATTAGTAAGTTACAAGAGATAGCAATAAGCAGAGAGGAGAAATCATATCGTTGCCCCGATATTACACTAACCCTATCTCTAGGTTAGCTTAAAGGTGAATGTATCATGATCATATTTGTCTGTATATTAATTAGGACTCTTTTTCCCATGATAGTGAAAGAAAATGACATAAACTAGCTCAAGCTAGCTTGAAATTAAAGAGGAATTATCAGGTAACAAAACTTGGAAATTTAAAATTATGAAATGGCTTTAGACCCAATCCTCAAATTATATTTTTAGGGTACTGTCTCCCATTATTTTTTTCTGTGCAATTCCATTCTTGGGCACAGTGTCTTGAAAGGAAAAACAAGAAAAAAAGGATATATATATATATATATATATATATATATACACACACACACACACACACACATACATACATACATACATACATACATACATACATACATACATACATACATACATACATACATACACACTGCCCTCAGCAGCTCCAGGCAGATGGAGTATATTAGTTGGTTTCATCTGAGTAATTTGCCACCCTGTGATTCAGGGATGGATTCAGCCCCTCTGTAATCATAGGTACTGTTGTAAATGCTGAGAACAAACTAAGTTTATGCCATCTTGGAGCTTATATTCTTGCTACAGATTGGGGATATAAAGCTCTTTGTTATTAATAATGGAAATTTCTTGTAGCTGGATTATAGTTGATATATTTTCTCAGTCTTATATGAGTTTTTGGATATTGCACAATAACCACCTTATTTCTAATTATAAGTTGCACATTTTTTCACATGTATTTCTTTTTTTCAATTGGAATGGGTCTTTGATGTGTTTATCCATTGTGATTATGTTTTTTTTTCCAAAGCTATTATTATCACTGAGGATGTTCTTATAGTCCATGATGTCTATAACTATGAAAATAAGATTCTGTTATGAAGACAGGAAAGTTATTATTAAACACCTCTAGCTTGTATGCTTTATCCTTCAAATCAAAGATTAGCCTGTTGTGTAGCTAAGAAATATGAATTAATAAAAAGTTAATGAAATTAATAAAAACTTATCACTGTGCAAACTACTCCAGATAGCCTAGTTAATCATTTTGGGGAACTAAATTAACATTAACAGATCTCCATTATAATTACTGAAAAAATAATACTGTAACTTTAATGAGCAAATAAAACTTCTAGAAGTGCATACTACTATCTTTCTCAATAGTTGTTCAAAGACTTTGATATAGTTTTCTTATTTCCATATAGAAAGACTTTCTTCAAGTTAGGAGCCAACTCAATATGTTGATCTATACCCTCAATCCTCTATTAAGACCTCCTTTGAAACTACTTATAATGTGCATGTTTTAATACCTGCCAAGTGGTAAATTATTGTGATTATCTTAATTGTTCCTGATCAGTCTTCCCACATTGGAAATCAAAAGATAAAACAGACCCACAATTAAAATATGGGGGCCGGGGGTTGAACATGTGCTCTTTTTTAATACTGATAGTAAGCAGGCCTATATATGTTTATCTGTTTGGAGTGTTTTTATTTCTTTTATTTGCCTACTGAACTTCTATTCCCCCTTTCATGGCCCTGCTTGAATTCTGCCTTTTGTCTTTAACTACCAAATAGTTTTAATTTCTTTTCCTCTATGTTTCAAAGCATTTTCATTTACAATGACTATGTGCCTATTATGGGTTTACTCCTTAAGGCACTGAGTTTATAAATATCCAGTGTCTTTAAGAGAGAGACATGTAGTAGAGTTGAAGGGAAACAGTATGCATATAAATTCAATAAATTATGTTAGGTGCCATAAATATATGTGCTAGGTACAGTAAGGAATCATATCAAACATAGTGTTTTAAAGTATTACAAGACTTCTAGGTATGAAATATCTGCTTAATTGAAAATGATGAGTTTGGCCTATCCTCATTTGACAACTTAAAAACTGAGATTATTGAGAAATTAGGTAATGTACCCATCATCATCATAGATTGGCAAAGGGCTTTTGAATATAATACTGTTTCTACCGCATTTGCCCAACTCTCCTAAATTGTAACTTTCTCAATATTGATTTTGTATTTCCAGTAGTTAGCATTGTGCCTGACATGAAGTAAATGTTTGTTTAATTAAAAAGTTTATGTTTTCCTTTCATAGACATGTTCAAGCAATCTTGCTGTCTCTGTTCAGTTTGCTAATATTGAAGATGAGCCAAATGCTATAGACCCAGTTATATAATGCGAACCCAGATGAACTATATGGAAACTTGAGCTCTTCTAATGTGGGCCTAATATGAGTGTAAGCAGAGACAAATATCAGCTTGCATTACATTTAAAAGTAGTGACTTTTTATAGAGGTATATGTCCTAGAAAGCTGCAGTTTGAAAGCCAATAGTTATTTAAAAATCCTAACAAAATAATCAGCCAATGATTATTCTTATGAGAGTGTGCATTTTTTCTTTTAAATAACCGAATGTATTCCAAACATAACATACTTCAAATCATTAAAAGATTCAAGTTGCCCCAGAACACTTAAAATTATTTCAGAAATGAAATGCTTTTGTGCATACTCTCAATTATGAAGCAAAATGAAAATCTGAACGTAGACTTAGCTTGTGAATCTAAAACTTTAGTTTTCCTGACTTGATTTCAGGTAACTGTGATCTGTTTGGAGCTCTTGACAAATAATTCACATTTTGGGTGTCCTGTAGTTTACCAACTCAATGGATTAAAAGCACAAATGAAAACTGAGTTCAAATTTAAGTCTGCCAGTGTTCTGTATGATGTTGAAACCTACTTGTGTTCTTCGTACCAATTCTTTCATCCAAGAAATGGATGTTCATGTGATTATGTCCCTTTCTCCCCATAGTTTCCAGTAGAAATTACTTAAAAGTACTGAAACATAGAAATATAATATATTGCACATGTGCAATATATTTAATGCAATAATTTAATGAAGAAATTAATAGAGATGTTATTATGTAACTTTTAGAGACCAAAGTCCTGGAAGAGTATCTCTTATATCATACAGACAAGGACTTGAATTTCTCTTCTCTTGAATCTTCGTAGAATTCCACTCAGATATTAGAAAAATAGCATTTCATGTTACTTGTATTTCTAGAAACAATTTGAGTGTTTTTCTTGTTCTAGCTCTTGGCAGTGGATTAAATGAACTAATCTAATATGCTTGGCAAAATTTCTCCGAGTCAGGTTTTGCTTTTTTGGCAGCTACCTTTAAATAATAGTTTTAAAAAATTATTTCTAAGAATTTTAAATTACTCATTTTTTGTTCATCAGAACTTTTGTACCATGATATTTCTTGATCCTGTCCCAAACCAGTGATCTTATGAAACAACAAACTGAGTTAAAACACACTTCAAATACTCTATTACTTTGTTGCTTCTCAAATAAATGAAGGAACTAGAAATTATGTACTTTAGAAATAATTGCTGATTGAACCAACTTGGTATACAACAAAATTATTTGAGGGCTTTGCATTTTGTGAAACACCAACCCACTTAGACTCTCCCAGTCATCTTCAGTTTTTTGTGACTTTGCATTAGAATTCCTAATGTGAACCTCAGAGACTCATGTGGTCTTCACTCTCCTAATGCTCCTGGAGTGGAGTAGCAGAGTGTTTGTTTGTTTGTTTGTTTGTTTTTTGCTTATGGCCTCTGCCCTGCCTTTCACAGTCTGTGCATCGCTAGTCTCATGGGAAATTCCCAGTCTTTTTTTTTTTTTTTGCTATTCGTGTTATGATTTTCTTTCCCTGACTTTAGAGGAATCGGTCAAAGCTGGAGGAGTATTGTGTTAATTTTCTTTCCTCATCTCATTACTTTTGAAACTGGGAGAAGGGGCAAGAATTTTAAACTGTTCTCGAAGTTATAACTTAAACATCAGAGGAACTTACAAATAGGATCTGATCTTTGGAGTGTGGTGTCAGGGTCAGCCACAGGGCAAGAACTGAAAGCCTGTCGCTCTCGTTTCTTCAGGCAGCTGAAAGAGGTTAGCCAGGATGTCAGTGGGACAGAGGACTTCTGAGGGAGGGAGGTGTCCACAGACTGGAAGCTTTTAGCTAGAATCCTCATCGCTGTGAATCTAGTGGTAATTTTTTTTTTATCCCCATCATTGTAGAGCCAAAGGAAGGTAACTCTCATTCCAAGCTCTTCATGCCTGTCTATTGTGTCTTTCTGTCTTTCCTTCCCAGAGGTCCAATACCAGCCTTTAAATCCCTGGACCTTTCTTCTTACATAAGGAGGACATTTCAGAGTGAAAGCTGTATTTGCTTATAGTAAATCATGTGTAGTTGCTTTAGTTAGATACAGGCATGAAATGTTTAACAATCTGTTTTGGGATGATGCTGTTGTTCCCTTTTTATCAGTTTCAGCCCCTCATCTCAAATACTGGTCCTGGACTAACCCTTTTCCAGCTGTAAGTTTTGGGAAGAGAGGTCTTCATTTTCAGACTTGGGTATCTCTTTTTAGATAAGATAAAAGCTGCTATTCCGCTGAGAGCAGCCACTAAATCTGCTCTCAGGAAACTTTTTGATTAGTCTTCTACTACTCAGCCTCTATGCCAACCAATAGAATTGAGGTTCTTTTCCCTTTGGCTTGATCTTCCTGTTTCCTATTTATTGCCTTCTGTATTTGGTTTTATCATTTCTCTGATGGGCTATTTCTATAGCCCTCTACTTCCAGTGAGCTCATTCTGCCTTTGTTTTTCTTTTGTTTTTCAAAACCCACAACTCCATTAAGAAGCTTTTAGTTTTTTTGAATTAAGTCTATCTGCATCTGTCCTTTAACCCTCATGTCATTTAAATCGCCTGTAACTTGAGCATTTTAAAAGCAAACACTGGTTTTACCTGTCCTGTATTATTTTTTTATTATTGCATTTTATCATGTCTAATTTTGGTCTATGCCTTAAGCCACAGTCTCCTTTCCAGAGAGAAAGATGTTTTTTTGTGAAAATAAGCAGTAGTGACTAAGAGGAAGGCAAGAGTTCGAGGGGGTGGGGAGTGGGGAATCTCTAGATCAATGAAAGATATTGCAATTTAAAAATCTGTCTATATTTATGATATAATATTTTCTTCTCATGAATTTGTTTCACTTTAAGAATACTCATTGTTTCTAGAAAACATTTGTTTAAATGTACAGACTCCCTCCAAAGTGAAATATATTGAAAACTCTAACCTTACATCAAAGCTTGGGAAACAGGAAGATGTCCATCTCTAATGAGTTCATAACCAATATATTTTGGGCTCTAGAAAGTTTCCTAATGTCAGGCCCTTTCTAATTGTAATTGAGACTCCAATAAGTTAAGTACTAACCTGATGTCCTAGCCAGAATATGTTTATAGTGATGCAAAGATGCTTGCAAACTTAATTTTGCCTCTTGGATTCTTATTAACTGATGGTTGTAATAAGTACCCAACTATTGATATTTTTTTCAGATGGGGCTCATTTAACTCATAAAATGCCCCCCCCTCCCCGACCAATTACATCTCTCTGAGATAGTAACCATTGCCTCAGAATTCTGTGATCTAGAGTTTGCAACTGAAAAATAACCAGTCAAGTTGATGGAAATCATTGAGCACAATTATATACAGTTAAAATTTTATAAATCATACTTTGTTGCTACAGATGTTGACTGACCTGCCCTCTGCAGTCAGGATCACCATGGAAGCTAGCTCAGACCCAGTGCTGTGCAACTAACACAGCTCAAATTCTTTCAGCTGAAACAGCATTAGGGCCAAGAAATGGCCTTTTCAGTTGGATACACTTGACTTAAGCGGCACACCTGTGAATGCCTGCTCCATGTGTTGGCACATTCATTTAGATATATATAAAAAAAAAAAAACCAGGCATAATTGTATTAGAGGAAGGTTGGTGTGTGTATGCATTGGCTTCTGATTTTTAAGCATTTGTTTTTCTGTTCAATTATAGAAGTAATATATTTTCATTGACAAAAAATATGGTATATGTAGAAATTATCTAACTATAGTATATATCTGTACCTATATCCTCCTTAGTGATAGAATTTTAAAATTTGGGTTTCTAACTTACAGAGTGAGCTATTTTCTCATCATGAAATGGTATTCCAAAACTTGATTTTAATATATCCATTCTTAATTCTACATTTAAGTGAAAGTTCATGAACCCAGAAGTAGCAATAGTATTTACTGAAATATAAAGAGTGTATGAAGCTTGTAAAATGTTGAATAGAAGTCCTCCTGCATATTCCACTTTAGGCTTTACCATATTATAAAGTTTCCTTTTATGATCTTCCTTAGATTTTTTTCTATATGAACTTTTGATGTCTTTATTTTCCCTGTTGCATTCTTTTTTATCTCTTGCTAATCTAAGACTAATTATGGAAATGTGCAAGCCAGAAATGGAAATAAAACAAATGTATATAATATCTTGTGGTGGCTAACGGAATGGGCTTTATAATCAGATCCTGTGGATTTGAATCTTAGCTCTAATATTTACCAGTTCAGCAGATGTTGTGGGCTAGGTAACTAATCATTTACATTCATTGTCATCATTTCTAAAATACGAGGGATAATATTTCCTAGAAAAATTAAGGGCCCAATAAGCATTAGTTGCTATTATTGTCTTTTATAATATTTTGTTATCATATTATTATATGATAATATTACATTGAGGAAATAGTTTTTCTTTTTCTATGTGATAGAAAATATAATATTTTCTCAGTTTTCTTTTGAGAATATAGTTTATTATATGTATAATGCTGGCCTGTAACTGGCATTTGGAGAAATTCCAAAGAAATTGATGCTACAGACTCTGCTTCTCAAAATCTTGCTCAGGGATTGAGGATATAAGGCATAGAGATGTAAAATCTCTATAACTTAGAAAATTGATAAATAAAACTATGAAAAAATATCCAAAATAATACCATATGAAGGAAGAAGGTCCAATGCAACTCTATCTTGTGCTCAGACTGATCCTATAAAATTCATCAGCCAAGGCTATTATTTTATTGTTACTGTTATTAGCTTGCCAGCTACATGCTTATCTGTGCTGAGCCCTGTGCAAAATTACTGATTGATAGGTCCAGTTCCTGATCTGTTTGACCTTATTAAACTTGTATTCTACAGCCATCAAATCTTTTTAGAATTGAAGGTGCAGAACCAACTCTGGGTTAGATTCTATTTTTATATTATTCCTTCAGTATATATTTGAATGAGACCAAACTCACCTTAGAACGTTAGTTTCTTTAGGGTCTTCTGCAATAGGACCTAGTAAAAGACATCTTGGCTGACTCATTTGTTATTGAAAAATTGTTAAACTATATTATACTCAGTATCATTTATACAGGGTTTTGTTTATATTAAAACTCCTAAACATCTATGGATTCAAATTATTTTTTTTATTTTGGTATTAAAAGATTTTGTTTTCAAATTTGATTTGTGCTATCAGGAAGGAAATTTATAAAGACATTTAATTCTCTCCTTTTATAAAGTATCACTTACAGTTTAATAATCTTTGCCATTTTAAATAGACTGCAGAAAGTAAGTTTGTATAAAAGTTATTAAAAGTTCCATTTGGCATAAGGAGTTACATATATATTTATGTATATATAACATAGAACTTCAGATTTACAAAGTATCTTTACTTAAAAATATATTTACTTTTCATGATTTGTTTAACTGACAAGAATTGAATTTGGATTAATGCTAGGGTATTAAGTTCCATAGTGTAAATAAATGGGAGCTCATACTTGATAGTGATTTGGCTCTCCCATTTAAATTGTAACAGCAAAATCTATAAAACTTTAGTTATAATCTTATCTATCAATAGAATTGTTTTTATAATTCAGAAATTGTGATAGTAAATCCATCAGATAAAAGAGGCTCTTTGTAGGAGGTATGATTTGACAGTGAAATAGAATAATATGTACCCTGTCTATATTACACCATCGAAAATGACATCTTCATCTCAGTTAATGTTCATTAATATATAGTTGGTATACAATGGAATCAAATATTAAGTAAAAATGTACACATTTCAGGTATTAAAATTAAGCTTGAAACTTTTATTTTTAAGTTCATTTTGTATTATATCTACATCTTGTTTGTGTTGCTTTTTGAATATGGATGTTTAATATTTTTTAAATGTTCAAACAAATGTTTATGTATATATACATACACAGCAAATATGTAATAGATTATTAAAATGTCATTTTCAAAATTAGTAGCTGACAAATTTTTACCCAAAAAGAAATGGGATCATTAAATTACTATGATATAGATGTTATCAGTGAAATGAAATCTACCATTACTGAGAACACTATTTTTAGATTAAACCATTGGTAATTTTTGAAGTAAAGTCCTTTTTTCAGTGTCTTTTGTTCCTATGCTACAGGATATCTCATTAACTAAATAGGCACCCATGCACTGGGTATCAAAATTGCTGACTCAGCCATTTTTATTTCATATTGTGCGTATTTTCTCTGCACAGCATGCCATTTTGGTGAGTGAAGAAAAAGTTATGGAAGTCATTAAGTGTTGTAGAATGCCATTTATTTACTTGATGATAGCATGAGGTCTTTATAAAATTATACCTTAGGTACATTATATGTACTACTTTATACCTACAGTGCAAATTTACAGAACTATGTAGGACTGAGGCAAGATTTAGAGGCAAGAAGAAAATCATTGTACCTCACAAGTACAGTCTATCTACCGGTTGTAGTTGATATGTGCAAAACCTATATCTGTAACTGAACTTCTTAGAATTTGTCAGTCTTAAAATGAAATTTAAACAGTCTAATTTTTCAACATACTTTCCAAGTTCTATAAATCTTGAAGTCATCAGTAGTTTTTTCTAAGATTTTAAATTAAATGTTGTAATAGCAAAGTGTTTGCTTAAATAAGTTTTGAACTTCAAGAAATCTCGTTTATTTTCCAAAATGGAATAATGAAATTTTCTTTCCTTTTCATATTTGGGTAATTGCATTGGTCCAATCTAGAATGCATTAATTGATTTAGAAGAATAGCAGAAATTATTATGAACTTCAGTTTTCCTGAACATTTTTAAGTTATGATATAGAAACTTATAAGCACCTTATCTAAGCAACTTGAACCATTTCTCATGTAAGTTGCTAGAGATAAAGAATGACAGACTCATACATATTACGTATCATTAAGAAAATGATACATCACTTTCTGTATCATATGACAGAATTTTAATTTAATCAGCAAATTGTAGAATGTACATTGTAATGAACATATAAAATGTTCATTTACAAATATATTAAAACAAAATGATGTGTACTGTACTTGTGCTAGAGGAAAAAATGTATAAAATGTTTTTGTTCTCAACAAACTCATAATGAGGGAGATATTATTAAGTAACATAAAATGTATAGGTTTATATAAAGTATATTGTACAAAAATAATAATCACTGATTCTTTGTTTCTATAATTTTTCCAAAAGATCAATTTTAAAATATTTTATTTTATTAGTTTCAAGTATACGGTACATTGGTTAAACATTTATATAGTTTATAAAATAATCCCCCTAATTGCTCTT
>NW_006443138.1:12959297-12971212 GCF_000325575.1 Pteropus alecto
CATAATTTCTTTATCCAATCATCTGTTGATGAGCATTTAGGTTGCTTCCGTATCTTGGCTATCGTAAATTGTGCTGCCATGAATACAGGGGTGCATAGATCTTTACAAATTATTGTTTTGGTTTTCTTTGGATAAATATCCAGAAGTGCAATTGCTGAGTCAAAAGTTATATCCATTTTTAATTTTTTGAGAAACCTCCAGACTGTTTTCCATAGTGGTTGTACCAATTTGCAATCCCACCAACAATGTATGAAGAAGGTTCTCTTTCCTCTGAGCCCTCACCAACACTTATTCTTTGATTTATTGATGATAGCCATTCTGACAGGAGTGAGATGATATCTCATTGTGGTTTTAATTTGCATTTCTCTGATGATTAGTAACCTTGAGCATCTTTTCATAGGTCTGTTGGCCATCTGTATTTCCTCTTTGGAGAAGTATTAGTTTGGGTCTTCTGCCCATTTTTTAATTAGATTGTTTGTCTTTCGCTGATTTGTATGAGTTCTTTATATATTTTAGATATTAACCTCTTATGAGATGTATCATTAGTGAAAATCTTCTCCTAGTCGGTCAGTTGTCTTTTTGTTTTGTTGATGGTTTCCTTTGCTGTACAAAAGCTTTTTAGTTTGATATTGTCCCATTTGTTTATTTTTTCTTTTGTTTCTCTTGCCCGAGGAGATATACCCCAAAGAAAGTACTGTTAGTGGTATCTAAGAGTTTACTGCCTATTCACCTAGAAGTTTTATGGTTTGGGGTCTTACATTTTGAGCCTATTCTTGTATTCGGTGTAAGAAGGTGGCCCAGTTTCCTTTTATTTTTACATGTGTCTGTCCAATTTTCCCAGCACCATTTATTGAAGAGACTGTCTTTACCCCATTGTATATTCTTGCCTCCTTTGTCATATATTAAGTGAGCATATAGGCGTGGATTTATTTCTGGGTTCTCTATTCTGTTCCATTGAGCAATGTATCTGTTTTTATGCCAGTACCATGCTATTTTGATTACTGTAGCCTTGTAGTATAGTTTGATATCAGGTAGTGTGATACCTCCAACTTTGTTTTTCTCTTTCAAGATTGATGTGGCTATTCAGGGTCTTTTAAGGTTCCATATAAATTTTAAGATTATTTGTTCTAGCTCTCTAGCCATTGGTATTTTGATAGGGATTGCACTGAATCAATAGATTTCTTTGGGTAGTATGGCCATTTTAATGAGGTTGATTCTTCCTACCCATGAACATGGCATATGCTTCCATTTATTTGTATCTTCTTCAATTTCTTTTTTCAATGACTTATAATTTTCTGAGAACAGGTCTTTTACCTCCTTGGTTAATTTGAGTCCCAGGTATTTTATAGTTTTCAATGCAACTGTAAATGGAATTGTTTTCTTAATTTCTTTTTTCGAAAGTTCATCATTAATGTATAAAAATGCTACTGACTTATGAATATTTATTTTGTAATCTGCTACTTCACTGAATTCATTGATCAGTTCTAACAGTTTTTTGGTGGACTCTTTAGGGTTCTCTATATATAGTATCATGTCATCGACAAATAGTGAGAATTTTACTTCTTCCTTTAGAATTCGGATACCTTTTATTTCTCTTTCTTGTCTTATTGCTGTGGCTAAGACTTCCAATACAATGTTGAAGAGAAATGGTGAAAGTGGGCATCCTCGTCTTGTTCCTGATCTTAAGGAAAATGCTTTTAGCCTTTCCCTATTGAGTATGATGTAGGTTTGTCATATATGGCCTTTATTATGTTGAGGTGTGTTTCCTCTATTCTCACTTTGCTAAGAGTTTTTATCATAAATGGATGCTAGATTTTGTCAAATGTTTTTTCTGAATCTATTGATATGATCATATGATTTTTATCTTTCTATTAGTTAATGTGATGCATCATGTTAATTGATATCCGGATATGTACCAACCTTACATCCCAGGAATAAATCCAACTTGATCATGGTGTATGAAATTTTTAATGTATTGCTGAATTCTGTTTGCTAATATTTTGTTGAGGATTTTTGCATCAATGTTCATCAGAGATATTGGCCTATAGTTTTCTTTTTTTGTAACGTTTTTGCCTGGTTTTGGAATCAAGATAATGGTGGCCTAATAAAAGAAGTTAGGGAGCCTTTCCTCTTCTTGAATTTTTTGGAATAGTTTGAGAAGAATAGGTGATAATTCTTCTTAGAATGTTTGGTAAAATTCACCTATGAAGCCATCTGGTCCAGGACTTTTGTTTTTTCGGAGGTTTTTGATTACTATTTCATTAGTGGTAATCTGTTGGTTCAGATTTTCTGTTTCTTCTTGACTCAGTCTTGGGAGATTGTATGTTTCTAGGAATGTGTCCATTTCTTCCAGATTGTCCAACTTGTTGGTGTATAATTGCTCAAAGTATTTTCTTATGATCCATTGTATTTCTGTGGAGTCCATGGTTATTTCTCCTTTTTCGTTTCTGATTTTATTTATTTGAGTCCTCTCTCTTTTTTCCTTGATGAGTCTAGCTAAGAGTCTGTCAGTTTTGTTTATTCTTTCAAAGAACCAGCTCTTGGTTTCATTAATTTTTTGTATTGTTTTTCTAGACTCTATTTCATTTATTTCTGCTCTGATCTTTATTATTTCCTTCCTTCTATTCACTTTGGATTTTGTTTGCTGTTCTTTTTATAGTTCTTTTAATTGTAAAGTTAGATTGTTTATTTGAGCTTTTTCTTGTTTCTTGAGGTAGGCCTGGGTTGCTATGAATTTCCCTCTTAGGACTGCTTTCACTGTGTCCCATAAATTTTGAGTTGTTGTATTTTCATTTTCATTTGTCTGTTAGGTGTCTTTTGATTTCTTCCTTGATCTCTTTAATAACCCATTAATTGTTTAGTAGCATGTTAGTTAGCCTCCATGTGTTTGTGTATTTTCCAGTTTTTTTCTTGTAGTTGATTTCTAGTTTCATACTATTGTGATCAGAGAAGACGGTTGATATGATTTCACACTTCTTAAATTTATTGAGACTTGATTTGTGTCCTAACATGTGGCCTATCCTTGAAAATGTTTCATGTGCAATTGAGAAGAATGTATATTTTGCTGCTTTGGAGTAAAATGCTCTGAAAATATCTATTAAATCCATCTGTTCTAGTGTGTCTTTTAGGCCCATTGTTTCCTTGTTGATTCTTTGCCTGTAAGATCTGTCCATTGGTGTCAATGGGGTGTTAAGTCTCCAACTATGAGTGCATTACTGTTAATCTCTCCTTTTATGTCAGTCTATAATTGCTTTATGTATGTAGGTGCTCCTATGTTGGGTGTGTATATGTTCACTAGGGTTTTGTCCTCTTGATTTATGGATCCCTTTATCATTATGTAATGCCCTTCTTTGTTTCTTATTATAGCCTGTGTTTTAAAGTCTATTTTATCTGATATGAATGTCACTACCCCAGCATTTTTTTGATTTATGGCCTTTATCATTATGTAATGCCCTTCTTTGTTTCTTATTATAGCCTGTGTTTTAAAGTCTATTTTATCTGATATGAATGTCACTACCCCAGCATTTTTTTTTTATTTCATTTGTGTGAAATGTCTTTTTCCATCCCTTTGCTTTCAGTCTGTGGGTGTTATTTGATCTGAAGTGGGTCCCTTGTAGATAGCATATGCATGGGTCTTGTTTTCTTATCCATTCAGCTACCCTATGTCTTTTGATTGGAACATTTAATCCATTTACATTTAAAGTGATTACTGATAGGTACATTGTTACTGCCATTTTATTATTTGTATTTGTTTTTACTATTTTCTTTTTTACCCCTTCTCTTTTTACAGAAGTCCCTTTGACATTTCTTATAATACTGGCTTGTTGATGAAGAATTCCTTAAGCTTTTTCCTTAAGCTTTTACCTTCCCTTTTAATCGAAAGCCTTGCTGGGTAGAGTATTCGTGGTTGTAGATTCTTATTTTTCATAACTTTGAATATTTCTTGCCAGTTCCTTCTGGCCTGCAAAGTTTCCATTGAAAAATCAGTAGACATTCTTATGGGGGTACCCTTGTAAGTAACTAGCTACCTTTCTCTTGCTGCTTTTAAGATTCTTTCTTTGTCTTCGACCTTTGGCATTTTAATGATGATGTTTCTTGGTGTGAGTCTGTTTCAATTCCCCAGTAGGACAAGGTCAGCTGCTGCTTTCAATTGCTCAGGTCTACCTCGTGGGAGCTACAGAGCGATCTGCAGATGGTTATTGCATATGCTGGATCTAAAGGTAAGTGGAAGAGACAATGCTATAGCTAGCAGTTCGGTTATCCCCTGTCCTTGACCTAGGTCAGTTTAACAGAAGGACCAGTGCTCCTCAAGGCCTCACACTTTCTGTCAGTTGCCTATAAGTCTTTGAAACTGGAAGAGCCTCTGGGTGATATGTGTGTTGGGTGCTGCAGGGACCCCAGGAATCTCCTGGATCTATTGAGTAAATTTCACCCCACCACGGCAGTGTCAGTTTACGTATCAATGCTGTCTCTGTGGCTCCCTGTACAAGTTTCCAGTTGTAGCAAGGTCAGCTGCTGCCCACTTTGGGCCTGAATGTGCCATCCCAAGGCAGGGGCAGCTGCCCGTCAATGTGCAGCAGGTACTGTATGTTGGATGGGGCAGGAGCTCAGCGAGTCAAGGGCCATCAGGCCAACAGCTTCAGTTTTCTGCAGTTTCTGTGTCTGCACGTTCCTACAGTAGTCACAGATCACATGGAGACAAGTGGCTGTCTGGGGCACTTGAGGGGACCCCTGCAATCCCCTCAAGAGAATTGCAGCTCATACAGGCAGCAGTAGTCTGCCCACAATTGTTTTACCCCAAGTGCACTCATTGCACTAGGCAAGGTCTGTTGCCTGCACAGAATGCACAACCCCAGAGCCAAGCAGGGCAGGGAAGGCTGCCTGTCAATGGGCTGTAGGCACTTTGTGGCTTGGGCGAAGCAGGATCTCAGGGAGACAAGGGCCATCAGGCCAATACAGCCTCAGTTTTGCTGCAAGTTCTGTGCCCAGGAGTTCCTGCTGTAGTCACAGATCATAGAGAGACCAGCTGCCCTCTGGGGCGTTCCCACAGACCCCTGCAATCCCTAGACACAATATTGCAACTCTTGCAGTCAGTAGAGGTCTGCCTGCAACTAATTTCCCTGCAGTGCCCTCCTCGTGCTAGCCAAAGTTTGTCGCCTGTGTGGATTTGAGAGACCAGGCAAGTGTCTCAGGGAGACAATGGCCATCAGATCAATCCAGCCTCAGTCTTGCTGCAATCTCGATAACCATTGACACATTCCCGTAGAAGTCCCAGATCACAGCAAGACTAGCTGCTGTCTGAGAATGGCCCACAGATCCCCAAGATCCACCCAAGTTCACGTTGGCAGCAGTGATCTGCCTGAAACTGTCTCTGAAATGCATGCTCATGGCGTTGGCTGTGGGCTGTGAATGTTTGGCCCTGAATCGGTATGGGGCTTGGCAGCCATCCAGCAACAAAAGCCTGGGGCAATCTGCAGACTGAGTAGGGTAGCCTGATCTCCTCAGGACAGCTCTTCCTAATGGCCTTGTGGGAGGGATCTGTAGATTGCCCTGTAGAGTACCTGACTAAGGCACAATGCCCTTCCAGCCCTCGTTCTGGCACCAAGTAATGCAGACTTTCTCGGTATGAATCCCACGTGAGCCTCTGAACCACTGCTGGTGTCCCAGGTGAGCATCTACAGGTCAGAGAAATCCTGTGTGTGGGCCCTTCAAAGGGGTGTCCAGGATTTCAGTCTCCTTCCATCTCACCCAGACGGCCGGAATCCCCTCTAGTTTCTACAGTCAGAGTTATTGGAATCTCCTCTTCCCTGGGCTGGGACCCTGGACAGGGAGCCCCCAAATGAGACCAGGACCCCCTTCTCCTTCAGGAGAGCCTCTGCAGCCTCGCTCTCCCTCCCAGTGATTCTCCACCACCCGCGGATGCAGGTCCAGCCGGATTCACGATTTGCCCCTCTTACTGGCTTCGTTTGGCTCTTTCTTTATAGTATCAGATGTATGTGTTATAATCAGCTGGACTTCAGGTGATTCTCCACATTGATTATTTTATAATTTGGTTGCAGTTTCAATACGGACCTGGAAGGACGTGAACCCTGCTTTTACCTGGTCTGCCATCTACCCCCTCCCCAAAAGATCAATTGGATTTAACAAAAATATTATATTCTTATCATCATATAAATATTTAAATTTATGTTACTCACACTTTATGAGCTAGGTGATATAGAAGTAAAAGTTAAATTATTTTTTTGCCCAGGGTCACGTAGTAACAAACCAAGTTACCAGTGAATGGATCTAAATTTCCAATGTCTTCTCTTAAATTAAAATCGTGGCTAGAGTCCTAGACTTTAGAGGTTGACATACTTTATTTTAATCTAAACTACAGTTAACCCATGAACAATGGGGGTGTTAGGGGAACTGACCTGTGCAGTTAAAAATCCATGTATAAATACAGTTGACTCAAACATTCAGCATGGATTTGATATATGTAAGTCCACCTATATGAGGATGTTTTTTCAAAAAGAATACAGTAGGCCCTCTGTATTCCTGGTTTTCATATCCACACATCCAACCAACTGCACACCAAAACAGTATTCCCAATCCATGGTTGGGAATCTGAGGATGAAGAGAGCTGGCCGTATGCATTGTTCTCACCATTTTATATAAGGAACTTGACCATCTTGGATTTTGGTGTCTGTGGGGGTCCTGGAACCTATCCTCTGTAGGTAGCAAGAGATGACTAATTTTGGGGGGCATCCAAAATTATACACGGATTTTTGACTGAGCATGGGTTTGAGCCCCTATCTCCTGTGTTGTTCAAGGATCAATTGTATGTTTACTTTTTTTGAGGAACCTCCATACTGTTTTCTATACTGGATCTTACATTACCACAAACAGTGCACAAGAGTTCTAATTTCTACATGTCTTTGCCAACATTTGTTATTTTCTTTTTTTTTTTTCATAATGACCATCCTAATAGGTATGAAGTGATATCTCACAGTAATTTTGATTTGTAGTTTCCTGATGATTACTGATGTTGAGCATGTTTTCGTATACATGTTGGCCATTTGTATGTCATCTTCGGAGAAATACCTATTTATGTCCCTGGCACATTTTAATAGAGTTATTTATTTATTTGCTCTTGAGTTGTAGGTATTCCTTATATATTTTGTATATTAAAGCCCTTAGCAATATATAGTTTGCAAATATTTTCTTCCATTCCATAGGTTGCCTTTTTACTTTGTTGACTATTTTCTTTGCTGCAGGAACTTTTTAGTTTGATTTCGTTCCACTTATTTTTGCTTTGGTTGCTTTTGCTTTCAGGGTCATATCTAAGAAATCATGGCAATTATATGTGCAGACCAATGTTTTAAAGCTTTTTCTCTATTTTCTTGTAGGAGTTTTATATTTTCAGGTCTTATGTTTAAGTAATTAATCCATTTTGAGTTGATTTTTGTGTATGGTATAAAATATGGGTCCAGTTTCATTCTCTTGCAATTGAATATCCAGTTCTCCCATCATCATTTGTTGAAGAGACTATCTTTTTCCCATTTTATAGGCTTGGCACCCTTGTTGAAGATCCTATGAGCAAATGAGCATTGGTATACTTCTGGCTGTCTATTCTGTTTCATTGATCTATATATCTGTTTTTATGCCAGTACCACACTCTTTTGATTACTGTAGCTTTGTAATATGTTTTTAAGTCAAGAGGTCTGAAGCCTCCAGCTTTGTTATTCTGTCTCAAGTTTGTTTTGGCTATTTGGGGTCCCTTGTGGTACCACTTTCAGTCTCTTTGTTAGTATTCTTAGTTTGTTCATGCATCATTTTCCTGAGCTCATTAAACATCTTTATGATGGTTATTTTGAATTATTTGTCAGGCGATTCATATACTTCTATTTTGTTTTAGGGTCAGTTTCTGGAGATTTATGATGTTCCTTTGCTTGGATCAAGTTTTTTTTGTTTCTTCATCTGTCTTATAAGTTTATGACGAGATCCACACATCTGAAAAAATAGCTGCCTCTCTCAATCTTTACAGACAGGATTCATATAAGTAAATTCAACATTTACTGTTGGCTCGGCTAGAGATTCTGGGGGTCTCTCAAGGCTTTTCTGTGGGTGCATCTTCTCTGGACTTAAGCATGTAGATTCCCAATTAGAGGAATTTCTCCATTTCTTTCTTTCTTTCTTTCTTTCTTTTTTTCAGAAACTCATGATCTCTTGTTCCCGCTGGTGTCTGTCTTCAATACTGCATGTACTCTAGAGCTGCCACTAGTTGCCTAGCTCTCCTTTGTTCTCAGTGGTCCTCAGACATCTAGAGTGTGCTGGGTCCCATCAGTGCTCCAAGACCGACAATACAGAAACCAGTTTCTTGACAGCCTCCTGAAAAGCAAAATACTAGACTCAAACTCCTAAACTTCCTCTGCACAGAGAGAAGCTGGAAGTTTGGGGATTTTCTTTTGTTTGTTCGACACTAAGCTGGGGAGAGGAAGGGACTGTGGTGAGTGAGTCCCATGAATTTTCCTACTGGCTTTAATGTGGCTAGTTTCATTCTCACCTGGGGAGTAGAAGCCTTTTAACTGGTTTCTGGATATCTTATAAAAGGAATTGGTCTGTGTATTTTTGTTCAGTTGGTGTCTCTGGGCAGGGAAAGACGGTCTGAGGCTTCTTATTTCATTGTCATGTATCAGAACAACACTCCTTTCTATGTTTCTTAAGTTGTTAATCAGCAGAAATATTTTGCACATCAATTATTATTCTTTCAGAGTCATAGACATAAGCTTAGCAGTGTGATCCAAGTCTGATTTAGAGATAGAGATTTTTTGTATTGGGGGGGTGGTGGATAATAGAATAAGAGGACCATGGTCCACACCCAGACCTAGTGGATTTACTGTAAACTGGAGAGTTAGGACCAGTCATTTAACATCTCTGAAACTCTATGCTCTCATTTGTAAAATTTGGCTAATAGTTAAATGTTTGAGTACCTTTGTAAGTATATTGTAAGAGCGTAGAACGCTAGTGTTATTTATTTTGTATAATGACTACAGGATATATCCTGAAGATGTGGATGTTAGTATTTTCCAATATACAGTTGGCTCATTTTGGCAGTTGCTTCTTTTCTCTAAGTTGAACAAGCATAGCAAAAAAATTCAAGTTTATTTTCAATTCTGAGTAATTAAAAATTTGTTGTATCTCTAGATTATATTAAGCTTTATTTCTTCATATATATGAATGTTTCCATATCCATTTCAGATATGCTAGTCCTAAATTCAGTAACTTAGATAGATATTTTATACTTAAATTAGTGCCTGTTATAAGTAAGGAACATGGGTATAAAAACATGGAGCATTGAATCGAAAGTAAAGAGAGTAACTTTTATTTGTTTATCTTTTCTAAATTGGTAATTCTTATAATTTGTCCTTTGTGTTGAAATAATTAATACATTACGTCCAAGAACTGAAATGATAAAAGCTGTATTAGCCCGTAAAGTTATTTTTGTTAAGTACTTTATAGAAATGTAGGACTTTCCATAACACATTTTCTAAAGGAATATAAAGCAGTTCATGACCATTATCTGATTGGTGAGTGATAAAATACATTTTTCTTTATTTAAAGCTCCCAAATCTATTAATTACAAGAAAAGTTTTTTCACAGGCTTTTCTGAATCAGGAAAGCCCCCTAACCAGGCCTAGAAATTACTGTACTGCTCAGGTTTTCTGTAGGCCAGAAATTCAAGAATAATATACCTGGAAGAATTGTGATTTTACATCATACCAACAATACCATAAACCATGTTTTCTGTGTTTTTAAATGGAACTGAAACCCTACTCAATTTTCTGCTGAACAATTGTTTGCATTGAAAGGTAATGATAAAGCATACAAACAACTCTTTCAACATGATACACATTTTTGTTTATCCTCTTGTTTTATTGTAAAAGTGGGATTTCTATAGACAAGGAAAGACATGAAAATGCTTTCAGTCATGTATGATAGTATTCTTTATACAGTGTGTACTGGGCTGTGACTGGCATACTTCATTTGATAGGCATTATAAATACCCTTAGTTCAGAAAAGAAGAAGATACAAGACTTCTTGTAATTAATATACTTGTACCCTTTCCAGAAAAGTACATGCTATGTATTTATATGTTAAAAGCACCATCTAGTATAAAAATTTCGAAATGGTATGTTATAGCTTTTGGCTTTTTGTTGTTTAAACCTTTGCTTCTACAAAACATTATGCTGGTATGCTATTTAGCAATAACTTTTGATTACTAAAGGGCTATGAGAATTTTTTTCTTAAAGAAGGGCAGTATTCATATTACACATAAATTGCAGTAATACAAAAAAGTGAAAAATATGCTGCTCTAATCTGGGAGAAATTTTGTTAAATAATGTTATTATATGGGTCATTGAGTCTTTTAGAGTCTTCTGAAGAGCATCCAGGCTGTTTCCATGCTTTGTTTATATGGGGAGATGGTTTAAGTAAAAGAATGATCCGAACTATTCTTGAATTAAGCCAAATATTTATCTTATAGAATTTTTGATAGAAATGTTGTCATCTTCCTTGGAAATCATGCAATGTTTATAGAGATAGCAAGTTTCTAGCCAAAACCTTACTCACGAAGTTCAGTTCTTTAACTTTTGAAATGATTGCTCTTTTTCTCCTTCTTTGCCATGTGTACTTGGCATAAGCCTCAGTGAGGCTAGGTTCAGATAAATGTATAGTTTCTGAATACGGCTGTAGCTTTTGTGTGAGCACTTATAGTGATTATATATAAGTCTTATTGTTTTTTAGATTCTTACTCAATAGTTTTTAAATTTGTAATTAATTCTCTATAAAATATTTAATTTCATATATATTCTCCATTCTTCAACAAATATTGAATTGTCTGTCTACTATGTGCCAAAAACTGAGCAGAGAACTAGGATGCAGAAATGACAATGGCATGGTCACTGTCCTCTTGAGATATTGTGTAATATACCAAAACATGTCCTCTTCTCAGCTCCTTTCCTTTACCTAGCCCTGCCTTTTGCTGAAGTGCTATCAATAAAGTAAACTGAGGAGTAGATAGCTCTATGTCTTAACATTTAACTTTTGCAGAATTGTGCCATATAATCATTATATTTATTGCTATTGAACAGTATTGAAAATGTTTAGAGGTATAGGATAGTGTTGTGCTAAGAGATTATGACGAGGAGATGTTCCTTAGGAAGGCCGGCAGGGTGCTTAGGACATGTGGAGTCACTGTGCAGATATTTAGCAAGTCATGCTATGTGCCTAGCACTCTGTTTGGCTGTTGAGAAGTCAGTGCTAAACAAAACAGAGATGATCTCTGTCCACTAATGCAAATAAATTTTAAATAATTACAACAGATGCTATGATGATTTTGAATTTTCTGCCTCATGCATCTTCTCCCTGTAAGAAATCCAGGTGCAAAGCCAAATTTGATACTTTGGTTGCTTAATAATCATAGAAATAGAGGATGAATGGGTAGATCCTGGTCACGAGTTAGCTGATGCCCTTTCTGTGTCTTCTTACAGATTTTGGGAATTGTCTTCTTGGCAATCCTGACATTTTGTACACATATCTTTGGTATAACAGTTCCTATGATATCCTAATTGTTTCATTTTTGCCTTTTACAACTTGTACAGCAAGTACTTTAATGTAGTGATGAGCCTTTTTCATGTTAAATTCCCAATGTTTGGTCCTTGAAATATACATTGATTTTAAGTAACGAATACAGCCATCCATTCATTTATTCTTTGAATGTGAAAGTACATTTGAGTCTTTGTCTCTTCTTTCTACTTATTATTTTAAAATATGCCAAATAAATTCTTACTTTTCTCTGTCTATTAAAAGGGGATAATAACCCCCTATCTCATTAGTTTATTACATAATTGAGATTATATATATATATATAT